>NC_081179.1:5994311-6315382 GCF_012432095.1 Onychostoma macrolepis
AGTCATAAATTATATATATATATATATATATATATATATATATATATATATATTAGAAATGGAATAGTTCAATGAAACTTAGACTAAATGTAAAAAGAATGTGTAAAAATAAATGAGTAAAACATGCCGTTTGGCTAAAATAAATATCAGTTTTTTCTTTGTATCTCCCAATAATATGTTTTAGTAAATAAGCTCTGTTGTTTTTACTATAGGGTAAAACATAAAATGCAATACAATACAATGATGATTAAGAGATGAATAAATAGACGTTGGATCTGATGAATCATATTTGATACATTTTAACATGGCATTTCTAAAAAATTATGTATGGATAATCAAGTAAACCTAAGTTGTTTCAGTCCAGCAAGTGTTCATCTTGAAATATTACTAACAATATAAAAGTTATTCTTATGTTTACTACATAAAAATCAGAAGATTTCACATCAAAAAGCCAGGTGAACCACAACCTAATATAATTCATTTTCAGAGGCGGACAGTAGTGAAGTATTCTTACTCTGCTTTAAAAGTACTTTTCAAGTGTCTGTGCTTTATCAGAGTGTTTTTCTTTAATAAATTGTACTAAATTGTACTTTTTACTGCATTACGCTTCATATGAAATATCATTTAATACTTAATTACATTAGAAATCTAGTACAATCAAATAAAGTTAAAGTAATTCAAAGATTTACTTGAGTATAAGAAAGTACACGGTAAAAAAAAGTTGAGCAAACTTAAAAACTTAAAAATTTAAGGTAACCAGCTTCAGCAGATTTTTTCTCAACTTATTTTTTAGGAGATTTTGGAGTTCTCTCAAATTTTTGTTGTATAAACCTAAAACAACAAGTTGAGAAAACTCAAAAATCTGCTGAAGCTGGTTTCCTTAAACTTTTTAAGTTTGCCCAACTTTTTATTTATTTTTTTTTTTTTTACAATGCTGTAAAAAATCTAAAGTTGAGAGAACTTAAACGTTTAAGGAAACCAGCTTCAGCAGATTTTTGAGTTTCCTCAACTTGTTGTTTTAGGTTTATACAACAAAAATTTGAGAGAACTCCAAAATCTCCTAAAAAATAAGTTGAGAAAACTCAAAAATCTGCTGAAGCTGGTTGCCTTTTTTTTTTTTTTACAGTCTACTACATTTTTTTTATATTAAGTATCAAAGGTAAAAAAACAAAACAAAAAAAACATATTTTATTTATGAAACGTAGTGCAGTAAAAAGTACAACTTTATGCTTTGGATTTTGGAATGTAGTGAAGTAAAAGTTTTCCAAAGAAAAACACTAAATTTACTTAAGTAAAGTAAAAATACTTTACGACTGTCCACCTCTGTATTGTTAGGTCTTTTTACTTGATAAAAAGATATGAAATATCAACCAGATGTCAAAAGGCATGTAATTTTGCATATACATTTGAGCAATATGATAAAGTAGGCTTTACAGGATTCATTTGACATTGCTTATTATAAATCTGACAGTCACGCTGTGAAATGCTGAAAACAAGCAGCTAGCCATCTGCATTCACACTGTGAGCGTCACATTTTCAGCACTTCATGTCAAGTTAAAAATAATTCAGTTTCCACAAGCGCATCGCAAAACACCTGCTTTTAGTTTCTCAGAGTTTTTTTTTTTTTTTTTTTAAATAAGTAACATTTTTAGTGAATTGAAGAGTAATTGTACTTCCTAATCTGTTTAGCAGGGTGGCTAATGTCACTGTACCTGCAGCTTGTTTATGCAGTCTCGCCTCTCTCTCGATGCAGAACGTGGGTTTGTTCAAGCCCAAAGTGTCCCAGCCGGGCCAGACGGGACCCGTGGACCAGCACCCAACCACTGACCCCTCGGCCCGAGCACTGGAAGCGTTTGTGAAGGTGTTGAAGGGATTCTGCTCTAAACGGGCATCCGTGTCCAGTTTCACACCCTCCGCCTGCAGTCCGGGCAGCAACAGGGGCAACGGAGGAGAAACTCTGAGAGAGACCTAACAGAGACAGAACTTTACTGTAACACTGTCAGAATCTTTGAAGGCTTCCACTGCACTTCCACTTTGGGTTCTGTATCAGAGTGGAATGTTGTTGTCGCTCACCAGGTGGTCTGATCCTGACGAGATCGCGCTGTTCTCTGAGTTGACGGGGCTGCTGGATCCCGAGTGCAGCAGAGAGTGAGGTTCGAGCGCCGCCATCAGGCTGGAGAAGCGCTCCAGTGGATCTCCAGACGCAGACTCATGGGCCTGGAAAGAGTGCTGCTGACCCGAATCACCGCTTTCTGAAGCACCCAAGAGATCCAGCGCTGCAGGAGAGAATCAGTGTGATTTTTATGGGATGTGCTATTTACTGACAGAGCAACTTCTTACAGTTTTAGTCTTTTGACAATTATATTGTTTAAATTTAATTTCTTAAATGGTATGTTTTTGTGAAAACAAAATTTCAAAATTTCAAAAATGTGTTTCAAAATATAACATACATACGTTCATCAAAGAATCCTGAAAATAAATGTACAACAGTTTCCATAACAATATTAGGCAGCACAACTGTTTTGAACATTGATAGTAATCAGAAATGTTTCTTGAGCAGTAAATCATCATATTAGAATGATTTCAGAAGCATCATGTGACACTGAAGACTGGAGTAATGATGCTGAAAATTCAGCTTTGCATCACAAAAATAAATTACTTTTTTAAATATGTTAAAATATAAAACAGTTATTTTAAACTGTAAAAATATTTCACAATATTACTATTTTTACTGTATTTCTGTTCAAATAAATGTAGCCTTAATGAGCATAAGAGACTTCTTTCAAAAATATATTTTTTAAAAACCTTACCGAACCAAAATACCAAAATATTTATAAAATATAAACATAAAATATGAGTATTAGCTACTTTTTACAAACTGGCCAATGTCTGGCTCAACCAGTGACGTGAGTTTGGTGGCATGTTTTTTATTTGTGAATACCTATCTGTCCGAAAATAATACTTTATCTCTATTCCTGTAATAAAGACTGAATGAATGAGAGAAGTGCTGGATGAGACAGCAGAAACCAGCTCGGTCTGTGTGTGTGTGTGTGTGTGTGTGTGTGTGTGTGTGCCCCTCTATTACTGGATTTGGGTCAGAACAAACCTTAGGCACATCATGGCTTTCATTTAAAACACGGATGGACACACGCATTTATGCTTGTAATCTGAGATAGTGAAGCTAAAGGGAAAGTCAAAATGAAATGCAAGCCAACGCTAATGAATCCAGCATTCTGTCCTCTGTGAACGGTGTGAAAATGATTAGTCATGAGTGAGAAATCAAGATATGAGACATCGCTACAGTTCAGACCTTCCAGAACAATCCATCAACATTGTTCTGGAAGGTCTGAACAAAAAACAAAAACATTTTCTTTATCTGTATTTTAATCCTGCCTTTCCATATAAAAACCCTTAAAACAATATAAATTGAAGTGTTAAATACAAGACATATGTATTTATATATATAATAAATAAAATTAACCTCAGTCAGTGTTGTTAGATTTCGCATTAAATTTTATATATATGTGTGTATGTGTACTGATATATATATGGTTTACGAGGATGTGTATAATGACATGGGTATTACAACGTAAACATGGTTTATGAGGACACTGCCTGTGTCCCCGTAAAACAAAAGGCTTAAAAAACATACTAAACTGTGTTTTATGAAATTCAAAAATTGCCAGTAGTTTCCTGTAAGGGGTAGGGTTGGTGTAGGGCGATAGAAAATACGGTTTGTACAGTATAAAAACCATTACGCCTATGGAGAGTCCCCGTAAACCACAAATTCAAGTATGTGTGTGTGTGTGTGTTTATATATTTATAAGTTATAAGTATTTTTTTTCAATTATAAATAAAAGATTCAATTTATATATATATATATTTATAGTAAAATATACAGTAAATATACATATTCTGTAAAACAATATACAATTTTACTATATTTCAATATATGAAACCTATATTTAAGTATAAAAATCTATATATTTTTATTATATGTTTATATATTTAAATAAAGTATTTAAATAAAAAAAATCATACATTCAATAAAGATTCAATTAATGATGCACTTTACAGTAAATATAGATATCATATAAGCAATATAAAAGTATGTATATTACACATATATATATATATATATATATATATATATATATATATACATATATTATATATTTTAATATAATTTATAAATATATAATATATGTATATATATTAATATAATTTATAAATATATAATATATATACATATATTATATATTTATAAATTATATTAAAAACACACATTGATTGTGAAGTGCATATAAAGTGCATATAAATTAACAACATAAACAACATTCAAGACAGTCTCTGAAATCAATTCTTATTTATATTTTTTTCTAAATTTTGCAAGTAAATGTATCTTGTTCAAACAGATGTCTATATATTTTATCTTATTTGTATTATAAAATATTTTATTATTTATGCTTTTATATTAAAATTACTTCTATATTTTATTTATATATTACTGTATATTCCCAGATAACACTGAGCACTGAGAAACAGTCTGAAACTAGCTTGAACAGACAGATAGGAGCGGCCATTCAACATTTAAGCATTATGCCTGACACACAGGTTCACTCACCGGGCGTTTGGGAGCAGGGTTGGGTCGGCCGCTGGGACTCGGGGCGGCTCCAGGGCTGCTGGTTCCAGCAGGGGAAGCTCAGAGACAGCAGGCCCAGGCTGAGCTCATCAACACTGGGCACGGCAGCCAGAGGATCCTGCTGCTCTGGAGCAAACAGCATGCTGCTAACCAGCGGAGAGCAGTCTGTGCCCGAACCATCTATGAGAGAGAGAGAGAGAGAGAGAGAGTTACAGAGGCACAAAGACACACAACCGAACCTGGTTTCCCATACCGACCTGCCGTGGGTCCAGTGGAGGTCATCATACCGCTGTGTGTTCATCACTGACCTGTTAAACATGTGACCGGCCCGCTCAAACCTCACACACTGCTGCTAGTGCTAAAGCCATGCTCACTCCATCACACACACACTCGGTCTGCCAGAACAGCCTCACCACCTCCCGTCCCTGTGTGTGTGTGTGTGTGTGTGAATCACGTGTACTGTCTGTCTCTCTGGCCCGTCTCCCGTTCATGGCCTGACTCAGCAGAGAGACAGACGGAAGGGGGCAGGGCTCCAGTGATCACTATGATTCAGCTCATTTGATTTCACACACACTCGTCTCTCTCTGCTGAACCCAGGCTGTACCAGACGCACCCTAGTGTCCAACTAAAGGGGCGTTCATACTCACAGTGAGGTGATGGGGGTGTGTCCAAAAGTATGCAACATTATTGGGACGTGTCCAAAAATATGGGATGTGATGAGGTTGTGTCCAAAAGTACCCTTTTTATATTAAAAGTAAACAAGCAAGCCCAGGCCAGACGAGAAAAAGTAACGCAGAAGTAATGCAATGCATTACTTTCCATAAAAAGTGACTCAATGAGTTGTTGCTTTTGGGGAACGCAATATTGTAATGCATTACTTTCAAAAGTAACTTTCCCCAACACTGGCACCACGATAGGCATGTCCAAAAGTATATAACATGATGAAACATGATGTCCAGATGTATGCATTGTCAAATCTGCCGTATTTGTTCATTGGCACTCAGTTTTGCAGCCAGATTTATTTTAAACTGATCACCTGACATACCATGTGACAGAAAATAAGCCGAATTTCGCCCTTTTTTCATGTCAAACTATTACTGTGGTAAAAATAAATAAATAAAACTGTAAAAAAATCCAAAGCTGTAAGTAATTTCAGTAAGTAACTTCACAATTTCATGTTTAATTCAATGTGTTACCTGCTGTTTCTTTGTAATAATTTGTGAAATTTACTAGCAAATTCTGAGTGAAATTTGTTTTACTTGTACTTTGGACAAGCCCACATCTAAATATCCAGTAAAAACTTTGCAGATAGTCAAAATTTCTCTGACAAAACATATTCCACATATTAAAAAAAGTAGATTCTCCAAGGAAGGTAATGTGCCCCCTTTCATATAGAGTACAATATTTTCAATATTTCTGCTGTAATTATGACAAAATTGCTTGTTTTCAAACTTTTTGGGTGTTTATATATTTATATACCTTATTAGTATATAAGTATATATACTTATAAGTAATTATTTTTTAATTATTTAGCATTTTAGTTTAAACGTTTTATTACGGATTTGCGCACTTTATTTCACATCTTCTGGACTGTTGACAAAAAACACCCGCTTACCCCATTGTAAGGCTTGGCGGGGCCAGGACAACTTTTAATATAACTCCGATTGGATTCGTCTAAAAGAAGAAAGTCATATACACCTAGGATGCCTCGAAGGTGAGTAAAACACAGGCTAATTTTCATTTTTGGGTGAACTAACCCTTTAATAGTTTGTGTGGCCTCAGCAGAAGAGGAAAGTATCAAACTATCAGTGTTGCAGAGTAAGTTATTCCTACTATACAGTAACAACACTTCATAATAAAGCTCCATTTGTTAATATTAGTTAACTACATTAGTTATCATGAACTTACAATAAAAAACCTTGAAAGCATTTATTAATCTTGCTTTAATTAATCTAAAAATAATTAATGTTAATTTCAACATTTCCTAATTATTCAATATTATTTAATGGATCTGAGCTATGAACATGAACAAACAATGAACAGTTGTATTTTTATTAAATAACAACTAACAAAGATGAATACATACTGTAACAAATGTTTTGCTCATTGTTAGTTTATTTTGACCTTAATGTGACCTAACATTTTGATGAAAGATGATGAAGGAATAACAGGCAGTGATGAACTGTTCACAATAAGGCCAGAAACATGTATTAAGTAGGTAATTACGGTCTATTTCAATGTCACATTCACAAACTGTTTTGATGAGTTTGTGTGTTTATGGATCTCACCTGTGATGTGTTTCCAAACGTTTTGCGGGTTGGCCCCTTTGAATAGCCCAAAGGCCCTGTGAGCTCCAGGATCTCCACATGCAGCATCGCAGTGTGTTTTCTCTCTCTGTTAAAAGAAACATATAGTACATGCACAAATAGGTGCCAGAATTGTCATATTAGCTGAACATTTCCTTTAAGTCGACTTGCAACTAGTAAACTAAAGAGCAACATTACTTGCACTTGACTTTTTGAGAAAGCCTAGCTTGCTAGGATGTCTGTCTCCACCTCAATATTACAAATAAACAAATCTGAGACAACCTACCAGACTATAAAACTCCACTCATTGTTAAGGGAACATTATCATGGTGTGTCTTAAAACCCAGTGAGCTCCCTATTTAGACGGCAATAATACTACTTCTTTTCTTTATTTTTTTATGCCTTAATGCTCTTCGTCTTGTTTATTCTTTAGTAAATTGCCTTTTGTGGTTTGTCTCAATTTGTGTACATTGTGTTTGCATTATGTTCATCACACACAGCTAAGCTGCGAATGTTTGGTGCTGATGTAGAATTCGCGCCATTAAAAAACTGAAACTGAAAGTGTGTAAGACCCTCTTTTACACACATAGACTGTCTCTTACCCTGTAGAAATCCATTAGAACGGCTCAAAAAGACGCTAACTTTGACTTTATAAAACAGTCCAGGCCGCTAAACTCAAAACGAGTGCAACGCTGCTGCTCCACCACACATTAGGGCTCAAACCAGAACACTTTCAGTCATTTTCGGATTAAACAGGTGCATGACCCCAGCACGAGCAAATCACGCGCACTGACCAAATAGGATACAGTGGAGACCGGGGCTAGTTGTCACACGGGAAGTTAAAATATAAGAAAAAAAAAAATTATTAATTACAATAATGTCTGTATATAATTTTCTTTTTTTGTAACATTTGTGATTAGAAATTTAGGAAAAAATATTTTGATACTAAAAAGCCGCTGTGACCGCTAATTGGGGCATGTTGTCACAAACGTATAAACAAACTGTAAACGTATGTTCAGTGAACTGTATTCTTTGTCAGTAACGACGAAAACGTTTAATTAGGCCTACTTTTTGTAGACAAGACATAAAATTATCTACATACAGAAATGGAGTTTTATAAAATATATATATATATATATTTTTTAATGTAATAAAGTGTGACAACTATCCCCGGTCACATCTATCTGCATATAAATATCAAACCATATAAACACAAAGTTAAATAAAAAAAATTAAAAAATAGAAGACATCTTAATTTGAGTGTGCGTTCTCTTTTATTGACATTTAAAACTCTTTATAATAAATAGAGATATAATATTCAAAACAACACATGATTTCCCACAGTCACACAGAGATGAGTCAGCTGGGTTTCATTTTGAACCTAGGGGAGAAGGAAGATCTGGTTTATGCCATCAAGCACATCATCATAACTAAAAAAGGTCTAAAACTAACTACTAACAGTGTCTTCACCAGGATAAACGGCTCCAGATTGCATTAAAATATTTAAAATAACCGGATTGTGAGATACTGTATTCTTCTGAGAGCTTCACAAGAACAAGAAGCTGATGAATGTCGAGTGATACACCAGTCCATAGTCCTAAATTCAGCAGTTACACATTCGCAAATACAGATAAGACATACATTTCCTGTCGAAAGAGATGTTGCTACAACATGAAGACAATGAATTCATACCGATGTGTTTTGGAGCTTTTGCTAAACTAACATGAAACCAATATGAACATGTTTCAGAGAGTTCAACAAAGTTCATGTTTTCAAATCTGGAAACAAATCTGCTGTCGTCATTGGGATGCGATCTGGCATCAGAAGTAAGACATTACATTCAGAAAATGTGAAAGATAGACACTAAAAATAAACCGCACAGAGTTTCTATTGATTTTAGGAAGGCAGCAAATGAATCACTCAGATGATTATTAGTCTTGTTTCACTGAGCAGATGGATACAAGTTGGTGTCCAAAAACTGTCAGCCATGTACTGTATATCCTACAGAGCTTCTAAATTGAAATTGACACAGGGTTGTGCATTAATTCGGGCGAGTTTATGGTGTAAAGACTGTCTTAACTGTCTTTGATGACATGCAACATTCAACAGAAGAACATAAAAAGAAGGAACATCCTGATTACGGGGCCGTGAATGTTACTGTTGCTGTTCTGACGTCAGATCTAAGTATATTTTTGATGCTACAAGCCAGTCCACATTGGGGAAATATCTACACAGAGATGCAAATCAATGCGGTAAGCAGCAGTAGGAGGGTGTTGACTGTAGGGGGCGCCATCACTGCGACAGGGCCTGCATCATGTCTTTAACAAGCATCGTGCCGATCACCATCTTCTCACAGTTCACCGTCAGCTGAGCTGCGCCGCCTTCCTTCGTAGTGACGGTGACCAGCACGAGACAACCGCTGCTGACCGTTTTCCCTGCGAATCTGTAAACAGGAGCAGAAGGAGGAGGAGGAGGTATACTGAGATTTCAAAAGATCACAGGCCAGAAAAACAGACAGCAAAGCGAAGAAAGATGAAAGAGTTTAACATTTACTCAAATAATGGACCCTTTACTCAAACCTACATACATGAACGTACAAATTCCTCTAAAATACAACTAATACTCTTACTGGAATTACTTAAAGGGATAGTTCACCCAAAAATGAAAATTCTGTCATTAAATACTCACCCTCATGTCGTTCCAAATCAGTAAGACCTTCGTTCATCTTCAGAACACAAATTAAGATATTTTTGATGAAATCCCTGCATAGAGAGCAAGGGAACTACCACAATCAAGGCCCAGAAAGGTAGTAAGGACATTGATAAAATAGTCCATGTGACATTGGTACTGTAATGAACGAGCGTTGAAAACTGACATGGAAGAGAAGAAATTGTTGAATTATTTTTGTTTTCTTTGCGCACAAAGAATATTCTCATAGCTTCATAAAATTATGGTTGAACCACTGATGTCACATGGACTATTTAACAATGTCCTTACTACCTTTCTGGGCCTTGATTGTGCGAGTTCCCTTGCTCTCTATGCAGGGATTTCATCAAAAATATCTTAATTTGTGTTCTGAAGATGAACGAAGGTCTTACTGATTTGGAACGACATGAGGGTGAGTAATTAATGACAGAATTTTCATTTTTGGGTGAACTATCCCTTTAAAGGGGTCGTCGGATGCAAAATTCACTTTTACATGTTGTTTGAACTGAAATGTGTGTTGGCAGTGTGTGTACACAATCACCCTATAATGAAAAAAAATCCGCCCAGTGCTTTTTTAAAAATCTAGATATATCCAAACCCCTTTCTCATATCAAGCCGATCAACAAAACGGGTCGCTGTAAACAGAGCTGTTTTTAACAGGGTAAAAAGGGTGTTGTTTTACACTACCATTAAGAAATTTTAACCAAAGTATGTTATAGATTTTTCATTAAGACTCTAAAGAATCATATCAAAATGTGGAAAATGGGCATCCGATGACCCCTTTAAGGCCTGATTTTGAAAACTTAAAGGCCCCGTCCCAAATACCACTGGGCGTCCCATTTGTCATTTTTTGGTTAGGCGCCCCCAGCTGTTTACTACACAACAGTTTATGCAAGATTTTGTGGACTCCAAAAGTCTTCATTTGGGACAGGGCCACTGTCTTCACGTGTGTGTGTTACCTGCACTCTTTATCTGAACCGCATGGTACTCTGCTCAAGTTGGCGGTGGCCGTGACTCTCTCAACGATGACATGTTCGTTCACGCATTTCTCTCCCAGCGTCAACTTCTCTGAGATTTCATTCATTCCCATCAGTTTACCTGTGAAAAGAGACAGAAAGCATCTCTTCGTCAGAACAGTGCTCCATCAAACCGTCCTGAGACATGTTGCTACAGATTAGCTGAAAGCTAATGAAAATGTTAAATCTTTTATACAGATTATTATCGTTTAAACAACCAATATCCAGAACCAAAAAACAGACGCACTAAATTAAAGAATCTATAACCAATATATTAACAAATATCTGTTAAAATATGATACATATTATGTAAAACACATATTTGTGTAAGGTATTTATTAATATTTTAAATTAGCTTTTATTTTTTCAATTTTAGTTTTAGGAACTTTGTTTGTCATTTTTATTAGCTTTTGTTTTTAATTCTATTTAGCTTTAATTCATTTTCAGTTTTAGTTTTACTAATTTTATTCATTTTAACTTACCGATATTGCTTTTATATGGATTATTTTTTGTTTATGTTTCTATGATTCTTTCATGTCTATTTAATGAATTTATAACCAGTTAAGCAGATAATTGTAA
The DNA here is from genome assembly GCF_012432095.1 of Onychostoma macrolepis. NCBI lineage: Eukaryota > Metazoa > Chordata > Actinopteri > Cypriniformes > Cyprinidae > Onychostoma > Onychostoma macrolepis. The sequence goes on from NC_081179.1 coordinate 6,005,561, forward strand.
ATATCTGTACAATATATATATACATATACATATATAATTTTATTATTGATATACTATTACAGTATTTATTAATATTTTGAATTAGGGTTTATTTTTATATTTTCAGTTTTTATTTTAATTTAAGCTTGAGCAATTTTGCTGTTTCATCATTTTATTATTTCTAATTATCTTTCATTTTCAGTTTTAATTTTAGTAATTTTAGTACTTTAGTTAGTTGACAAGGCAACATTTCTAATTTTAGTTTTTTTTTTTTTAGTTAAAATTTTTCCATCTAATATTTATATTTTATTTCCCCTTTATTTCACATCCCAAAAACAATTTTTAGTAGTTTTAGATAACAATGAAAACACTGCCCAGAATGCATTGCAACAAACCGGGATCTTGAAATTGTCAATCAAGATTATGAATAGTGTAGGAAAAATGATGTGCTGAAAAGCATAAATTGAAAATAATTCTATGTACTTAAATTTATTGCATTCTTAGCTTAGCAGCATGCTAATGTCAAAGTATTGGACTCAAGAGTGAACATCTGTCTGGTCTCTTTAACAGAGCTGCAGCCCACTAAAAATGTTTCAGTTCAGTCACTTAAAAGCTCAAAATGTATTAATGACGCCACCTTGGAAGGTAGCTGTCTATGTAGACAGTACATAACAGGTTTTGTGAGCTGTGCTGAGCGTGCTGGCCTCAAGTGTCGTGATGGTTCAGGGTCAATCGGACAGATTCAGTGTTTCTAAGGCACATTCCTAGATGCAGCATAATGTTACCTTGACATGCCGTGAGGAAATGCATAGTCATGGTAACAGTCGCCAAGGCTGGAGACTGCGGTAAGAGGGAGGAGCAGCTGGAAGCAAAAGCATTTCTAGAATAACAGGAAGGGGTGTGCAGCTAACAAAAATATGTTCCAAGAACATTTGGCTAACATTCCCATTGACTTATGAAAACATCTCAATGTTCCAAAAAATGTCAATGTTCTCTGAATTTTCAAAACGTCCAGTTTTTCAAATGTTTTGAAATTAATATTTTTCTTTGTTATGCAAACGTTCCATTTTAGCATTATGGGAATGTTACTTATGAATGTTCTCTGAATGTTCTCAAACAGGTAGTAACAAATGTTAGACTCTATTGTTTCACAAAAAATTTATTCCATGAACAATATATACATAACGTTTTTGTGCTAACTTTTTGAGAACATTATTAAAGATAACTTTTAACAAATGTTCTATTAACGTTTCTGGAAGAACATTTTGCATAACTTTGCCAGAACATTAGCCAAAGTTCTCTGTTAGCTGGTTGTGTGTGTCTTTGTAAACAAATCAGGAACAATAGGGGAAGAGGAGCTATGCTAATCGGCTACATCAGATAAACTTACCATTCAAAAGATTCTCTAATGAACAGCGGCAAAACGAGCCCACGGAAGAGGAAAACATGAGTTTGTTAAACTAATATGTTAAAACAAATACACTAAAATGCTAAACTGACAGATGTTTATGCTGAGCTGTTAGCAGCATGCTAACTACAGGCTATAATGTATGCTAGATTCAGATTTGCCTCCCATATTATGTTAAAAATTGTACTACTATGGTACTACTTCCACTTCCTGTGGATTTTCTAAGTATACATGCTTTTGAAGCTAATACTACACAACACTTTGCACTGTGGTGAATAATGAATTGTAAGCTAACGAGTTTACCTAGAAGCTAATACTTGCATGCAAATGTTAACAGTACACGAGAAAGGGGTTCTGTGGTATCAAGAGCCAAATTTATTGTTACAAAAGTATGTAGTTTTAGTGCACAATAGAAGAATTCAGATTAGGAAAAGCCATGAAACATGAAATTCATATTTCATGAATAATGAAAGAGAGACATAACTTCTCTCTCTCTCATATCAACTGTTGAAAATGAATTTCAGAGAGACACTGCTACACAGGGAGAGAAAAATGACAGGCGTTTTGGGGAAAAGGAGTAATCAAAAGAGCAACTGGGAGTGCTAAATCGAGGATGGGCTGACGTTCTCTTACCTTGCTCCTTCTTGAAGTCGTTTTCTGTTAGAAACGCAGGTGTCATTAGCTCCCCGACGGGCGGCTGGATGGAAACGAAGAACTTGCGGGTGTGAGTACTGAAAAAAGTTAACAAGGATAATTGGAATTGGATCAAGAAACTGTTATATGATTTATATGAATGGAGGTGATTTACATAAAGAAATATGCAGCCCGTTTAATTCTAAAGGCGAAGAATGCTCATGAAAATCTAAATTACAACCATGAATGGACCATTGTATTTTTATTTAACGTCAAGTTGACTAACCAGCTAACAAAAATATGTTCTAAGAATATTCTGCTACTGCTAACCATTACATCATGAAACCATTATTTCTGAATTTTCCAAATGTCCAGTTTTTTAAATGATTTTAGAACTTTTTTGTTACGCAAGTGTTAAGAACATTAAAGAACCATTGATTTGATCATTTTGCAAACATTATGGGATTGTTACTTTGGAATTTTCTGTGAAAGTTCTGTATATTGAAAATAGAAAATAGCAAATGGCCAAAGACAGATCCTTGTGGCACTCCATATTTTACTGGTGTTAATTGAGATGGGTAACAAGTGGACATCAGGAAATAGAAGTTGATAATTTAGCTCTTTTTAAACACTCACCACAGCTGGAAGTTTGCTGCTTGTGTAGAATCACAGAAATCTATGCCCATCACCACAGTAACCGATTCACCTGCTGCTAACATGTCTGAAAGAACAATGCGAACAGAACAAAAATAAACCTGAAGTAGTCGTAGAAAAAGCTTCTGTAGAAAATCTCATACTGTGCTGGGTTGCAGACCTATCTCAGCGAACTCTCGGATCCTCATTCCAGACTGCATCCTGGGCTCCTCGATGTGCAGGTTTTTGGTCTCGGAGTTGGTGTTGTTGGTGAATTGGATCTGGACGGCCACCATGTTAGGTTCTGGACTGAAGGGCTGCCGGCTGAAGCAATACTCAACCGCAAGACCCTCACCTGTTATACGATGTAGGAGCTCATACATCTTTATCAAACCAGAAGGAGCAATTGTCTGTGAGAAAACAGAAGAGATTTTATTTTTATCAAATCAATCATAATATACAGTACCGTTCAAAAGTTTGGGGTCAATAAGTTTTTTTTTTTCCTTGGAAAGAAATAAAACCTTTTATTCAGCAAGGATAAATTCAATTGATCACAAGTGACAGTAAAAAACGTACAAAAGATTTATATTTAAAGTAACTGCTGTCGTTTTGACATTTTTTTTCTATTCCAAATGTAAAAAATGTAACTATGAATTTTTCTCACATTTCTGTTTTTTTCCCTTGCAATTATGAGTCTGTATTTCGCAGTTCTGTGGAAAAAGTTCTGAAATGCAATATTTAAAATTTAAAAAAAATCTAACAAAATGTTTATGCTTAAAATTGCCAGTGGGAAAAATGGGACAAAAAACTTTTTTGTTTTTAAATCTTGCATTGCATTTGATTTTCTTTTTTGTATTTTGAAAGCAATAAAAAGATGTGCTTAAAAAAATAAACAAAAAATAATCATTTTAAAGTGAAAATTACGTTTTTCTGCAGACTCAGATCTAAAATGAAAACCCTAGATTATGACAATATTCCTGCTGTATTAATTGTAATTTACAATTGTACTTTGGCCCAAAACTCACTGTAGGTGCCAGAATAGTGTCGGTTAGTGACAAACCCTCCAGATCAGACACCAAACTACTGGACAGGAAGTTTACAGGAGTCACTGGAGCCGATGCTGGAGCCGGTTCAACTGGAGAGAGAGAAAGACAAATTATGTGCTTTTACATTCAAGCATTTGTCTTTGATCTTGTATGTGTTAGAGGTTTTACTCACAGTCATCCAGATCCAGCAAAGACATTTCCTGCGTCTCCTTCTTGCTCTCTTTTTTTGATTGTTTGGGAGGTTGTTTTGATACGGGCGTCTGAGCGTAATGAGAAAAAAAGTGTTGCGTTAACTCTTATCCATGTGATTAACATTAAAATAGCATAATAGCACTGTTTATTAACACACTATCTGCATTGTTTTATCTCTGCATATGCAGCTCATGTGACAACAGTAGCATACTACTTTTAAGTTGAATTTATTATTTTTAAAACAGCAGGCAGTATACTGTATATAATGCACACAGTATTAACTAAGTAGTAAGCTAGTATTCTATTTCAATCTAGCCCGACCTTCTTTTTCCTGATGTCGGTGTCGGACTCAGATTCCTCCTCTGACTCCTCCTCCTCCGACTCGTCCTCTGATTCACTGCTTTCTGATTCGCTCTCTGATTCTGAGGCACTTTTCTGATTCTTCACTGCCTTCCTGCCTCGTTTTCTGTCCTCGGTGCCGCTGCTCTGCTCGCTGTGGGAATGATGGGAGCAGAACATGAGACATTTGGTGAAACAAGCTGATCAGAACTTATAATTGACATTGATTTGGTGTGATGTGTGGATGGTGCACCTCTCTGCGCTCTCCTCTGCTGGTTTCTTTGCTTTGGTCTTGTCCAGACGCTTCTTTCTTTTCTTTTCCTTCTCCTCATCTTCCTCTTCCTCCTCAGACTCAGTCTCTTCTCCGCTCTCTTCACTCTCTGAACCGGAACCGCTTTCATCACTGGCGCTAGCGCTTTCTGAACCGCTGCCTGTATCTGATTCTGTCAGGTGAGTGAGCAAAATCATATTAACTAGCAACAATATCGCTATTATATTATTAATTAGCTTAGCAACATGTTAATGTCAAACAGGAATCAGTGTTGAATATCATGTTAATGAACTATTTTTCCCAGTATTTGCATTTACTGTGTATTTTTGTAATAAACATTTGAAGACATTAGCAACATGCTAACATCAGACTTATATTAACTAACCCTGAAGCTTAGCATTGTAATGAGCTCAGAGAAAATGCTCTTTCAAAATGGTGATGAACACTTAGAAATACATTTTAAATCATTTTTATTCAGGAATGAAGAGAACAGATAGGGAATCCAATTAAAAATGAGTAGTTTCTATTTGTATTTCTTATGCTTATTAGCATATAGAGTCTTTAGCTTAGCAACATGCAACGTCAAACAGGAATCAGCGTTGAATCTCATGTAAATAACTATTTTTTTCAATGCATGTACTATTTATTTTTGTAATAAACGTTTAAAGACATTAGCTTAGAAACATGCTAATATATATATATATATATATATATATATATATATATATACACATTAATTTAGTTTTGTTTAAATTAACGAAAATGTTTTAATTGTTTTTGGTTACGATAATAACCATGGCATGCTGTTTAATATGATAGCTTCCTATGGCTAATAACTACATTTTCCCATAGACAAGATGTAGTGATCGCCACAGTTACCGCTATCCGCTGATTCGGTTGGACCAGATTCTCCTTCAGAGTCTGAGTAGAACGGTTTTTCTACTTTCTTCTCCTTACGATCCTTCCGGCTTGTGCATTTGCTCCATTCTGGAATCTGCAAAGGATCGCAAAACACCATCAAAACAAGGCTCAAGTACATCTGGAGGACCTAATCAGAGAAAGAGGTTCATATAACGGCCATGAATGCCTCTTTACAAGCAGCAAACATCTTTGTTTACACTCATACATTAATTACAGTTTTAGAGAGCTGAGTCTCTCTTTGTTCAGCGTTTGATGTCTACAGCAGCGAAGGTTGTGCATTCATGGCCACTTTCATTCTTGTTGTGTACGGTTAAACATTTAATTAAAGAAATCACATCCTAAAAAGACCCCAAAGACCATCAGCACTGAATTACCCAAGATTCATTTGACTTTAAGCTAGAATCAGCATAGTGTTTAGAACATAAATTAGCGATTAGCAACTAGCACCAGTGCTGTAGGCCATTTCTGGGGTATTTTTGAGGATTCTGGTCTTTAATCGTAGAGCAAGGGCTGAGGAAAGGGAAAGGCTGATCTAGCACAGTACAGACGCTACGCTAGGCTGGTGGCAAAAGCTCTTTGGGTCTGACGCTAAGGGTGACTGACAGACTCACGCTGGTTAAAGTGGTGACTCTTTCGAGCAGCCTAATAACCTGGCAAACAGGAAAGAATAAAAAGAAACGCAAGAATGATGCTGTGAGATGGCCAGAAGAAGAGGAAAGAAAAGAACAGAACAGAACAGAAAAGAAAGAAAAAGATTTAAAAAGTACACACAAGGATTCAGGTTGCACTTGTCAACAGATTAGCACGTATTTGGATGCGTTTTACGTCCATATTTCGCTAACAGCTTCAGTCAAAGCAACTGAAAGTGTTATGTTCATACCAAGAACGATAACTTTATAAAGAGAATAAATTGTAACTAAATGATAGATAAATTTAACTATATGACAGTAGTGACTTCCACACCACGGGTATAACGATAACAACATAGAATACAGGTGTTAAACTCGATTCCTGGAGGGCCGCAGCTCTGTAGAGTTTTGTTACAATCCAGCTCCAAAACACATACCATGTCGTTTTCAAATAAGCCTAAATGACTTGATTAGCTGGATCAAGTGTGTTTAATTAGGGTTAAATTTAAACTGTGCAGGACTGTGGCCCTCCAGGAACTGAGTTTGACACCCCTGACATAAAAGAACAACATCATTGGACAATTTTTTTTCGAGCTGCTGAACAATAAAAACATTGACAGCCAATCAGAATGCATCCGAATTTAAAGAGTGTGAGCATTTAAAGTGGCAGACAACAAAACTGCACGCTTTTAATAAAGCATTGGTGTGGGCGCTAATATAGTTATCGTTCTTGGTGTGAATGGGCCATTAAGGGGGAATTCACTCAGAATGAATAACATTATTCACATCCGTCAGTGTTGTTTTAGTGTTCAATTTACTAAATTTGCTCAATTTAGTGGTCATTATTTTCAATGTGAATTATGCAAATTAGGTAACTGCATAAACACACCCACAAATTTAATGCTGAAATCAATCTGCACAGCACAACTCACGATCTTTTGCATCATTATTAAGTACTAAGCGGTTACCCAGCTAACAGGGAACATTCTCAGAACTTTTGGCTAACATTCTGACAAGGTTCTATTGAAGTTATGAACAAACATTTACTTTTCCAGTAACGTTAACAGAACGTTCGTTTAAAGTTATCTAGTCTTCATTAATGTTCTCAAAACGTTAGCACAAAAATGTTATTTATACATCATTCATGGAAAGTTTTTTCCTTAAATGTTTTAGTTAGATGTTCGTCTAATGTTTTTTAAAATTACGTCTTAAAATTGACTACATTTAACAACGTTCGTATAATCAAAAAAGTTTTTTAAATATTTTAAAAAGTGGATGTTTTGAATGTTCAGAGAACATCAGAAATAGCGTTTTCATAAGTAAATTGTTAGCAAAACATTCTTAGAACATACTTTTGTTAGCTGGGTATGAATGCGGCAGATTCTGCAACCGCATAATTTGACATACTTTACTGGGACGGTACAATATCACTACAGCTGTTATTCGGGTCAGTTATATTACTCTTTCCCTTTGATTAAAATTCTCACAAACAGCTCTCTAATTCTGCTTATCACTAGCTGTCTTGGACATACCATTAGAGACTGCGGCTAATTCAATTAGCATGTGTTTAGTTTGCGTTGAAATATCGTATGCAAAAGTGTCTGTTTAGTGAATTCACCCCTTAGTTTAGAGCTTTCAGAAGGTCTCTAATCATATACTCAATATTTCAAAAACAAATCTGTATTAGGATGATGTTTTAATGCTTTGCTGAGCATTAGGTGTCACAGTAATGGAAGTGCAACATTAATATGAAAGTGTAGCGATGTGATGGTTTGCTTGGCAGGAAATGAGGTCAACAGATTTTAGACTGAGACACAAAAACACACACTTTAGTGCAGAAAGGTCAAGCCAGACGACCCGACTACACAGATAGAGGACAGAGAGAGAAGCCACTGCACTCTTGCGGGCACCTCTCTCCAGTCTCCCAAGAGACCCATTCGGCCCTCACTGGTGCCTATGACCTCCTCTTGCTGCATAATATGGTGGGTGGGAACATAAAGAGACAGACAGACTGTCAGAAAGGGGATGTGGATGAACATTGGAGGGGATAAAACTGATAACACACCCATCTAAAAGACAAGGAATCTGCTGTGAATGATGAGCGCTTTATGAAATAACAAACATGATTATGCAGACAAAAACCTGAAGCTGGAATCAAGACCCTGACCGATCAGTGTGTGGTACAGACCTCATGCATAGGCAGATTTGATAATGGAATATTAATCAGGAAGGAGTGGCATATGTAAATGTGCGTGGGTGTGTCTGTCTAGTCAGTTCTAGAACTCGCTGTGATTTAAAAATAATTCTAGAACCACAAATAAAGCATTTAGCTCTAGCATTCAGACTTAAATTTCAGTTTGAAGGAATGTTCGGTGTTCAAGTTAAACTCTATAACGACCATTTTTGACATGCTTGTTAATAGAGTGCAACAGTGCAATTTTCATCTGTGTTGTTTCTGGATTAATTATTTTCCATAAACTTTCCCATAGAGATTTTTAAAAATCACACACACTTATAAATATATATACACGTATATAAACAAAATATATTTTACACATTTATTGCAAACTATGCATATTGTGCATAAAAAATGTTTACTCTACGTTACTCGCAGTGTTTCATGAGAGTGTGGGTGCACAATACTTCTTTTGGTGCGATTTCCTTATTGTGATTCTCTGATTGGTGGAGATTCTTTGCTGAATCATGGGAAATGTAGTTTTTCATCAGTATTCATCAGAATTTCACAGTTAAACATGCTTATTTCAAAGTTACTTCGACAAAAGCATATACCATCGATTAACAATCTTGTAGATCATATTCTGCTGTTAAGAAAATGAATGGAGTTTTTACTTCCGGAACCTGGACTGTTGCACTCTATTACCAAGGGAAATAATTCTGACACATCAACCAATCGGGCTGCAGGATGAGTAGTTACCACCCAGTTGAAATGCAGACTGTGTGATTTATGCATTATGAGGGTGGAGTTATGCTAATGAACGAGGAAAGTAAGCGATATAAAAGTGATTGAGCGTAGCGTGTGTTTTTTTTTGTCAGTGCTTTGGGGCGTTTCTTTGGGAGGTCTTCCATGTTGGAGCTCCCTCTGGTGGTCTGTAGGAGAAGCACCCCTGCGCCCTCTGGCCCTGTCAGAACTGTTCGCCCTGCACATACAGAATCCTTCACCTCCACGTTGCGCACGGACGGGTCGGGCGCCGATTCGGGCCAGTCGGGCAGCTCCTGGTATCCGCCAGCTTTAGCGTTCAGCAGATGAGACAGTGACCCCAGCTGGAAGTGATCTCTGTCTGCCAAGAAATGAAGAAAGTCACAAATGAGATCTCTAATTGTCTCCTGCTCCTCAGATTTTTTCCTGAAGGTCCCAGTAATCTCAAGAGTAAAAATGTGCTCAGATTTGCATGCAAATCAGGATTTTTATAGTTAACTGAAACTAAAATGAAAACCTTTACCTTTAAACGGAGACTCCAGGATGGGGGCAGGCTTGAGTGCAAGGAAAAGCTTCTTGGCGTATTTGTTAAGAGCGCCGCTCTTATCAGTGGGCACAATGAGTTGACGGATAAAGCGGGCACGATCTCTGATGTCATAGTTTTGATCATATTTCGCCAGGTTCAGTACATACTGCGTCAACAGTTTAGTCTGAAAGACAGAAAAGATTCTCAAGAGTTTCATGCCTGTCAGGCAATGTACTTGTATGCATCTAAATAATATGACATGCAGACAGAGATGGTCTCGCTTGATTAAACAATGACTCATGTTTGGTTTCTCCGGCTTTCATCCAGACTGATGCACTGATCGCAAGGTTACAATAGTTAATAAAAAATTGTTACATGAAAAGAAAAACTTAACTGAAATAAAATATATAAAAAGATAAACTTATATTATTTCATTTAATTGCCAAAGCAACATTTCTAATTTCCATTTAGTTTAACTTGATGTACTAAAAATGAAAAGAAATTATATTCATAAGTATGCATGAAAATTAACTCAAAAATACATTTATTATACATTTCATTATTATACATTTCAGTTGTGTCCCCAGGTTTATCCTATATTGTCCTGTCCACCACAACAATGTCTTTCAGCTGTTTTAACCTGATTTCAGAGGTTTTCATAAAGCTTCAGCTGTATTCAAACATTGTTTTGGAAAATATTGCATAAAATCAGATTATTCATAATCTGATATAGCTTTTCATGCATTTTAATGTGAAAACCTCAGATTTCAGTGTGTTCTACCCTTTTATTTTTTATTTCATTTATGAGTTTCGTCATGTTGCATAATACAAGGCAGCTTGCTTACTGCTAATGTGCTTTGCATCATTTATCCTAGTATGTTGAACACCAGTTAACAGCATACAAACAAGCTAATGTGATGCATACAGTCACTTCAGCACAGGGTTATCAATAACAAACTATTAAAAACATTTCTGTTAATTGAAATAAAGATCAAATAAAATATAAATATTAGATGGAAAAACTAAGCAAAACTTGCCTTGGGCAGTAATTGAAATACGATTAAGTTAAAGCACTAAAATAAAACTGAAAACTGAAAATATAAAAATAAAAACCAATTCAAAACAAATATAATATTTTAATAATAAATATTATTAAGTAACACTGCTTTTTTGTAAAACTGGCCATAACCACGTTTGTCTCCTCACCTGTTTTGAGTTAGTGAGGTACAGTTTGGCAGCCAGATTGATAATCTGCAGCTTGACAATGTCTTCCTCGTTATTGAAGGTTTTGGCCATCTTTCTCAGGACGTCGGGGGCGATTTTGGGGACGTGTTCACAGTATTCTCCGATCAGCCACAGGATGCTCGCTCGGGCCATGGGCACCTGACGCACACACACATAATCAGGACTACAGAGTCTGTCTGAAACATGAAAATGGGAAGTTTAGATCACAACTCTACCTGGATGTTGTCGATAAGTTTGGCCATATGTTTGATGATGTCGCTGTGCTGTTCAGGCTGCATCTGCAGAAGCTTTTTGATCACCACCACTGATTCAGCCACAACCAACTCTGAAAACACACACACACAAACAAACAAACCAATACACACCGAATATTACTCGACATTGTTTGACAGATGTCTTTGGCCATTGCATTGCACCTTGCAGTTTTTTACAGCATGTGATAGACCGATTTCAAGTGCATTTCAAGAGTATTTACAGTAACATTTGCATGTTACAAAGTCAGAGGCTCATATTTTTCTTGTTTTGTATGATAAGAACCTCATCTGACATCGGAGCAAACAACTTTTGATGTCTGCCTAAGTGGTTCTCACTTTATGGATAATTAATGGCAGTGTGGACATTTAAAATAGCTCTGTTGCATTTCCTTGCGCTCCATCCGGCAATCCACACAGTCTCACCGTCTCTATTGGACAGCAGCTGTACGAGGCCATTCAGACAGGTGTCTCTGACCTCACCGATGTTTGTAGCACAGCGACCAATGGCCTGAATGCTGGCTGCCACAAAATCCTTATCCATGCTCTTAATATACGTCTAGAACACAAAGAGAGAAAATGTCATTATCCCTATTCAAAATACATTGGAAAATACTATAACACAAGCAGAGAATTATACTGTTACTTATACTCTTAATATGGGTGGTTGACAAAACAACACAGATATGAATATATTTTCTTTAAAGGTTTAGATTATAATTTATATGCATGTATATTTATATATACAGTATATATAGAAAATAGTTATTTTAGGGCCAGTTTTACTAAACAGGGCAAATTAGCATGAGAGCGCAATTCCAAAACAGCACCGATGGGCGTGGAAATTTCTGCGGGTGATTTACTAACAACGCGCAAATTAAAGAACATAGACGCAACATCTCATTTACATATCGGCCAACGCAATATAGCAAGCACAGCACAAATTAGCATAGTTGCAAATAAAGAATAAACAAATAAAGAAGCCACAGTATGTTGAAAAGAACCGGAGGCCAAAAAATGAAGGGTTGCAAGAAGTTTTGATAAACCTGTTATTGCGTGACTCCCAGTTGAGGGTTCCAAGTCGTCTTTTATTGCCTGAAGCAAATTCAAAATTATATGGCTTGGAAAATGATATGTTCGGATAATGTGTTTTTCTGGTATTCCAAATAAATTAATACGTGTGGGAAAAAAATCCTCTCCCTTCTACCATGCGCTCTCTGTTCTCTGTGGTGCCTCCTCTTAGTAACAACAAATTGCATCCATTTCAAGCGCAAAATAGTTTAAGACATTCTTTTTTTGGGTGTTAAATAATGGCGCAAATACCAGTAATTTAACGTTAGTGAATCATGTTGCGTGATTCATTTTAATACTCTTCTTCCATAAATTTTGCGTCTGAAAGGGAAACTCCTACAAATGAATATTCAATAAGGTCAGGTGCAAAAGTAACTGTGTCCACGCCTTTTCAGCACTAATTCGTCACTGTGCATCTTTAGTAAATCCTGACAGTACTATTTTAACGCCAAAAGACGGTTTGTTAGTAAAACTGGCCCTTAATTTGTAAAAATTTAATATAAATTGTTTTAAAGTAAATTGTTTTTACTATTTTTGGTCAAATAAATGCAACCTTGGTGAGCATAAGAGACTTCTTTCAAAAACATAAAAAAATCTTACTGACCCCAAACTTCTGAATGGTATATTACAATAAACTACATTATATTATATTATATTATATTAAAATGTATTCTATTCTATTAACACTGTAAGATTGTAAAATTGTACCTGAAATTCTCTCAGGATGGTGGAGATGTTCGTCTCATTAGCCAAATTAGTCAAAACCTCCAGCTGTGTTGATAAGAGAAGATAAAATCATCAGTCCAACTTTAAAACATTCAAAAATAACTGAATCAACATTCTTTGGTGAAAACATTTAATAACACAGTTAAGCATGTTTGTTCACCTTGAGGATTTTGATCTGCGTTGGGTCCGTGGAGCGAATATAAAAACTCTTCAGATACGGCTCAAACATCCCCTAAAAGACAAAAACACACATATTAAAACACCAGAGCGTTCATCTAAACAGAACACCTTCTGCATAAAAACATTTTTAACACTGATTGAATTTTTCTGTTCTATTATGCCTTTACAGAAAAGCTTTTAAAACAGAAATCTCTCGAGGACAATCCATTAAATCTATAAAAAGCAAAACCACAAGAAAGTTTTCAGTTTAAATATTGAATCATAAAATATTAAAAGGAGCAAAGCTACTCAATGCACTGAACTATACGGAGTAAAACATCAAGCTCCAATATTCAGATCAAGCGCTGTAACATGATCCTCAAAGATCAAACTGTTTAAACCTTGACTCTATTTGTCAACCTTTCCAGTCACACTTAATGCATCAAATTTGTCGAACACAATGACAAAAGTATGTACATAATACAAAATCATCATATTATGTAAATAAATGGTACAATTGCCCTTCGGTGACTCTGCAGCGCTTTTCAAGTGGAAGTCAAAGTTACACTTTTTTGTGAATCACTCACTCGTCTCTTGATGGTCATCGTGGCCACGTTTTGAAGCACGACATACTGCACTTCACTACAGAGACACAAAACACACAACAACATCATCAGTGACACAACATCATGAAGATGTTTATCATTTAAAACCCTTAAAAGGTATTTGAGAGGGAAAGCAATATTTTCATAAAGAGGCTAAATGGAGAGATGCCTGTGAATAATGGATGATGTTTACGGTCTGAGCATCTCTCTATCTGCAGCTAATGTCAAATTCTGTGTGAGAATTGCAGTGTCATCATCCAGTGCTGTTTCGCCTGTATTGACTAATGATGGCATCAGCCAATGACCAGCCTTGCATCATTAAACAGAGAGACTTCACACTGTGTCACACTTTCGGGGATGCTTGAAGGAAAACCTCAGGAAGCGTGTTTGTCTCTGAGCTGCGTGTGAGTGCGTTTAGGTTTCATTAGTAAGTGACTGATTTCTCACCTGTGGCTGCGCATTAACCTGACCAAAGCCTTAGCAATGATGCCCACCTCTGCTTTAGGAGCCAAATGGAAGTACAGCTGAGCTACTGCCATCACCACCTACAGAGACAGAGAGAGAGGTTCATTACGAGATGGTTCCAGCTAAATGAACACCATTTTTCTGTTTCAAGTCAAGTGTGAACAGGTCCCATTGTCATAATGCTGGCAAATCAGCTTCAGCACTTTGTCAACGTAAATACTGATGGTATGTGTGAACACTGTTTAAAAAAAATTGAAAACTAACCTAATAAATAATAAGAACTGAGCCTAAGCTAAAATACATTTTAATAATAAAACAAATTAAAATAGTAATAGCAAAAGCTATCAAAATAATTGGAAAAAAAGGACATTAATCTAAACTATATTTTAATAAGTCAAAAAATAAATAAAATAAAAACAACCATGCGTTTAATAATAATTATAAATAAATAAATACAATTTTTAAAAACACATAACCAAATAATGGGAAAAAACTGACACTAAACTAAAATACATTAATAAATCCAAAACCAATTAAAATAAATAACCCATGAATTTAATGATAACAAACACTAAGAGAATTGGAAACAAATAAACAAAAAAGGCAGTAAACTAAAATTGCTAAATTTTCAAAAATAAAATAAAAACAACCACTCATTTATTAATAAAAACAACAACAATAAAAATACTAATTGGAAAAATAATTGGAAAAACCTCCAAAAATAAATTGAAAACCTGAACAAAAATATATTTTCATGACTCATGAAATCAAATCATAACATGTATGCATCTGGGATACACCTTTATCCAAAGCAATTTTATGTACATTTAAAAATTACTTTTAAAATCTGAAGTTTCGGTTTTTGATGCACATACATTTTTTGTTCATTCACATTATGAACACAAGTGGATATTAAAATAAAGAATAAAAGCTGTTTTAAACAGGGTTGTGCATAATTTACAATGCCTCTTGAATTCCAATTAAATACGTGAATTTGAATTAAATTTAAATAGAGGAGGCAAACAGAATGCAGAACTGTAATTGGAATTGAATTGAATTGAAAAAAGTCTTAGCAATACTGTAAATAATAATAATAATAATAAAAATTCTACATATCAGGGAATAAATTAAGACGTAATTAGTCAAAATTAATGACTGGACTAATGTCATTCCAAATGTCTATTCAGGTCATTCATAATTTTGCCTAAATATAATTATTGAAATATTCTAGATTAGATTATTTAATATATACAAAATAAATCATTCTGTTTCTAAATGCTAATTAATTTGTAGTCAAGCAAAAGCAGAACTGAGTGTGTGAAACTTACAGCAGCATTGCGGCTCTGTAGCAGGGGTTTGGTGTTCCTCAGTAGGAGTCTGTGATCGGGGTCCATCACGTACGGCTTCCTCTTCGCTAGAGTGGCCACCTCGGCTTTCTTATCTTCATCTTCCTCATCATCAGAGGCGTAGAAGGCCTTGTCGCTGCTCTCCTCCAACAGAGATTCCTGCACATTCACACACACATGTTAAGAGTGGAAATGTCCTCCTGGGATACACACACACACGTGTGTGATACTCACGTTGATGTTGGGGTTGAGGAACTGCGTCCTGGCGTAGCGTGTGAGCATGTTGATGATGACCACCTGACCCCACTCCTCCACATCAATCAACAGGTTACACAGCTTACGGTAGTTCTTATGGATCAGATCGATGCGGTCCGGACACACTTCCTCAAATGCCATCACCACACTGCCTGCTACCAGCTACACACACATATACACACACACACACACGTCAGGAATGATGATCATATCTCAGGAATGACCTGAAATGATTCGGTCACTCACTGTGGTTTTATCAGCCAGCAGCTTCTCGATGACTTCAATCAACTGATCTTTCTGTTCTGGATCCAGACTGAATAAAAGAGAGAGAGAGAGAGAGAGAAATGACCATCAGCCCCTGCAACTTGTGAATTCATTTTACTTTTATTGAATATTAAAGTAGTCAAACTAAAATCTACAATGCTAAGAAAACTTACCATACAGCTGTCTGAAATACTTGATTGTAATTGGTCAATTGCATTTATGTGGTCAAACATTGTTACATAATCAGCACTTAGTCACCATATTTCCTATTATATCACTCACATAATTCCATGCTTTTTCATACATAAATTATTTCATTCCAAATAAATATTTAATGTCTATTTATTTATTTAT
The DNA here is from genome assembly GCF_012432095.1 of Onychostoma macrolepis. Lineage (NCBI taxonomy): Eukaryota > Metazoa > Chordata > Actinopteri > Cypriniformes > Cyprinidae > Onychostoma > Onychostoma macrolepis. The sequence continues at coordinate 6,021,817 of NC_081179.1, forward strand.
TTTTTTGCTAGTGGGATATTTAAGGATACACAAAGTTCTTTATCATCCTCTTGAGATTGACTTGAAAAAGTGATTATACAGTTTTACATTCTTAACTATATATTTAAGATTAATAAACAAATGTTTCTAAATATACATATATAAAAAAGTTTTTATCTAAAATTAAAAAATATATTTATATAAAATACAGATTTATATATTACACAAAACTTATTTTTATATTACTTATATAATAAACATTTGTTTTTTAATAATATATATATATTTTTTTTTTTTTTTACATACACTTTCAAAATTTTGTTAGAATTTTTTTGAAGAAATTAATGTGTTTATTCAGAAAAGATGCATTAAATCGATCAAAAATGCTATTCTTCTAAACTTTCTTTTCATCAGCCAATCCTGACAAAACAAAACAAACGTTTTCAAAAGGATCATGTGACACTGAAGACTGGAGTAATGTGCTGCTGAAAATTCAGCTTTGCATGAAAGGAATAAATTACATTTTAAAATATATTTAAGTAGAGAACAGTTACTTTAAATTGGAATAATATTTCATAGTACTACTCTTTTTCTGTATTTTTTATCAAATAAATGGAGTCTTGCGAGCAAAAGAAACTTAGGAAAAAAAAAAACTCAAAAAAAGACCCCTTTTGGCAGTGTAATTAAAGGTAGGGTAGGCGATTTCGGAGAGGCTAGTAATATCAAGTCAGCTTTAAAAGCAAGATTCCCACCCTCCCTGCATACTCACTCTGCAAAGCCACACCTCCTCAAAAACAAACGAACGCGCTCCGTCAGAGCTAACCAGATGAGAGACGGTGTTGGTTGAGGATTGAATGCAACGCTGCCAGATCACCTCATGTCTCATTAACCCGTAAGAAAATATTATATAACGCATAATATTACAATAATAGCGCCTTTCACCCTCGCTGGAACGTGCTAATAATCATGTCTGCACGAACAGGGTGCACAGAGGTATGCAAATGCATATTTGACAGGGAGGCAGGGCAGCCTATCGTAATGTTCGGACCGAACATTTTGATTGGACGGATATTTTATGGTCCTACGCTTTCCACAAACGATATAAATACATATAAATACATTTAGACCACTTAACTTAGTGATTGCTGTCGGGATGTGAAGACTTTCAACCAGCATAACAAAAAATGTTTTTGAACCAAATCCCCTACCCTGCCTTTAAATTAAAATCATGGTAATAAACTGCAGTATTATCTAAATGAACAGTTAATTACTCCCGATGGTGGATTTGTGTTCAGACCAGACCTGTGTAGTTTGGGTATGGCATGAGCTGCGGTCTTGCGGACGTATGGAGACATGTCAGACGCCGCCTCTTTGATGGCTAACATCATGATGGGCACGATGATGGTCACTCTGATGCTGGACAGCACACGCAGGGCACTTGCACGGATCAGCTGGTTGGGGTCCTGAATCAGGGGTTACAATGATTCACAGAGAATTATTCATTTAGAAACCGATGCTTCAATAATGTGACTTCACACAGCACAATTAAAGGGTGTGAGAGGTATTTCCTTTATATGAACACTAGAGGGCATTTTTGGTCCCATATGACTCTTTTGCAACATTTTGAGTGTTTACTGAGCATTTAGCTGCATCACTATTAGCATATTCTCCATACTTTGTACTATGTGCTGTAAGTTTATATTTGAGAGTGCCTCTCCAGTCAAAGTACACTGGGAACATGAATGGAATACCATTTCCAGATTCTGGCAATAGGCTATGCATTTCATTTATGGTTTAGTGTTTCCCAAATCCTCTTGCAATGTGGAAGAGGTTTGTAAAAGTTCTCCATTGCCCTTTTGAGAACAAAAAATGATTAGAAAACCACAGAAGCTTTAAAAGTAATCATGTATTGTAAGGTGAGGGAAAAAAGCAAACCATATGCAAGGTCTGTAGTATCAAAATAAAACTTTATGATGTAATAATCTTACTACATACTCAAAAGTACAGTAGCACTTTACATCACCAGCAAAGTACAGTATTATTGTTAACTAAAACTAAACCTATTGAAACATTTTTAAAATTATCAATTTCAACAATTTGCAACATTAAATGTTTGTTATTATATATATATATATATATTAGATGAGAAATTAGAAATGTTGCATTAAAATTAATTGGAAATAAATAAAATCTAAAACTAGACTAAAACTAAAACTGATATAAAAATAAATGAAACCTAAATAGTAATATAAACAAATACAAAAACTAATAAAAAAATTTGCAAAAGCACAAAGCAAACTTACTAAAATAAAAAGAAATTTTTATAAAAATGTAAATAATTTTATAATCATTTATATTTATATAATATATACATTTATTTATTATACGGTATAAAATATAAAATTTTATTTTTCTATTATACATTTTATATATATATATATATATATATATATATATATATATATATATATATATATATATATATATATACATACATTTTATTATACATATAATATGATAAACAGCAGCTTTAACTAAATAAGTCGTAGTCTTACTACATACTCAAAAGTACATTATGCACTTTTAATACAAAGTATGCAAACAGGAGTGCAGCCTTTTCTTATGTTTTGGATGTTGTGAAAGTGATTAGAGAAGATGAAGAGATTTTGTCAGGATGAAGCAGCATGTTTAGACCCTGAATAACGTGTTTGTGTGTGTTTTAGGACCTTCAGTCCTCTCTGGAAGGTGGAAATGGACAACAGAGCGAGATCCTGCTGTTCTTCAGCGTAGCGGACAAGATACACGTACACCAGCTTCTTCACCTGAGAGAGAAAACACACGATGAATAGAGCTCTGATCTGGTGTTTAATGCATTTTTGTGACTCAGCACTTGAGCGTACGGTGACTCATGAGCAGAACCACATTGCCATTGCATATTAACACAAGATTAAAGTTTAATAACAGCCAGAAAAGCTGACATCCTGTAAGCTCTGAGCCGCTTCCTGTCTCCTGCTGCTTCTCTGTGTATCACTCACCTCGATGTTCTTACAGGCCACGTTCTTCACCACGGCAGGGAAGAGATCTGAGGCGTTCTTCCCCCGGGCGATCATCTGAGGGAAAACACACACAAACAGGGTAACATTTAGATCTGATGTACAGTATATGGTTTAACTAAAAAAAAAACCTTAGGGCACTTGAAGAGACAGTTCACCCAAAAATGTAAATTCTGTCTATCATGCTTGTTACAAACTTTTTATATACATTTTTAAAAATATATTTTTATCACTTAGTCAATATTTTACACTTATTTTTTCTTAAAGCAAAACAACAAAAAGAAGTGTGTTTAGATGATAAAGAAGTTCAAAGCTAAGACATTCATACAAGTATTCAGACATTTTAAGCTAGTCAAATGTTGTCTTTTTTTTTTTAAATTAATACTTTTATACATAATGACAAAAATGACAGTAAAGCTATTTATAATGTTACAAAAGATTTCTATTTCAAATAAATGCTGTTCTTTTGAACTTTTTATTCATAAATGAATCCTGTAAAATATACATATATATATATATATATATATATATATACACATACATGAAGAGTTCATTTGCAAAAACAGATAACTCCATTTTTAACAATTTTCAAAAATCATGTTTTTTCATTGTGCATTCCAATTAATTTCAATCATACTGCAGTTGGGTTATTTTGATTAGGTACAAAATTACTAAAGAATACTAGCTAACTAACAAAATAAAACACAATAAAAACATGATAGCATAATAAAAAACATGATTTTTGAAAATTAAATAAAATTAGTGAGTTATCTGTTTTTGCAAATAAACTCTTCATATATATATATATATATATACACACAGTGCCCTCCAAAGTATTGGAACAGTAAAGACAAACTTGTTTTTTTGGCTGTGGAGTCAAGACATTTGCAAATATGATGAAAAGATGAATATGACACAAAACTACAGAATGTCACATTTTATTATTAGCCGTTTCAACACATATATGTTTAACCAAATAAAAAGAACAGCACTTTTAGAGTTCATCCCACTCATTGATGTGAGCATAAGTATTGGGACAGTTGAACATAAGGCAGATGTAAAAGATTAAAAGCTATTATTTAGTTGCAGATCCCTTGCGCACAATCACAGCAGTGAGTCTGTGACCCATAGACATCACCAGACTCTTGCTCTCATCCTTTGAAATACTTTTCCCAGCCTTTAATGCAGCCAGTTCCAATTGTTGCTTGTTTTGGGGAGTTTCTGCCTTTACTCTTTAAATCTGGAGACTGACTTGGGCAATCTAAGACTTTCCATTTTTTTGCCCTTTATAAACTCCTTGACTGAACTTGCAGGGTGTTTTGGGTCACTGTCCTGAACCAATATCAAGCACTTTCTGATGAGTCTGGTGGCATTTTCTTGAATATTGGTAGGCAAGATGGTTTTGTACCGTTCCAAATTCATTCTGCTACTGTCATCATACATTAAGTCATCAGTAAAGTTGAGAGGGCCTGTTCCAGAGACAGCCATGCATGCCCATGCCATGACACCACCTCCACCATGCTTTACAGATGAGGCTGTATGCTTGGGATCATTGCAGTTCACTTTTTATCTCCACATTTTTGCTTTCCCATCACTTCGATAAAGGTTCATCTTTGTCTCATCGGTCCATAAACACAGTTCCAAAACTCACTTTCTGGAAGTTGTTGGTGATTTTACAGACACATCTTTTAGGGTTCATTTTCACAGCTTTTATGATTTGTCTGTTATCAACTACTGTTGTTTTCTCAGCCGGCCAGGTCGTTGTTGGTTGCTGATGTCTCCGGTGGTTTCCAAACTCATGATTTCTTCATGCCCTTTGTTTTTGCTATAGCTCTAATTGACTTCCTCTTTTCTCTCAAAGTCAGCTCCCTCATTTTCATCCTGGTGTGTGTGTCATCATCAAATGCAAGATTCAGAATGCAGAAGTAATGGATATAACTGATACAACACATTCCCTGCTTTTAATATCTGAAGAATTAATGCAACAGGACACAGCTGATCACTTAGAAAGACCTGTGAGGCAACTGTCCCAATACTTATGCTCACATCAGATAATAAAATGTGACATTCTGTAGTTTTGTCTCATATTCATCTTTTAATCATATTTGTAAATGTCTTGACTCCACAGCCAACAGAGCAATTTTGTCTTTACTGTTCCAATACTTTTGGAGGGCACTGTATATATAAAATATTATTCTTATTATATAATATAATATATTTTTATATTTATTATATAAAATTAAGTGTTGGGGACCTACTTTAACAGTAACTAGCTTGACAAGCTACTTGGTTGAATGGTTAAATTTACCTATTTGAAAAGGTTGCTAACTACACTGAACAGCCACAATTTAGTTTAAGTGTAAATATTGAATCCAAGCATTTTACTATCACATAGTCTAACTTACATAACATGCAACCAGTTCAGTGTTATCTAGCACAGAAACAATAAGGATAGCATTCAGTTTCATTTAAAAAAATAGGACATATCAGTGTTTAATTATTGCATCAGTTTGCAATAACATTACAACCACTCAAATAAATTTGTTGCACTATATTATCACTAGAAATATTTGCTTGCTACTAGAAGAGAACATATTTTTTATTACATGCACCGATGAATCATTCACAGGAAATTACAAACAGCAAATAGGGTGAATTTTGGCTCGGTCCTGAAGGAATCGTGTACCTGCTGCCGGTGCCACCTGTGCTCTGTGAATGGAAACAGTATCAGGTGGCTGTTTGTGGCTTCTGAGCTCCGAGTGATAAATATTTCAGTCCTGATCTGATCCTTCACAATACAGAGACACTAAAACCGCTCATGAATATTAAACGCATTTCGCATAGCTGTCCCATTTCCAAAGCGCTCGCTGAAATTGCTCGTCTCGCTATAGAATCAGACCTGATGCAACAGTTACAAACCGGCGAGAGCCAAGGCTTCACAAAACACACAGTGACAGGGGCATTTACTGCCCTCAATTACAGCCTTCTGTCTATTTACACAGTCGCATAATTACCGACATGAATCCAAATATCTCTTCCTGAAACGCTAAACAATCAGGTATCTGACTTAGATTTCCGTGTGTATATCTGGTTCTGTTCATCAATACAGCTATAAAACTGAACCTGCCGGGACTTTATTACCAATGATCCATGAAAACTGAACTCAAATTTCACAGCCCAGCTGTGCATCACACAATGAGACAATACAATTGATGCTTGAGAGAACTGCATTGTGGGACACATTACCCAGTGCTCTGTTTTATAATGTAAATTACCATGTCATTTAATGCGTATAAAATACAAGTGAAACAGTATGCAAAAAATATATGTATTTTCTTACTTGGTATTTTTGTCTTGCAGCATACATTTACTTAAAGGGATAGTTCACCCAAACATGAAAATTCTGTCATTAATTACTAACCACGATCAAGGCTCAGAAACGTAGCAAGGAGATCCTTAAAATAATCCATGTGACATCAGTGGTTCAACTGTAACTTTATGAAGCTACGAGAATTTGTGCGCGCAAAGAAAACAAAAATAACGACTTTATTCAACAATTAATCTCCTCCGCATCACCCTATAGCACCATTTTGGAGAGTATCACATACGTGAAGAGCATATGTACTAGGGGTGGAACGGTACACAGATGTCACGGTTTGGTACGTACCTCGGTTCGATATGATTTCAGTACAACAGGGAAAAAAATAAATAAAAATCTACTATGTTCGGTTTCTTTTCATTTATTTTGAAAAATTTTCATAAATTTTTTTCACCTAGATGTGGAAATACTAAATATTATTACATATATGTAAAATCTTCAGTACATATATACATACAAGGAATAAATTCTTGAAATATATTTGATTTAGTTTACAGATAAACAAGGGGAAAAAAACAGTGTGACACGTAACTTAGCCTATATATGCTGAGAAAATAAGTGTTTAAAGTTGATTCTGCTGGTATAAGGAAACAGTTGAAGTGATCGCGCCGGAGCGCACACACACACACACACACACACACACACACACACACAAACAAAAAAACACATCAGTTCCAGCATTGCTAACTTGACAGCGCAGTTGGTACTTTATCAAAATAAAATACAGTGAACCAAATATCAGTGCGCCTGCCTCTGTGTCACCGTTGGAATGCGACTGAAGTACAAAGCCTATAATTTACATAATAAATAATAGTTTAGCATTCAGACACGTTACATCGCAAATATGGAAATATTATGGAATATTTGGATTTGTGCCGAATGAGAGAGGTAGGATACACAAGCACAAAGCTCCTTTTCGCAAAAAGTTGAGTGTGCAAGCCTTTAAAGTATACTTCTTTGTCAGTCTATGTGAGAGACGCGTTCAGAATCAGCACATGGTCACTGTCTAGGGGGCTTTGTTTTCAAGTGCGCAACTCATGGCATTCGCTGTTCTTCTGCTGGCGGTTATCAAACAGCGTTGCATTACTGCGGGCACCCCTTCTGGATTGGGGGTGAATTGCCTGTATTCGTCGTAAAGCCCAATTTATACTTCTGCGCCGAGCCTACGCAGAGACGCACAGGCCTGCGCCGTAAACTACACCGTACACCTCTCCAAAAACCTAACAGTGTGTCAATTCTACGCGGACCGCAAGCGCTGTGATTGGCCTGCTAGAACCCCTCCTTCCGTATGCACTTGAGTTTTGTGTGTGTTTATGAGCACTGTAATATAGTTTAATGTAACACCTTCTTATTTAAAATAAAACAAAGCAAAGAACAAGTGTCTTATTTATTATACTATAGCATTATACATCAGTAGTTGTCCGCGACAAACAATGTTGATCTTCCGCGGTACACGTGCTTGTGGAGATTGAAAGAATGCCATCTTCTCCTGTTCCGTTGTTGTCCCCTTTTGTTGTTTTAAATAATGATTTAATGATTTGATATTTATTTACCGCCGTCACGGCTATGCTTCTCTGACAAGCCGCTTCTTCTTCAGCTTTTGCCGTGTTACTGCGGGTTCACAAGCAACATGCCCGTGGACACTGTGGACTATCGGTCCGCATGTGTACTGCACGTCGATGCGGACTACGACGCAGAAGCATAAATGAAAACCAACGCACAGCTTACGGCGTTGAGGCTACTGCGTAGGTCCGACGCAGAAGTATAAATTGGGCTTGAGGCCTCATGCACCAAACCGAGATGTCCGTACCGTGACGGTTCGGTTCGAATACATGTATCGTTCCACCCCTAATATGTACGCAGGTACGAGGTACGTACCAAACCGTGACATCTGTGTACCATTCCACCCCTAGAACATATGCTGTTTACGTATGTGATACTCTCCAAAATGGTGCTATAAGGTGACGTGGAGGAGACGAATCGTTGAATAAAGTCATTATTTTTGTTTTCTTTGCACACAAAAAGTATTCTCGTAGCTTCGTAAAATTACGGTTGAACCACTGATGTCACATGGATTATTTTAACGATCTCCTTGCTACGTTTCAGTGTGTTGATCGTGTTAGGATCCTTGCTGTCTATGAAGGGTCAGAAAGCTCTCGGAATTCATCAAAAATATCTTAATTTGTGTTCTGAAGATGAACGAAGGTCTTACGGGTTTGGAACGACATGAGGATGAGTAATTAATGACAGAATTTTAATTTTTTGGGTGAACTATCCCTTTAAGAAGCATGTACTTGATAAGTCTTGTTTTCAAAATGGAGTATTTGCTTAAAACAAGAAAAAATATCTGCCAATGGGATGAGAAAATATTCAACTTAATTCAAATGGGAAAACAAGTTTTTCTTTCTTACCTCATTGGCAGACATTTTCTTGTTTTAAGCAAAAACTCACTTCATTTTGGTTACTGTTTCAGAAAAAAGACTTAATATCTTATGTCATTATGCATCACAAATATATGCATGTTGATATAAGACTGGAAAACAAGACAAACATAATGAATGTTTGTGGTTTACTCACCGCTACGATACGCTTCATGGCCTCCAGCTTCAAGGAGTCTTTATTACTGTCCAGCATCTCCTTCAGGTCATCGTGTCTGAAGATGTAAAACAAAAAAGACTGAATTTTTATCAACTGTTCTAGTTCTCTCTCCTTTAAATATCTCAGAAAGGTGTCCATTATAAGATGTATCATCCAGACTCATCTCAGCTCTTTAAGAGCCCTGCAGACATTCACGAGTTCAGAAGAACCAACCAGAGCAAATTAAATCAAGCCTTCCTTCAAAGGATTCACAGAAATTTGACACACAGAGAATCAAAACAGACAAACACACCCAGAAATACCATCAACAGCATGATTTGGTTTTCATAAGCACCAGATACTAATCCAAGGGAAGCCACAAAGCTCTTTTCTTTCTCATTTGGATGACAATTGTTTCTCAGAGAAATCAATGGCAGTAAATTGTTGTTCTGACATGCTTTTCCTGAGAAGAAAACTCTCAAATGCATATCTTTTACAACAAAGTATCAAACTGTGATACTAGAAGATACTGTAAAGTCAGAGATCTCAGTATGAAGATCATCAAATTTTTCCAAAATCAAATTACTTGAGCCATACCATCTACATTCATTCATCTCTATAGATGCCAAAAACTGCCTTATGATGAATTGCAGAAGAAAGATCTGGGAAAAGTTGATACTCAGACATTTAAACGAGATCTACATTAATTCTCTTCTGAAAGAGCAACTTCTGAACATTTGTTTCTTCTTCTTCTTCCGTGTTTTTGGAGAAGCATTTGTTTTCACTGGAAAAATCCCTTTCAAGCAAGTCAGTTCACTTGGCGGCCATCTTGGTTACACCCCTGGGCAGCCATTTTCTACTCATGCAACAGTTTCTTATTAATTGACTGAGGGGAGAAAAAACTGTTTGTCAAGTTTATGCTTAATAATATAATATAAATAAAGTCTTACAAACTGATATTTTAGCATCCCAGCATTGCTGTGCAAATAGCCTTTATTGGCTGTCCATGAACCAAAGCATTATGGGTATATATGAAGGTTTTGTTCTAACCTTCTTGCAGAAATGTAGTGCAATTAATGTAATAAAATTTTATAAATTGCTATCTATCTATCTATCTATCTATCTATCTATCTATCTATCTATCTATCTATCTATCTATCTATCTATCTATCTATCTATCTATCTATATATTAGTGCTATCAAATGGTTAATCGCATCCAAAATAAAAGTATTTACTTACATAATATATGTGTGTACTGTGTATATTTATTATGTATATGTAAATACACACACATGCAGGAATATATTTAAGAAAAATATGTTGTTTATATATGAAATATATTTATAATATGAATTATATGAATATAAATATATACATGTAAAAATCTGTAAATTCTTTCAAAATATATAGGTGTATGTGTGTGTGTGTGTGTGTGTATTTATATATACATAATAAATATACACAGTACACACACATATACTATGTATTTATGTTTGTATGTATATATATTCCTGCATATATTCCTGTAATAAAAAAGTATTGTGCAAATTTCTAAATAAAAGCTCCTCATCTCTCAGTAGATTATTGTAGTACAGTGTTAATTATAAAATGTGCTTTTTTAGATTAATTTAGGTTAAAAACACAGTTTTTTTAAGCTGTATAAGTCATAAAAAAGAGAATAAGAATATCCTTTTGCTTTATTTTAGAAGTATGCCTGCAAGCATTAGCAATTAGTAAATTCAGGTGTGAAGATGTGTCTTTGGTTGTTCAAAAGTTAATTTTCCTTTCACACTTTGGTTGCAAAGGAAGTGGTATAGATTTATTCATGTTAAACATGTCTTTTTATGCATAGCACAAGCAGTCAAGTGTGATTTTGCACATCCTTTGACTTAAACATAAGCTATATCAGCCATTTTAAAAAGGAATCAGGCCTTCAAAATGCATAAAATATGTCTCGGTTTCACACAATATGTCAACAAATTAAAGAAAACTGGCTTTTCAAAGGGTCTTTAAAGATTGAAGATGGATTTTAGTATTTGTTGATCTAAACTGACTTCAGGTTCTCTACCTGATGTCTGTGACTCCAAACAAACCCAAAGGCACGGTAATTAATAAAGCCAATGATCCTCCAGACGTCTGGGAAAGCCTATTAATATTAGCTCAGATGAGAAAAGATATAAATATTAAACACTTTCTGCATGTATCTAAATGTGAGAGATCCTCAATTTGAACCACAATGAGTCAAGAGGGGTTTATTTGAGGATCTGCAAATCAGTCACATGACAAGTCAAGCTCATTCTGATTGGCTGTGACACCTGCCTGATACAGATGAGACCATCTGACATCCTGCGTTCAAGAAAGCCCATAACCCTTCTGTCCATAGATACACATTACTATAGCAACCACATCCTAATGTTAGCAATCTCCTTTTAGAAAGAAGTTGTGAAGGAGAGATGTTGAGTCTCTCGTTTTATCGCTCTCTCTCACCATTAATCACACTGGCTGGGTTTAAATCAACAAACTGACATCTGTTCACACATACAGACGCATTCACACACAAACTAACTGAATGAACACATCTAATATCAAATATCAAAACTGCCTCAACTAAGCTCAGATTCAAAGAGAACTTAATGTGTGTTTTAAATAATAATTAAGTTTAAGTTAAATAATTAAGTTCTTTGATGATGATGATAATTCATGATGATTCATACACAACAGGAAATAGTAATTGAGTTCACAGAATCTAAAACCAGATCTAAAAATGCCTCATTTGTGTTAAACCTTCTCACTCCTGGACATAAATGACCCACAACATCAAAATTAAGGTTTTGTTTGGGAGTTTGGGGTTAGCTAGATTTTATTATTATTATTATTATTAATATTATTATTAACAACAACAACAATAATAATAATTATTATTATGATAATAATAATAATTATTATTATTTATAAGTATTTGTATATTATAATTATAATAATAATAATCATCATCATAATAATTTTTTTGGAAAATTAATATTTTTATTGAGCAACAATGCATGAAATTGATCCAAAGCGGCAGTAAAAACATTTATAATGTTACAATACATTTATATTTCATATATAAATGCTGTTCTTTTGAACTTTCTCTCAAATTTAAAACAAAAAATCCTAAAAATATATGTATGATACTTTTCAGAAAAATATTAAGCAGCACCACTGTTTTCAACATTGATAATAATAAGAAGAAATGTGTTTCTTGAGCAACAAATCAGCATATTACAATGATTAATGAACGAGTAATGATGCTGAAAATTCAGCTTTGGATCACAGAAATGAATTATGTTTTAAAATATATAAAAATATATGCAAATTTATGCAAATTGCAGACTGGTTATGGGCAAATGTAGTACGATAATATGCAAAATAACTCCTGAATTCCTAAACATGATGTAGCCTATGCAACACTGACGACACCACAGATCAGAACCCTGATCAATGAAAACATGTCAAGCATTATGACAGGCCTAATCATGTCCCAAGGTTCAGAACGAGCCAATCACAGACCAAACTAAAGCTGTGGCATGAAAATATTACGAACTGGCCGAGATAACACAAGTCGCTAATTAAAAACATTCCCCCAGCCACTGTCGCTGGAATTAAACGACTATGATATCTCGCAACACACCCAGGTCCCGCTCTCTGGTTTCCACAGCAACAAAGAGAGCAATAAACTCCAGTGAATAGATTTGCTGCCAGAGTCTCCCACCCAGCACAACTATCTATCGCTCTTGAGAAAAGACTCCCTCGGCGGCTTTCATTAGTTGGAAGGGTCCGCGGAGTTTCACGCCGTATAAACACTGTCAAATATTAGTGTGTGTGAGAAGGTGTGGGCGATGTTTCCTTTCACGCATCAGTGTGTGTGTCCTGTCGTGATGGCTGTGCTAGTCGTGTGTGGACGCGCTCCGTCAGCTCCAGTTACCTCACACACAAACGCACGCGCGCACGCACACGGTGGGTCGTGATCAGAGCGACGTAAGAGGATGACCGCGAGCTCGGTGATTCAGCAGACGTGCTACAGTCAGATACATCACCTCCACATTACAGCAGATTATCATATGTCATATTCCAGAGAACTGAATGAAGTGTAAGTTGTTTTGGATAATATATGCGGTGGATAAACAGTGTCACACATCAGAGATGAGCCGTGGGAAGTCTCTGTATCACAGTATGTACTGCTGCATGCAGAGGGAATACAAACCTGTAATCACTTTCCCTCCTGACCTGCAGTGACTGAGCACCAGTGCTTTGATTTACATACGGGAGCTTTTAGCAAATTAATTAGTCCGACGATATATCAGATGCTGGGTATGTTTGCAACAATGGGGGGCAAATTTACACTAAGGGAAAACTCTTAGGCGCAGTCTAAGCTGTTACATAAAAATATGCATTTATAAAAAAAAACATTTAAAAAAAAAAAAAGATATTGCAAGCTTGAAGCTAAATGATGTCATTTGGTCTTGGACGAATTTGATTGTAAAACTAGTGTAAAATTAAATAGTTAATTTAGCTGATAAATTTAAATTTTTTAAAATTACAATAATTAAAAAAATAATCTTATTGCTCATTTTATATGTAAAAACCATACACATATATAATATAATATATATAATTTGCATATAATATAGATATTTCTTTACAATCAGGCTTGCATTATATATTGCATATATATATACACACACACACACACACACACATATATATATATATATATATATATATATATATATATAAATTACTAAATTTACTATATTTCAAAAACTTATAACTTACTTAAAATAATGTAAGTTTGAAGTAAAAAATACATTTTAAGGTCAGAATAGACATTAAAATCAACATTTTATTTAGTTGTGTATGAAATTAATACTGTTGATGTTTATAGTTGTAAAACACCTAGTTTAATGTGCAGACATTTGAAGGAAACTCTACCATCCTCTAGAGCACTTGTTACAGACACAGTTAAAACACAAGAACATGTTCAACAGCGCAAATCACTAGCAATGCATTGTGCCAGCATTCACATCTGCCTTTGCATGAGAGGAACATTTAACTAATGTAAAAGTAAAGCCATTTCATAGCATACTGTAATGACCATATGTAATGAAATGTAAGCTCCCTGCAAAGAATCTGATTTGCAATATTTCTCCTATTGTCTTCTTCTTCATGCATGAGACACTTTGAGTTCCATATTATTAAAGTTATTCATAATTCAAGGCTCCACAGTGTTTCTCTCTCTCTCCTGCAGCCTGTTAAGGAGCACAACTATCCTCTCTGGACACAAACTCTGAGACAGTGATACTCCTCGAGTCTCTGCCAACAGTTCTGGACTATGTGTAGAGGAAGATCTGCTTGACTCAGGTGACACTGTATGAGCAGGTGACTATTACACCAACCAGAGCTGACAATTAACAAACCCTCTGCTCAAGAGGTTCAACAACAAGAAGAGAAAATCCAGTAGGAAAGAAAAAGCACTAATGAGACTAATTTCTCCTAGACACCAATGTGTCTTAAAGAGTTTCAGAAGAGACCAGATAATAAGAGTTATACCAATTATATATATATGTGACCCTGGACCACAAAACCATTCATAAGTAGCACAGGTATATTTGTAGCAATAGCCAACAATACATTGTATGGGTCAAAATAATTATTATTAATTTAAAGATCATGTTCCATGAAGATATTGTGTATATTTCCTACCTAAATATATCAAAACTTAATTTTTTATTAGTAATATGCATTGCTAAGAACTTCATTTGGACAACTTTAAAGGTAATTTTCTCAATATTTGGATTTTTTTTTTTGCACCCTCAGATTCCAGATTTTCAAATAGTTGTATCTAAATATTGTATAAATATTAGCATACCAAACCATATGGAAAGTTTATTTATTCAGCTTTCAGATAATATATAAATCTCAATTTAAAAAAAAAAATGGACCCTTATGACTGGTTTTGTGGTCCAGGGTCACACACACACATATATATAATATATATATATATATATATATATATGTGTGTGTGTGTGTGTGTGTGTGTGTACACATATAATTGTAAAAATATATTATATTTTATATGTAAATTATATATATTACAATATATATGTGTATGGGTTTTACATATAAAACAAGCAATGAGATCATTTTTAAAATTCTTTTAATTTAAAAAATTAACTATTTAATTTTACACTAATTTTACAATAAAAGTCTTCCAAGACCAAATGACATAAAAGACACACACACACACACATCATATTTACTATACAATTTTTACTTATTATATATAGTATACATTTTATCTATATATAGTATATATATATATATATTTATATATATATATATATATATAGTATACATTACGTATAGATTATATACATATAAACATAAAATTATAAGATAAAATTAGTTTATATAGTTTAGAAATTTACATTTTTAAATTATAATTTATAAAATTATAATTTATATTAGTATAAAATAAAATGAGTTTATATAGTTTAGAAATTTACATTTTTAATTTATAACATTATAGATTCATAGATAAATTATACATTTATATTAGTATAAAATAAAATTTGTTTATACTGTTTAGAAATGTACATTTTTTAAAATTTATAACATTATACATTTATAGATAGTCCTGATTTAAAATTCTTTTTAATGAAACATTTTATATTTCGAATGATTTTTATGTAAACAATCTCATTTGTGCCTTTTTTTTCAGAGAAACAACAGAAGCAAAATTAAATTACGCTTTGAGAGAGATCACTCACACAGCCATTCATGACTTTACGTGAGTGTTAGCGTACCGTAAAGGTTGCGACTGAACGCTGGTAAGCCCCTCCTCCAGTCCAGGTCGATCCTCTGACCCCTCGCCCCATCCGCTCCCACCCCCTCCACCCGTCCCCCCAGATCTCAGGTGTCGGAGTTCTTCTGGCTGGACGGCGTTGTACCAGTTCTGTGGGCTGCTGTCGGGCGTCAGCACCGGGCTGAGAGCCTCCTCCTGGCCCTGAGCGACTCCCTGCACGCTCTTCACAATATTCACAGCATTCACCGGCAGCTGGAGCAACTTCTGCATGGTGGTCATCGTCAAGCTAGTCCCAAAACTTTCACACCTGTTTAGATCCCCTGAGGCAGGTAAACACACCTGTAGATGATCCTTGAAGAGTCAAACGCTCACACACACCTGTAGAATCCGGCACAAAAGCAACAGCAGGCCGTAAACTCCAAAAGCTCAAGTACAATCCTCAGGTCTGGTCTTCAGCTCGATGCAGATACGGAGGCTTCAAAGCGTCTTTCTCGTGAGGCGGCCCTGAGAGGTGAGGAGACGAGAAGGGAGGTGACGGCAAAAGCTGTTCTCATCCTGCTCAGAGCCGACTGATGGTGAACACACTGCTCTGATCGCTGAGCAGAGCTAAACCCCGCCCACCAGCAGCAAAGCCCGCCCCCCATGAAACACACGCTCTGTCTCTCCCTCTCCTTTCATTCACACCATCGCTCTTTCCCAGCTCTCTGGCACATTTTTCTGTCCCTCGTCCTCTTTTCCATCGTATTTTCTGCAACGGTCGATTGCCTCTCCCTCTCTCTGATATGACTCAGCTAGAAACGCTGCTCTGAAAAAAGGCTTTTCACAGGAAAACCCCTTCGTTGGGAAGTCGACGCGCACAAGCACTGTATTATTCTTCGCTTTGAATGTTAACTAAAGATAAAAAACCCCAGTGCAGATATGCATGTTGTTTTGAGTGTGTGTGCACATTCTGCACTATTCACGTTCGGCTTCTGTTTTTTGACTCATTATTTGATTCGTTTGAAAAAGGTTCAAATATTTCTTGGCTTTAAAATGTGAAATAACAGTTTTTTTGCATCAAAGATTAAAACTGGATGTTACTTGCTTAATGTAAAACATGCACAAAATGTGATCATGTGACATCAGTGTTGCACACTATTGTTAATTGTGTAGTGTACACTATAATTGCATGCAAAACATAGCATTTGTCTATGTGTTTTTAGTGACTGTTAGACACCAGTTCATCATTTTGTTAAGATCAGTATAAAATGCAATAACTGGTTCCACAGCGATTTCTTATGACGCCCAAATAATAAATCTTAGTTTAGGTAAATGGTTCAATTTTAATTGACATAATTTGCTGTAGTTTTCTAAATGTTCAACCAATTATAACATTTTAGTTGAATAGACTGTAAAACTAGTTCAGTAAAGGTTGAGCCAACTAAATAACAATTCAGGCAACACTCTGAAGAGAGAAATTGAGTGAATGCAAAAAATCTGTGGAACTAGTTACTAGATAATATTTAATTTTTTACAGCTAAGATTGGTTTTAAAATTGAGTCAAACTAAATCTGAGTGAAAGCAACTGAATCTGAATTATAAACTAAATCAGACCGATTCACTGATTTGATTCACTTTCATTCTGACTGATTCAGTTCGATTAAAATGATTTGTTTTTATTCTGCCGATGCAGTTTGATTCATTTAAATCAGTATGGTTCAGTTCCATTTACTGTCATTCTGTCTGATCCAGTTTGAATACATTTGAATCAATCTGCTTCGATTCGATTCACTTTCTTTTTGTCCCATAAGAATCGAATAAGTTTCATTCTGTCTAGTTCAATCTGATTTAGCTCAATTCAGTTTTTTTTTCTTTCCAATTCACTTAAAAAAGGTTTAATTCTAATACAGTTTGTAATTTATTTGAATAAGTACCATTTAGTTTGATTCACTGTCATTCTGTCCAACACAGTTTGATTCAATTTGATTTTTTTTAAATTCATTTTCATTCTATTTAGTACAGTCTGAATCATTTGAATTCATCTGATTTAGTTTGATTGAATTTCATCCTGTTCATTTCAGTTTGTATAAAATGCTTCTGTATGACATTTTTTTATTAAAATTGAATCAATTTAGTTCAATTTGATTCATGTTCATTCTTTCCAGTTCAGTCTGATTCATTTGAATCCTTCAGCTTCAGTTACATTTCAGTCACATTTAGTTTTATTCTGTCTGATACAGTTTGATTCATTTGAATCATTATGACTCAGTTTACTGTTATTTTGTCAGATACGCTTTGGTTGCATTTCAGTCACTCTAATACTTTATGTTTGACACAGTTTGATCAAAACGATTCACTGTCATTTTGTTCAATACAGTTTGATTCTTCTGAATGAGTCCAATTCTTATTGTCAGTGATGTGGCATTTCTGAGCCCAGAATAACATGGAGAAGGGATTGGGAACAGCCAAATTCACAGACAGACGCAGAATTCACACTGCAGTGCTAAAAGCCACTGACCTCTAAAGAGACATTCTCCTGCGTCAGAAAGCACCAAATCTCTCTACACTCACATACAGAGTCTGTCTGTCTGATCTACAGCAATCTCATGAATTCTAGTGTCTCTGCTTCTCTGTTTATTTAGCTGTTAACGGAGCAGAGATGGAGAGCTGTACAGTAGCAGATCAGAGGGGCGTGTTGCCAAGGCAACAGCATGTGAGGATCGCTCGTCTTCATGTTTACTGTGGAACCAGTCGAACTGCCATTACACACACACACACACACACACACACACACAGACATCCTGCAGCGCAACAGTGTCAGAGCTCTGTGACAGCAGAACAGAAATCTGAAAGTGATGATTATGCAGAGAGAAAACATATTTATGTCACATTTATGCCTCATTCACAACACAGCAACAGCATTAAACGCATTCACAGTGCATCTCATGTTCATACATATAGTATTTCTAAGAGAAACAGAATATTAAGTGGGAAATAGCTGAGGACTGGGAGTGTGAAATATGTTAGAGTATTATATTATTGATTATTAGTATTGGTTGTTATTTTATTAGAACAGGAAGGTTTCTTCAGAAGTTATTCTGATTAAACGATTTTTCTTTACACTAAAATCCCCAACTTCCGGTGACTGGTTTGTGTTCTTGCATGAATCTTAGTATTACAGCGCCCTCTGCTGGAATCAGTGCTGCATGTCCATCTAAATAAAGCTAGGGGTCGTTTTTTTTATTACTTTTATTCAAAAGGGATGCATTAAATTGATCAGAAGTGACAGTAAAGGCATTTACAATGTTACAAAATATCTCTATTTCACACAAATGCTGTTCTTTTGAATTTTCTATTCTCTCAGAATCCTGAAAAAAGTATCACTGTTTCCACAAAAATATGAAGCAGCACAACAGCAGCAAATCCGCATATTAGAATGATTTCTGAAGGATCATGTGACACTGAAGACTGGAGTAATGATGCTGAAAATTCAACTTTACATCACAGGAATAAATTACACTTTAAAATACATTAAAATATAAAACAGCTATTTTAAATTGCAATAACATTTCACAATATTACTATATATTTTTTTCAAATAAATGCAGCCTTGGTGAGCAAATGAAACCCCAAACTTCTGAATGGAAGCGTAGCTACTGTACACAGATAACCCACCACAGAAGCTCACAGATCACATTACAGTATCTAAATCACAGCATTCCCCTCAACATTAGATAACAAATGAACATATACTTCAAACTTCAGTCAATTCCAGAACACTATTTTAAGCAGCATCGAGAAGTAAGGCCGTGGTAAAGTCAAGGTTTGTGAATCGTCTTCATATTTAAATGAATTCAGATAACAGTCTGACAAAAGCAATGATGTGAAAATGTGTGCACTCTTAAAAATAAAGCGATGCCATAGAAGAACCATTTTTGGTTCCACAAAGAAACATTCAGTCAAAGGTTCTTTAAAGAACCATTTCTTTCTTACCTTTTTATAATCTGAAGAACCTTCTTTCGCCACAAAGAACCTTTTGTGAAACAGAAAGGTTCTTCAGATGTTAAAGGTTCTTGATGGAACCATTTAGACAAAAAAGGTTCTTCTGTGGCATCGTGAAGCACCTTTAATTTTAAGAGTGTGCATCTGGCTCTCTCTACTGTCTGAGAAAGAAATTACATGAACTAAATGATGCCCAGTGAAAGGCCAGATTTATCCAAGCAGTGTAATTTCAGTCTTATTTACTGTATATACTATTACAGCATTTATGAATATTTCAAGGTAGCTTTTATTTTTAGATATCAGTTTTCATTTGAATTTTAGTTAAGTTGTAGTCATTTTGAGATGGGCTTTTGTCATTTCCATAAGTTTTCTTTAAACATTTCGATTAAAATTATATAGTATATAGTATAGTATATGTAATTATATAGTATATTATATAGTATAATTTTTATGCGGATGTTCATTTTTTTTTAGGCATTGTGTAAATTTTGATATGTATTTTGAAGCATGTGTTAATTATGTTTTGATTAATTTTTTTTATATTTTTAGGGTGGCAATTTTACCATCAGTCCAGGGACTGCAGATGCAAAATAGCCTTCTGGCTAATTCTGGCACATTTATGTATTATTGATGTGCATTGTCCCTGTCAAATAAACCTGAAAATAAATAAACAAATAATATATTTAATTTATCATTTGTTTTTTATTTCTGTTTTTCTGTTATAGCTTTAATAATTTAAGTACTTTAGTTTATTTATTTCAGTTAATTTCTAATGTGTTTGAAATTTTTTTGAATTTTTCATCTAATAATTTCAGCTTTATTTAAATGACCAAAAACAAGTTTTTATCATTTTAATCTTAGTCTTAATTATAATAACACTGGATTCAACAAGAATCAAAAGCACGACAGATAAATGATAAAAAAAATAGACATTTCCAGTGAATAATATTAGTAAATAAACAGCTACAGGATAAGCACGTCACATGACCTCAGCAGAAACAGACGAGCCTTGATATTCTCCACACATCTCACTGATCTGAAGCACCTGCCTCCAAATATAGCCACAGACAGAGAAAGAGAGTCTGCCAACATTGATTATCAATCTCAGTTAAAGATCGCACCTTCATAATCTTCACATCTTTACAAGACACAGAGGCAGAATAGAGGTGGAGGAAGAGGAAGATGTAGATGAAAACATCAGTAGATTGTACATTGTAGATGTTCAATGAAAACATGTAATCCTGGCTTAAGGTCACATTAAATCCTGTGTTAAGCAACATTTTCACATTTATACTTTTTGTTACCTAGAAAAAGAAAAGAAAAATATTACTTTACTAATTTTAGTATTATAATTTTTTTTACTACTATAGTATTTAATAATATTTTAAATGAGCTTTTATTATATGATTTTCATGTTAATTTGTTTTAGTAATTTTGCTATGTGCTTTTGTCGCTATTATTATTATAGTTATAAATATTTTAATTTAACTTTGCTAAACAGACATATTTTTCACATTTGTAACTTTTTGCTTTCAATTGTGGTGGCAAAGGTTAAGTGTGTGAGTTAAAAACCCAGAGTAAAGTGTGAAACATGGACAAAACTAAGATTATCCGATTTTGGTTCCCAGACGTTCTAAGAAGGTTAGTTTTTGTGTGTGTTTGTGTGTTTGTGTGTGTGTGTGTGTGTGTGTGTGTATGTACACAATACATATAAACACTAAAAATAACCATTATAGAACATTTTCTTTAGATTATTACAAAAAACTCCCTGCAACGATCTGGGAAGGTTACTTTTTAGTTAACTACAAATAATTTTAGTATTTTTTTATATCGTTTATATATATATATATATATATATATATATATATATATATGTATATATATATATATATATATATATATATATATGTGTGTGTGTGTGTGTGTGTGTGTGTGTGTGTATATATATATATATGTTTTATTAATAGATTTTGCCAAAGATAAATAGTGTGAATTAAAAACCTAAAAAGTAAAGCATAATTGTGTGAAACATGGACTCCCAGCTTATCCCAGTTTTTTGTTTCTCATAATGTTCAGGGAAGGTTAACTAATGGTAATAAAAATAAAATGTACAAATTATCATATGAGAACGTTCTGTATAAGTTCTCTTTAGATTATTACAAAAAAAAAAAAAAAAAACATCTGAGAGAGTCTGGGAATGTTAGTTTTTGATTAAAAAAGTTCTCTATGGTTCCCCAAAATAACCAACGTTCTGTGTTTGTTGAGATGTTAACCTGAGGTTATAATCAAGAGAGGCGGATGTAGATGAAGAGGAAGCTGTGCTAGTCAACATGATGCTAGCGACGCTAAGTCTATATGATAGCGAGAGATATAGATAACAGGGCTATATTTACACTGTAGAAACAACGAGAAATCACTGCCATATAAATACTAACTACATAAACCAACAATTTCACCAAATAAACGACTAAAACAGCCAAACTGAGGTGTGAAACAGCACAGAAGTCATCATATGGGACCTGAGCGCTGTCCACCGACCGGTGCTGAAACATATAAACACACGAATAACGCGCGCACACACACGCCATTCACGCCAGTTCATCTCACTGTTTATCATCTCTTTGTTTTTCCACAGAATTCATTCGTTCATCCGCGCATGCGCACCTCGCCCTGTCTGAGATTTTCTGTACGGTAATCGCTCCGGTAGCACAGACGCGGCGGGTCTCACCTCTTGTAGTCTGAGGAGAAAATGCCGCCGCTGGCCGGGTCGTGGCCGTACTCGGGCTCGCTGGCGGAGCCGCCTTTCTCGTCGCTGAACGCGGAGCTCGCGGACATCTCTGCTGCTGCTGATGATGATGATGATGCGGAGCGGCGGAGAGCGCCGGAGACTGAGTCACGTGAGCCGTTACGCGGTGCTGAAGCGGACAGGGCCGGGGGCGCGCGCATGCGTCATCCCTGTTCACATCTGTTCAAGTTGCGGTGAAAACATTTAATTTAATTTAATTTAATTTAATTTAATTTAATTTAATTTAATTTAATTTAATTTAATTTAATTTAAAATTTAATTTAAAATTTAATTTAAAATTTCATTTGATTTAAAATTTCATTTAATTTCATTTAATTCCTCAGTACTGTAGTGAGGTATGCAAAACAACAGAAATAATAACGAAAATTGAATTTTGCATCTGGTTTTAGAAATAATTCAAATGTAATTTTAATTAAAATACAAAAAATTAGTTTTAGCTGTATTTAATTTTATTTTATGTCCTCATTTCCGTGTGAAGTATACAAACACATGATATAAACAAAAGATTTTATTTTATATTTTATTTCATTAGTACTGTAGTGATATATTTTTATTTAAAATAATAATAATAATAATAATTTAGCCTCTAACTTTTAGCATTTAATGTATTTTATTTGCGTTTAATTTTATATGCTCAATTTCAGGTGTGGTATCCAAAAACGGGAAATAAACAGACTTTATTTTATTTTAATGTTTTATGTCAATTTTATGGTTTTATTTTATTTTATCAGGTATCCAAAACAAATGAAATAATAATGGAAAATAATTTATTTTAGCATCTGTTTTTGTTTTCTTGAGAAACCTCATTGAACTAAATGTAATTAAAATACTAAAATTCACTTTGAGTTGTATTTAATTTAATTTTCTATCCTCACTTTCCTACGAAGCATGAAAAAGGTTTTATATATTTTATTTTATTTATTCCTCTGTACAATGTACCTAAACGCACATACGCACAATACAGAATAATTTCCTTTTTGAGAAGGATTTCATCTTTCATTTTATAAAATACAGAAGTGTATTATTATTATGATGTTTTATTTTGTCAGGTTTACTTTCTAACCAGCAGATGGCGGCAGCGTTCCATCACGCAGATGCAGCGAAGCGGTCACACCTGATCTACACTGAATGACTCACATTGCATGTAATTATTGCCTAGATTATATTTATAAAATACATTTCATGTCAACTTCTTTAACTAATGTGAAATGAAGAGCCAAAGACTAAAAATAGCAATGACATCATTCCAGAAAAAGAAAGTCATAGCAAATAACCTTGAGAGGGGTGTTCTGGTTTTCAGTTCTCAGGCCAAAAGCTGACATAAGCCTGCCTGAGTCAACATAAATCATCTCTCTGTTCACTCATACACTAAAAGACTTTAAAGCAATTTATGCCATCTCTTTAATGTAAATAGCAACATGCCATTACAGGTTTGAAAGAGCCTGTAGGTAGACAAACAGACAGGCACTTGTCTCTTTCTTTCTGTTCTCTGAAGGAACATTTGAGATCTTTTCTTGGATTCAGGAAATCCCTCTTAAGTGGGAGGCGGACAAACATTCTTTCTGCTCTGTGTCAACATACGACTGCGCTTTCATGTCAGAAACACGTGTTTATCTGCCTTGTTTTGCAACACAGAAGTAAGCTATGTGTTATGTGAGAGACTTCGGATTCATATAGATAAAAGAAAAACAGTGCAGCAAACGCATTCATGAACTACTCGAGAATACATGAAAATAATATGATAACAAATACAAGTTTGCAGTATGAGCTTTCCAGCATGACGGACTGTTTTTGTACAGCTAAAGTAACCGGAAGCCTCCCACCTTAAGTTACGAATCAACACACCGGCTCTTTGTTCACTAACACTAGTTCTAGGTTATTTCCATCATGGCTATGGTCAAAACGGCATACTACATAGTACTATATTCATATCCACAGCAGAATTTTTTTGGGAGGGCCCTCTTAAAATGAGAGGGCCGTGCTATATTACATGTACTGTACATAGTAGGCTATGCATAATGAGGTTGCATTTTTGATCAGAGACCATAAAATAAATATTGTGAAATCTTACAATTTCCAAATAGGCCTAGCAGATTTTATTTCTGTGATCATAGCTGAATTTTCAGCATCATTACTCCAGTCCTTCAGAAATCATTCTATGGTATGATTTACTGCTCAGGAAACATTTATCAATAGCTGTACTGAATATTTTTCCAGATTTTTTTAAAGTATAAATTTCAAAAGAACAGCCTTTTTTCTTTGTTTAAATAGAAGACTTTAACATTGTAAATGTCTTTACAGCCCTGTTTTGATTGAATCCTTGCAGAATAAGCGTATTTTAAAATCTTATTCAAACTTTTTAGGAGTACACAAGCATATACAACAAACATGGACTTTAAACATGTGCCAGATGAGGAGGACTTCCCTCATGGCGTCTTGGTTCCCTTGTAAGGTTTCTTCCATGTCTGCTTCTACATCTGAGGGGTTTTTCCTTTGCCAGTCGCCTCTGCTCGCTCACTTGGGAGTTAAGATACTATTTTTGGTAACGCTGACTTGGAACAATGTATTGTGAAAGCACTATTGAAATAAATTGAATTACCCACCGATATTCATTCAGACGTAGTTTGAAAACAATAGCGCTATTCAAATAAACACCAGCTTTTCACAGGCCAGATCTGCGGTTGTGTTGTGATTGGATGAAGTTCTGTTCTTCAGCTGGTAACAGCTGCTTAGGAACTGATGCCTTAAAAGGAAAAACGTGGAACGAGAGAGCAGATATACACACTAAAATAACCCGTAAACTCATATCTGCAGCAGCAATATGGAGGGGTATAGAAGGGTGTAAAATCCATACAAGAAAACGCCATTTAAGGAATAGTACAAAATTTTTCTAAAAATATACTCATTACATCACTTGCTCACTAATGGATCCTCTGCAGTGAATGGGTGCCGTCAGTACGAGAGAGTCCAAACAGCTGATAACCATCACAATCCACACCACTCCAGTCCATCACTTAACATCTTGAAGCAAAAAACTGTGTTTGGATAAAACAAATCCATCAGTAAGATATTTTAACTTTAAAACGTTGCTTCTGTCATTTCCTCTGTCCTCTAACATTAAAATTCACTCACATTGATTTACAACAGCTTTGGACCTTTTTTTTTTGGCTTGTAAGCATTGCTTGATCCGTGCATATTTCAGTCAACTTTGTTTTTCTTTTTACTGGAGAAAGTAATATTTTGCATAGAGGACTCTTATGAACAACTTTTTCCATAGGACTTTATTTGATGGACTGGAGCAGTGTGGATTGTGATGTTTTTATCAGCTGTTTGGAGTCTCATTCTGACGGCACCCATTCACTGCAGAGAATCCATTGGTGAGCAAGTGATGTAATGCTACATTTCTCCAAATCTGATGAAGAAACAAACAGTTTTACATCTTGAATGGCCTGAGCACATTCTCAGCAAAAAATAAAATAAAGTACAATTTTGGTCAAACTATTCCTTAGCTGAAAATTCAAAGATAGAAGAAGCCACTCAGAACACTCAAGATCCTCAGATTCCCTTTTATTCTCCAGTTTCACATTCTGAAAAAGAAAAGTCAGCATTTTTTTTTTTTTTTTATATATATATATTATAATACAGCAATCTCATGTTAGCAGTCCGTTTAAACCTCGCAGTACTGCCACAGTCTGGAAACTTCAGTATGTAACAGAGCGAAAAAAAAAAAAAAAAGTTAAATCAAGAATTGCACTTATTTACTTCAAACAGGTTATAGACTGAATTAACAACCAACTAAAACACCAAAAAAAACAAAAAACAACAAGGAACACTAAACTGCTCATACATATATACTTATTTAATTGCACAAAACAAAAATGCATAAATATTCATTACACATGTACAAAAATACTTGTACATTTCTTTTTTTTTGTTCAAATATTCTCCAAGCAGACACAGATAGCAGAGGTTTGGTGATTTCAGGGCAAGAGGAAGATGCAGCAAAGGTCTGGAGGAGACAAGAACTCGAATCTGCTCGGTTCACGTCAAGATCACAAACACAAACAAATACCCAGTGCATATGTCATCAGTTTTAAAAAAAAAAAAAAAATAGAAAACAAAAGTACACAGAGACTGGATTGAAAAAAAAGAAAAAAAAGTCAAAATTCAGGTCTCCACCTTTCACACAAAAGAAACTGCAAAAACAAGAGGCTGAAAACATTTAGGGTCGGCTGGGACGGAAAAGAAAAGGTTTGAATTCTAGAACTCATGCCTTAAATCGCATGCAGAATGACGACCTCAAAAACAAACATCTATCAGAGCAGCTAGACACGTTGAACGCCTGCGCCTGATTGGCTCGTCAAGCGCAGCTCTGGAAACGGAGACAGTACCGTGAGGTTTGTCAGAGTCCTCAGCATCTCAGAGTGCTTTGTAGAAGACTTCCTCCAGGAAAACAATCCTTCATGCTTAGATTGTCCATTAAATAAACCTGATTAAATTAAATGCTGAGCCCAGTTGTCCTTCATTTAAACAGGAGGGAGAAACTAAAACAAAACGTCTGGTAAGGGATGGCATCTGTGGAGACGAGAACGGCGCATCAGCTTACGGTCATCTACAATCAAGACTAGTGAGCATATGCAGGAGGTGAAGGAAGCGATACTCACTGATTATTTAACAGAACTGGCGTGATTTCCACCCCGGTTGAGAACTTTCAGAGGGAGAAGGGTACCAGCGCATCTACACACAACATGAACAAGAGAAATTATAATCAGATCTGACATATCAAAAGCTTTTCCTTGACCAACATGACATGTAATGGACCACAAATAATAATAATAAATTTACAGTTATTAAAAAAGTAACAATGTATATAGACACTGCATTACTACATTTCATTTGTATTGTTTTAAATTAAAAAAAAAACATTTAAAATGTATATTCTATATTATTAAACTATAGATATTTTTAACTAACATTTATAAATACTGCATCACTACATTTTATTTGCAGAGTCTTATGTAAAGAATTTTTTTAAAGTGAATGTTTGTATTAAATAATAAAATTGACATTTCTAAAAGTCTTGTTAAAAGCATCACTTGCATGTATTCTAAAGAAATACATTAAAATGAAGTTATTGAAAAGTACATTAAAATATACACAACACAAGTAATGCATTACAACATTTATATAAAAAGACAAATACATACGTTTTCATTCTATAATAAAAAAAATAACTTATACTAATTTATATGCTATGTATTACATTTACAGTTTATAGCAAATGTTTATTCTACAGTAAACATTTATAAATACCAATATTATTAACATTCTGTATAAAACAAAAACAACAAACAAAACGAGCTTAACATTCAGAACCATTTAAATATCCCAGAAGAACTATATAGCCAACTAAAACTTTTCTGAACCAAAGTTGCTGCCAAGAGGCATTTAAGAACCACTAACAAACATTTAAATCTGTGTAAAAAGTCTTAAACTGTAGGGGGCAACAGAAGACAAAAAAAAACAAAACAAAAAAAAAACACAAAAACAAACTAGAAAGAGCAATTTCTACAACAGGCTCCGGTTTGAGCTGAGCTAATGACCTGACGCAAGCATGAACTCCCAGACTGAGCAGGAAATTCTTATCAGTGCATCTATAAACATCTTTCAGCAAGATGACATTAACTCCTTTCCCGTCCTGCCTTCCCCAGCCAAGGGCAAGAGAACGACAACAATCAGCCTGGCATGTCCGTTTCAGCCCTTAACTCCGAGCTTCCCACGTTGTTCACGCAGCGTCGAGTGGTTTGCCCAGCAGAGCGCAGGCCGTGTAGTCTCACTCTGCAGGTGTGTGTTGGAGAGCTCTGGAAAGCCAAGAGCTCTGTTCTTCCAGCAGTTTGACCGCAGACTTATAGTTGCATCATCCCGGCTACATGCAAACATGCCAGAGGAATTCCACTTCTATTTCCTTGAGCTAAATCATGCAGGATGGCTAAAAATTCTTCATGTTTGTTTAGCAGTTTTATGCAGAACATTTATATTATTATTATTATTAGTAGTTTAATATCCTCCCGACTCCTTTACATGTCACGGTTTAACATTTAAAAAAATGTTTTCACTTTTTTCCCCCCTCTTATCCTCTAAACTAAGTTATAACATGGAGAGAAAAAAAAAATAAAAATCTAGTCAGGAGGATACAGAATTAAATTTTTTTATGAAAAGCAGGAAATGATCAGCTTTTTCTATTAAAAAAAAACTATTATTATTAGTAATTTTATTGTTGCAATAAATTCTATTATTATTTACTATTACTACTATTATTAATTATTATTATTTACTATTATTATTATTACTATTATTATTATTACTATTATTACTATTAATAAATATTGTAAAAAATATTTATTCTTTGGAAAATACAAAATGATTGTTGAGCTCTCTGAAGCCCCTCAGAGTGACACTTTAGCGTGTGGATCCATTAGCACTCGCTCTCTCACCCAGAGGATGAAACCTTTTACAACTCCTTTGAGATCCTGACAAAATACACCACAACCTTAACCAGTCCTTCCAAACAGGATTGTAAAACATTGGTTTGGATCAGTTCTCTTTCTCGCTCTCTCGTTTGGATAACATCCATTCTCTTACACTTAAAATTACAAACAAGCTGAATTTGAGGCTTGATGAACCTGTGAACATGCAGTACGGCTCAAGAGACTGAAGTAAAACCTCTTCATCCATGACCTTTAGCTCTCACTGTGTTGCTATGACAACTACAAAGTCTAGCCATCCAATCAATAAACTTGATCTGTCAGCACAGTCTTCAAAACCAATCACATTTCATTAAACTCAAGCGAACAATGCAAGATTGACAAACCATGACATTAAATCACCTGAGGAGCATAAAACACTTTAATACTCATTTTTACCCATTTAAACCTACAAGGCAAAGCATTTGTGGGGGAGAATTTTAACATGTGCTGCTTTTAATGGATCATAAAAACGCTCACACACTTTTTTTGGCTAAACTTTAACCGGCACCTCCCTGGGCACAGATTCACTCAACGACTCAGTCATAATCCAACCTGAGATGCAATTAAAAACAGCTTTTCTCTGATGTGATCTCGTAGCAACGCTAGCAGGCCAAGGAATGCTGTTCTGAGGGATTCTGGGTAATCAGACCTGTCATATTCAAAGTGGACCCCTGACACCACCTCTGGTTTAGCGTCATCATGTTGACCCAGGGTCAGTTTTAACCAGAGCGTGAGTCAGGGGCATTATGGGAAAAGCATACTGAAATACAAGCCACTGAAATGTAGACTCATTTTTGTCAAATAGTGCAGTACACAACAAAACTTAGTGTAAAATCGAACAATGTAACGCAAATATAAATAGGGGTGTGTATGTATGCATGCATGCACACATACATAAATGAGTTAAGAAAAACTCAAGAGATTGTATTAAACATGTAAGATACAAAATAAAATTCATAAGATTCAAAATAATTTAATGAAAATGTATAGCCGCACAATTAAAATATTTGTGTATTTTGTATTTTGATTTGTTCATTTTGAATCTTAAGACAAAAAGAAAAGATTCAATAAAATAATTAAAAATCCAATAAACTAAGAGATTCAAAAACAATATTCACAAATTTAAAGCAAATTCAATAGATTAGAGAAAGAAGAAGAAAAAAAGAATTTGTAAATACTTCAAACTTGGCCTTCACGCACAATCCCTTTCTTTCACCATTTGTGTTGATCTGGAGTTAGGGACTCATTTAGAATTATGAATGTTACAAATTCACAACCACAGAATGTACTTCCTGTACAAACTAACTAATGGAAGTGTGGATCAACAAGCTGTGGTCACGTCACACTGGACAGAAAAAGCAGAGAGTGATGTGAAGGAAGAGAGGGCACACACCGGTTGGTCCCTCACCTGGGCATGCAGGGCGGCGGCGGCGGCAGCAGCGGCGGGGTAGGTGAAGGCGGCGTGAGGCAGCCCTGGGGTCAGTTCAGTGGTGTAGAGAGGATACGGAGCCCACGCCTCAGGAGACGCAGGGATCAGTGCTGCCCCCGTCAGGTCATCTACAGAATCACATAAATCTGAGCGTCACATACGGAACCAAACGCTAGGAAGCTGAATCACTTACAGCAAGTCAACTTTATTTTTATAGTGCTTTATACAATAGAGATAGTTTCAAAGCAGCTTCACAGTAATAAACAGGAAAGTAACAATCAACCAAGCAAACATTAAAATATGAGACTAATCCAAAATCTGCTCTAAAGCAGCTCTAAAAAGACAATAGCGTCATTATTCAGCTCAAGTCAGTTCAATGTTGGATCAGATCAAGAACTGTAGTTTATCAATTGTGTTCAATTATTTAGTTCAATTTAGCAATAAGCAGCTATACAGATGGAAACACTTATTCAGTTCAGTTAAATGTTGATTCGATTCAGTTCAATAAAAATATTAGTGTCACAAATTCATCAAATGTGAACAAATTTGATTCATTGAAGTGAGCTGAACGATACTAGTATACGTGTATTTTAACCCCCAACCAAGCAAGCCAAAAGGAAACCGCATCCAAAATACTGTATACACTACAGTTCAAAAGTTGTGTCATTCGGTTTAAGATAAAAACAAGCTCACTGAAGACATGCAAACATTCAGCAATTTATAAAAGAAAAAAAAGAAAATAGTGAATAAGACATTACAAAAATAGGACAGAAAAAATAAAAACTACAGTAGAACAAGAAATGCTACATCGTATAATGTATAAAATGAATAAAAACACCACATTCTTCATGGTGTAAATTAAATGTATATTTCTTATTAAATGTTGCAAAAGAGATTCTCAAGAGCCGATGAGAGATTCTCTCTTTTGTTGTTTGAGTAACAAAATGACAGACAGCAGGAATATTAGACTGCTGTCACTTTAAGAGCTGCCCGGATCCAATATACTGTTACACACGTTTTCTTTCTCGGCTGTTTGCTTTCACTTAAGACCAAAATTATCATGTTGGCAAGGATACTTGCAAAGACGGGCATTTTGACACATACGTGTATGTATTTAACGGTTCAAGGCCTATAAAGTGGGAAAAATAACTCAATACTCAAAATAGTTCAATACTGCCATGCTCTATGAGCACAGTCTTCACATGTGCGCTCCTCTCTGACAGTGAAACAGTCTCTCAAACAGTGCGCACATAGCAAAACGAGTTCTCTTTCACTGCTGATTATATTTTAATGGCTTAAAGTCACTTGTTATTAAGCCGCAATGCTTAAAAACGCATGCAAACTATACATTGTGACCATGTAGCACAACAACATCATGCGAGCGCATAACGGCAATAAAAAAAAAATAAAAAAAAGTCTCTACCGGTTGACAAATTTCTACCGGTATATCACATCCCTAGACACACATCCATAAAGTTGGTTTTTAGTTGAAAACAATGTTGTGTAAATGTACCCTAAAATGCATTTGGTAGTTTTCTAGTGGCATTTTGCAAATTAACTCGGATGGGGCGGAACCAGCATTATGTCCTACGGTGTGGGCGGGGCTTAAGCCCATACTCACATGGGTCTCTAGCGATGAAGTGCGCACCTAGAGCTGGGTGCAGGTTGGAAGGGTTTGGCGTGGCCATCAGTTTACTCTTCGCCATCTTCGTGTTGGCTTTAGCAAACTCCAGACGCAGCGTTTGAGGGCTCTCTGGGTCAAAGCGAATACCCTAAGAAAAATGAGAGTGTGTTGACTTTCTCAACTGAATAGTGTCTAATTATTCTTCATACAATGCACAAATCAATCAACAGGTCCATAAACGGAACAGCAGCACAAGTGCACTAATTCCCAAAGTATGTGCATGAAAAGCATGACGTCATGGAACTTTTCTTGAGGACCAAGTGAAACTTCCCCCCCGTAGAGAGGAGAGCAGCATCTGAGTCAGACTTTTAAGAGCGAAGTTTGGAGGACATAAAGCACAGACAGTCTTATGAATAATTAAAAGTTGCCATCACTTCAGCTTACTGACGGACCAGCGGTTACTTACGTTTAACGCATTCTTGGCCGCTTCAGCCCCAGACCGGCTGTCAAACGTGACAAACCCCACAGGCTAGAGAATGGAAAGAAACACATCAGATAAGTCATCTTAAAATAAAACCGGTTAAGAATGTACCATTTCACCCCAAAATGATTTTTTTTTTTTTTTTTAAACTTAATTATAATA
Source organism: Onychostoma macrolepis (assembly GCF_012432095.1). Classification (NCBI taxonomy): domain Eukaryota; kingdom Metazoa; phylum Chordata; class Actinopteri; order Cypriniformes; family Cyprinidae; genus Onychostoma; species Onychostoma macrolepis. The sequence goes on from NC_081179.1 coordinate 6,054,660, forward strand.
TTGATTAGCTTTAATATTAAATAAATTTTTTGGACCAATTTCTTCATAAGAAATTTCTTTATAAGTTAAAGTACAAGTACATTATATACACGTGCAAAAAAAAAATAAACATGTACGACAAATAAAGAACCTTGAACCTATAAAAGAAATTAGTTTAAAAAAAATACAAAAATTAAAAACATAGGTTTAAGTTTCTTTGTCACATGTAATAAAAATAGCTTAACGGTCTCATTTTGTGTCATCATATGAGTTAAAGATTTTTGCATATTACATGTGATAATAGTTAACAGTCAGTCATTTTTGCAACAAATTATATACATACACAAATTGATTATAATAAAATAAAATTATGATTCGGGGGTTTACATTTAAGTCCGTTTTTGCATTCGTTAGATTAATTCATCTGTGTGGTCCTCACACCAAGAGGAAATAATTCAACTTTACCTGTTTTGAGGTCAGTTTTATGAGAGATCCTTCATATCCCTGTTTAATAAAAAGGACAAATTAAGTGAATCTGAAGAAAAATTGAACTCCAAGCAATTTTCTTAAAATCAAAATCACATCCAGAAAAAGGTGGACTAACACCCCGGCGATGTCTCTTACCTTGAAGGGTCTGAACAGCAGGTAAAGCTCACGTGGTTTGATGTCGACAGGCAGCCCACTGACAAATAGTGTTCGTACCTAGAACAGGGAAATGCCTAAATGACATCAGCAAACAAATGACACAAAATGCAGTGACCTCGGACCTATGAGTGCCATGTATGGTCTAATAAATGTGCACCTGAAAAGGAGAAGAACAGGAACAGTTTAGAACTACCTTGGATTGTCTCTGTCCCTTCCTATTGTGTCAGAGTCTCTCCTTTTGTCTGCAGAATGTGCTATCGGAGACTGAATGTGTTCAGATCAAAATCATGAGATCGTGTTAGTTTAGTGAGCAGAAGTGTGTGCGTGGTGATCAGGTGTGTGTGACCCTAAGCATGGATGCAGAAACTTCTGCAGGGCGCGGACAGCATTATTGCTCCAAATGTGAGTGGAAGGTAGAAAATCTAATTTAAGTCGACAAATTAACAGGATGGATCAAATGATATTACAGTGAACAGAGAGAGCAAAGGGCGATCAAATAAAGAAATAAAAATCATTGAAGTATGAACACACTCAACCTTGGAATTCCTAGAACACGTTTTATCCAACAAATTAAGACTAAGTATCACAGATTCTAGAGTTACTCAAAAAGCAGCGAGCATTTAAAAACAGATGTAGCAACTCTATACAAATCTAGAGGGGTGAAGAGAAAGATTGGAGGAAGGACACAGTGTGCTATGACCTTTTACGGAAAAGAGGGGAGAGAGAGAGAGAGAGAGAAAACTTTGGTTCAGCCTGACCCATCACATTCTCCAAACGCTTCAAAGGTGAACAACCGTAATCTGAAAGACTCTGGGTTTTGGGTGAACCTCACAAAAAAACATGTCCAGCTCACATTTTACCACGGAACTAAAAGAAACAAGATTTTAAAATGGTTTAATCCAAAAAGAGTCTTCTATTTTTTGCATTGTGATGTACAGTTTGGACAGTTTTATCCTGCATTCTTTATGCAATTCATATTATTCATATTTTTAATGCAAATTCTCAAAGTAGTATAGAAGTTTGTCCTGTATTAAAATTAAATTGTATAAGATTTTCATTTTCTCCCCTTTCGTAATTCCTATTATATCTGTGCAGTTAATGAAACTGTAATTTGTCCCATAGAGTTAAAAAATAAATAACAGCATTAATTTCCCCTGAGTTCTACAATTCCTACACTCACACCTTTTCAAAAGTGTTTGTACCTAAAGGGTCCATTTTGGTACCTTAAAAGGTACATATTAGTACTTAATGTACATATTTGAACCTAATAGGTACAGTGACAGCTTCTGTACCTTAATTTCTGAGAGTGTATTATCTTAGTGTGGATTGTCAATAAAACAGTCATTTGTCCTGAATAATAATAACTAATAATGATAATAATAATAATGCATTATTCTCAGTTCAGATTGTCAGTGAAAACAGCACTTTTTTCCTGGAGTTCATAAAGCAATAATAATAATAAATAAAAATCTATGAAAATGTCAATGCAAAAAAAATAAAAGTAAAATTTCACTTTTTATATGACCCAGACATGCTTATAAAGCAAGACTCTTTTTAATTGTGCTAAAAATAATAAATTTATTTTTTGTGTCATGGTATTCTTTGAAGTATCAAATGCCATGGTACAAGAAAAGCGATTGAACACCACGGTGCACAAAATACGTGGTATCGCCACTAAAAACAATGTGTTAGGTCATTAAAGTGCTAAAAAAGCCAATCATCAGAGTGTATAACTGGACAAACGTCCATCACTTAGATTTCTACACATTTCCACCAATACATCAGCCACTGGAAACCCGTCATTTCCTGAGCGGCGGAACAACGGCTGCAGGGGAGAGCAGTCGCAGAGTTCAGACTGTGTCTGTTTAAAACCCCTCAGCACAAACTTTCTGGTTATCCTCAATGTTCCTGAAACACGAAACATGAGCGCAGTGCTCAAGCTCTGTCAGCAGCTGAGAGGGCAAATAAACAACAGGAATTTAATCAAAAAGGAATAAACACACTCCACAAACACAAATAATGGACAATGAGCCACTTAATATCCTAAATAAACAGTTGATTCTGTCGGTGGTCAGAAAAACAGGACAGAAACAAAGGGCATGTATGGGGATGCGAGCGAACGGTTCGAGGCACAGAGGGAGGAAACCCCTGTCCTAATTATTGCAGGTTGAACACAATGAACAATCCGAACAGGCCACACCAAACACTCTGACCCAGTGCTGCCCGGTAACAATGACAGGACACAACTCCCACCCCAAACACTCAACCAGAGTCCAACTCAGACTGCACCATTTACACAATGACCCTCACTAACTTCTCACTTTAATGTAAAAAACCTGCTCAAGTCTGATGTGTTCTGACAGGAGTGTTTGCAAACTGCCTTGTAAGGTCTTATGCCAGTAAAATAATTCACTGAACTGCAGGAAATGCCTCTACAAGAGGTCAGAGGTGACTGCTACACTCAAGAACACAGACTAGTATAGAATATCGCTAAAAATAAGACTTTAGGCCTATATAGAATAAATAAGGCTTCTATACAAGTTCACTTATTTCACTCAGTTTACTGCAACTGCTGAAATACTCATTTTAAAAGTTAAAGATAAGCTGCACAAAAAAAGAAAAAAAAAAAAAAAGAAAATGAAAGCATAAGCTCAATTTAAATAGAATCCATTTACACAATTAAATGGCTGTATTTTGAGGTCTGAAGTTAAAAAGTTAATCAAACTCTAGATTAAAATAATGCCTCCATTAGAAGTCAGAAATTACATCTATGCTCCAAACACACCGAAAAAGGATAAATTACGGTTTAGAAAAAAAAAAAAGAACTTACGCATCCATGTAAATTAATGCGTTTAGGAATATTTTTAATATATAGGCCTGTATTTAAAAAAATAATTAAAACAAAATACTTGTACCACATTGGAAAAAAAAAAAAAAAAAAAAAACTAAAAAAAGTTTTAAAAAAAATAATAAAATATATTTTAATCACATTATCTCTTGCAAACCCACGTTCAGTACGTCACTGTTTGCGCGTCTTTAACGCAACCATGAGAACGAGGGGTGAAAAACTTCAAAAGAAAGATCACACGCAGAAACATTTGCTTGTTAAATCTGGCTTTAAACTTTATCCACAGAGTCACACGAGAGTGTGTGTCTCATCAGGTGAGTCTCATATTTCAGTGCCAACTTTAAGATTAATCATCAACAGACTCCACATTCCTCTCCAAGCTTTTCCACAGCAAACGCTTTTCCTCAAACGCCTCCGAAACGCTTCACGCGAGTTTTAATCGTTATGTCAAACGCCAAAACAGTTTTCCACAGTCATCCGCCGGCAGAGACTTGAACTTCACTAAATGAAGTTTATGTTTACCAAAAGAGTTTATTTCTCTTACCTCCTCCTCTAATGAAACACTGGTGTTCGTCTCTGAATCTGACTTCAGACTCATTGTGTAACTTTAACGCTTCTTTGTGCCAGAAAAATAAAAACTCAGTTTCCCTGTCGGTGATTTTGTCCCTGGTGTGCGTTAAAGTTGCAGAAGAGAATCTGGTGTCGTTTGTGCCCAGTGAAGCCGTGAGTTAAAGCCACAATCCGAAAGTAAAGGTGAGAGGTGCTCTGTGAGGGTGACAGAAGGGAAAGGAGGTGATTTTTGGAGTTTTTTTCCCCCCTCGCTCACATCAAGCTCGTTTGAGTTGAAGTGGAAAGAAAGGAGGAAAGAGGAACCGTGGGTAGATTTAAAGCTGAAGTTGTGCGTCTGCTCTTCTGTCCTATTAGCGGATCAATCATGTTAAATGCGCGCACCCGAGCTTCAGATGGGACTCAGCTGCGCGAGGCCCGGCCCACTTTACCACCATCATCACCATATCTGACCCCTCCTTTACATCCATGCCTGCCTGCATAATGGCTGTGGCTAGAAGGGATACAGCTCTGACCAGAAACCAACTGGTTTTATTGTGTTTTATTGAAAATAAAAATTCTGTCATTAATTACTCACCCTCATGTCGTTCCAAACCCATAAGACCTTCGTTCATCTTCGGAACACAAATGAAGATATTTTTTTGGAGTAATTAATGGCAGAATTTTCATTTTTGGGTGAACTAACCCTTTAATGTCTACACCTACCCCAACCCTAAGCTTACCCCTTACAATAATACAAAAATAGTAATTATTGTTGTACAGTGTGATACAATTTTCGCCTTATTGATGTGCGCACGTCTCCCTTCTAGCTTTAACATAATGGCTGTGTCTGAAGGAGGTCTGTACTAACTAGAGAATGTTTACTAATATCTACTATTCATCCCAAGTACACCAAACTGCCATCTTTGCTCATCGGTGTTGAGTTCTGAAGCTGGGCTGTTTTGAGCCAATCACTTGAGGCGTATATGTCATGTGATTACGCACTCTGGAGCCGCAGGAAAATGACTTGAGTTGATTGACTGGTGGCACCAGAAAAACGGACCCAAACCCTATCATGAACGGCCAATTTCAGAACTTCTGATGTTTTAATATACTGAAATATTTAAACAATTCTTCTTGCTAATTCTTGCTTCAGTCTGAATATGGCTGCTTTTAAAATGAGACTGATGTTTTTCACATTTTTGTATGACAGCACCTTCTAAGGAAACTGGTTTTTAGACCAGCTTCCAAGGCATCATGTCTAAAATCAAGCAAGGTACACTTAAAAATAAAGGTGCTTCACGATGCCATAGAAGAACCTCTTTGTCTCTAAATGGTTCCATAAAGAACCTTTAACATCTGAAGAAACTTTCTGTTTCACAAAAGGTTCTTTGTGGCAAAAGAAGGTTCTTCAGATTATAAAAAGGTAAGAAAGAGAAGGTTCTTTAAAGAACCTTTGACGGAATGGTTCTTCTATGGCATCGCTGTGAAGAACCTTTTAAGCACCTTTATTTTTTTAGAGTGTTCTTTAAAATTTTAAGGCAACCAGCTTCAGCAGATTTTTGAGTTTTCTCAACTTGTCGTTTTAAGTTTATACAACAAAAATTTGAGAATCTCCCACAAAAATAAGTTGAGCAAACTCAAAAATCTGCTGAAGCTGGTAAAAAAAGTTTATGTTCGCTCAACTTTTTTTTTTTTTACAGTGTAGTTGTTAGTTTATTTTTGTGTAATTTTGTCATTTTTAGTATTTGTATGTCATATAATTAGTAAATTTTACTAATTTTTATTTATTAGTTTTTGACTAAATGAAAATGATAACTTTTTTTAAATAAAGTAAGTTTACATTTTGTTACAAATATTTTATTTCCAGTTTTAGCTTAATTAATGATGAATCTGTTAAATACTGCTTCTATCAACCAGCCCATGCCACGATATCTGATCCACAATTTACTTTTTTTAATGTATTTATTTATTTTTTTGATTTTCTCTTTTCACTCTATAAACAAAATCGCCTAACCCTGGATGAATAATCTAACCTTCCCTAGTAAAATTTAAAAAAAACTAAAATGTATTTGAAATGCATTTATTTCATGCTAAGTATACTACAAATACATTTACATATTTATGTGCTTAATAAAAATACCTTGCAATTGTACTTTTAGTATACTAAACTGGAATTGCACTAATTTTAAAGCACTTTAATAGTGCTGAAGTCCAGCTAAAGATACACTGAAGTACATTCGAGTATGCTAAAGTGGAACTATTGCAAGTATACTTCAGGTACACTTTAAATATCTTGCATTTAAAGAACAATCATACAATCCTCATCAATAGTGGCACATTTTAGCCATAATATTAAGAAATGTGCATTGTGCAATAAAAAAATACTACAAATATATAATTATATTATATCAGTAAGTCTTAACTGATATGTCTATAAATATGTTAATGGTTTGAAGTACGAGATAAAAGTATTTTAAATAAATTATGGCATAGTTTTGTTTTTTTGTTTTTTTTACATAAATGCAACATATATAAACCTGCCTACAGATCATTTAATCTTATGTTATTTAATCATTTTATCCTTTTTTCTTTCTAATTTTATGTACTTGAACATTTTATTTATGTCTATGCCTTTAACTCCAGGGCTCATGGGAGTTTTATTTTGAATGTTCACAGTTGTGTGTATGTCTATGTGTGGATGAAATACCACAGTTTCCTTGACTGTAATGTGAGACTGAATCAACTTTACACGCATTTTAACTGGCTGAACTATTGCTCTGGGGTTTTGGCGCCACATTACCAAAATGAACTGAATTTGTTTTGTCCACATGTGACGTAAATACTGGATATGGGTTACACAAATGTAGTTTCTGATTAAATATTCCACATTGCTTGTTATCTAAATATCCTCTGAGGTCTGTGAGATCTCGCGGCTGTCCCGCGTGACGTGCTCAGCTCGGTCTCGTGACAGACTCTTGATTTCCCGCGCATGTTTTATGGTAAATGCGCTTGAGCGTGAAACATTTACAATCCTGTTAAAGCATTTACCAGACAGTTTCTTGACTTGTGTTAAAGCAGACAAACAAAAATAGAGGAACAATTAGGTTAAACATCGTTTTTACACTTTTTTTATTTATTATTGCTCCGTTATTTACATCACAACTTGTACTTCAAGCTTTACCAATGCATTTTGTCTGTAAATATTATAGTATTAACTTTCTGTAAATATTGTTGTATTTATATCTGTAAATATCATAATATTTAAAATAAAAGTTGAACAGATTAAAGAATAATAGATTATGTTTTAAGTTATATAAAGATGACAACAACAATAATGTTATGGTATATGATAATATATAATAATATTAATCTGACTCTTAATGTAAATTTTAGTAAGAAAGTATTGTTTTTATTATTAAATTAAATTTGAATTCTAACTATTATATTATATTATATTATATTATATTATATTATATTTAGATTTTATAACATTTATTTAAATGGTATTCATTGTTATTTTATCATTATATCTTTTATTGTTTTTGAGTATCATACAGTGTGTTTCTCTGAATGAAAGGAATTTTCAAATGATCTGATCTGTAACATTTTATTTTAGAAATTTTTAAGCATCATTATTCAAAATTAATATTTAATTGTAATTATAACAAATATTTACATTTATATTATTTAAACTATACATTTAAATAAATGTTATAAAATTTTAAATATAATATAATGTAATAATTACAATTAATTATATATTACATATATTATAATATTTTAAATAATGTGATATTTTACTTTTTATTTTATTTATTTATTTAAAATTAATATATATTTAATTGTAATTATAACAAATATTTACTATATTATATTATATTATATTATATGACTTTTATTTAAATATATTCATGGTTATTTTATCATTTCTGGCCATAGACTATTTTATGGTCAGCTGGTTGTTTTCAAGCATCGTTTTATTTGTATTTTTATTAATGACAGAGGCATTTTCACATTCTGATCTGTAATATCTGATCAAGCAGATGTATAATTATAGAGATCCAGGGCTCACAGGCCAGTCTGTGTGTTTCAGTGTGTGATTCAGCTGGTCTAATATGTACACAGGCAAGGCTAAAGTCAGTTTCCATCTGAAGTGTGTGTGTGTAAAGGTGCTTGTGTGTGTGTTAATGCACACTCAGCCTGTGTGTGCAGGAATGACTGGTTTCCTGACTTTGTACTGGAACACAATTACTCAGAGACCAGAAACCTGCTGCCGGGATTCTGAGGCCTTAACAATCATTTACCTTACTGCTTAACTAAAACAATCTCTGACCGTCCTAGTTCATATGTGAAGAAGAAAAGATGCCACAATATCTGCGGTTTACACCTCCAGTCACTGATATTCAGATATCCCTTTACTGTTCATAGACAATATTGACAATATTGGTATTACAGCTGTAGTGTGTTTATTTACAGTCCCTCCCTGTACAGAATATTTTCATGTACCATTTCAGTAACGATCTGTATTTAAGATATTGCACAGATCAGAATGTTTGAGCTGTAAAAGTATTTATATATTGCTTAATTTTTCCGTTCTTATGTTTTGCAAGTGCTAAATATTCATGAGCATCGCTAAAAGCATTTGAGTCACTTATTAACCCGTGACTCACAAATGCACACTCATGTTTTAGGATTTCAGTGAGAGTTTATGTACTTGCCGTTTCTTTGTAATTGTGAAATACTGGCAATTTCTGAGTGTTCTGAGTGTTTTTCAGTGCAGCAGTTTGGTTCGTGTTTAAGTCGAATCTCTCTTTAGATCAGTCGGCAAATGTTTTTCTCGGTTAACTGAGATATCAGATAAACACTCTAATTAGCAGAGGGCGTGATTTGGGCGTTGCTTTTACCCTGTAGTGTCCCAACGGGGGTCTGCATCTCTTTTGCAGACCACCCTGCCCCGTAATCAAGAAAAGGCTGGCAGAGATAAACACGTCTGCCACCGTCACCTCGCTATCAGACGCCAGGGGTATAAATAACAACCTCTAACATTCTTCATCACCACAGAGATAACAACGAGAGGACCTAAATGAGAGCACTCACACCCCGTTAGTGTTTAGAGGAACTGCAGGGGTCACTCAGGGGGTCAGTAATAAAATTCCAAGGATGTAAAAGTTCATAAACAAATGGAGGGATTCTGGTTTTCTTAAGGAGTAGAGAATAGGCGAAAGGAATAGAGTGTCAACTCTGGGCCCGTGCGCTCGTGTTCTCCACTATAAATCGTGTTTGTGTATAGCTCTGTTCTTCTGTTATGTTCAAAATGACAGTGTACAGATCTCGGCTGCACGAGAGGAGCAGCAAATCAGACGCGTTTGTTTGACAGAGGCAGGCGAGATGTTCTCGCTCTCACACGGCCTCGGGATTACAGCATTAATGCTTATAAACAGGCAGAACATTGATGTTATACACTGAAAAAAATGATTTTCCAAAGTTGTAAATAAAGATTATTGGAGTACGTTTCACATGAAACTATTTCAAAATTTCATGTTTAATGTTCAAAGTGTTACTTGCTGCTTCTTTGTAATTATTTGTAGAATTTACTAGCTATTTTTATGTAAAATATTAAGTAAACGGAAAAGAATAAGTAAGTAAAAATTCCCGCACAATTTTTTTTTTCAGTGTAAGAGTATGGAAGCTTGTTTCCACTGTGGTATAAAAAATTAAATCTCCGCTTTTTTTCTCACTATTCTGACTTTATTTTTTTCCTCGCAATTCCACGTTTGTTTCACCGTTCAGACTTTTCTTCTTAGAATTGTAACTTTTTATCCGACAATTCTGTATAAAGTCATAATTGTGAGATATAAACTCACAATTGCGAGTTAGGATCTTGCAATTCTTGATTTTTTTTTTTTCTGAATTATGAGATTAACTCACAATTATTTTTTGTCTGTAAACTCACAGACAAAAAGTCTGAATTGTGAGATAAAAAGTGGCAATGACATTTTTATTTTTTATTCCTTGGCAGAAAAATGCAAAAAAATAAAAAATAAAATAAATAAATTAAAAAAACAGAATTCCAAGATGTAAACTTTCTCAGAATTGCGAGTTTATGTCTCACTCAGAATTGCAAGAAAAAAAGTCTGAATTGTGAAATAAATTTTTTTTTTTTTTTTTTGTATTCCATGGCGAACACAGGCTTCAATAGTGCAGAGATTTATCAGTGCTGAAAACATTCAGAAGATTGTGAAGATGCATTACAAAACATACAATAAAAATACAAAAAAAAATTTCTTTTGCAGCAACATCAGAGAAATATTCTGGGTTAAAACGGAATCATTTCAAATTTCAGTTTGTGTCGAGTTTATTGGGTGAATGGGGAATACTCCTTGCAAAACTTTCTTTGGAGCTTTAACTTGGAACATGAAAATTTTACATTTATCAAAGTAAATATTAACACAGTTCAGCAGAAACTGTCATGTCGGAGTACAGACGGCTGATCTCAGATCAGCACTGGGTCACTGAAAACACCAACTTTAATGTGCGCTGTATCACTCAGTGCTGTCAGCTGTGTTTGACGCACCACAGAGCTGCGTGTAAAATATTCAGAACCTCTTATTGCAGTTTCATGTCTGTCTGAAGATGGTTTCGAGATTCTTAAGGCCTAATTTCTTTTCCTGTTTTAAACCACATTTTTATTTTTATCAGGATGATGCACCTAGTCTGGAAGTTAAATCAAGAGTATAACGTCATTGTGTTTTTGTTGCCATCGTGGTTCATGTCAACACTAAATATTTAAATTCATGTTGAATGTTCAATGTTGCCTTGAATGGTTACCAGTAAAGTGCATACTTAGCTGTAAACACTGCTGTGGCTAATTTTTTTGTATCAAACAAAGTGCTTTAACTCAAGCTTATTTCAACGTGTGTCCTTTGTGGTGCTAAATTTGTGTTTAAAACTAGTGCTGTCAAATGATTAATCGCATCCAAAATAAAAGTTTTTGTTTACATAATATTTGTGTGTACTGTGTATATTTATTATGTATATATAAATACACACACATGCATGTATATAATTAAGAAAAATATGTTTATATACTAAATATATTTATATATGATATAAATTATATGAATATAAATATATACATGTAAATATTTTCAAAATATATGCTGTATGTGTGTGTATTTATATATACATAATAAATATACACAACACACACACATATATTATGTAAACAAAAACTTTTATTTTGGATGCGATTAATTGCGATTAATCATTTGACAGCACTAGTTTAAACCCAAGGTAAAATATTCAGGCTTTCATAAATTGTCAGCATGAGCCACCTAGGATCATACTGCACAAACAAAATCTTTTTTCTTTTTTTTTCATGATCATTTTCTGACCTTTCTTGACCCTTTAGCAGGTTGTTTTTGTTATTGCACCTTTAAGATTGTGTATATAGCATAATCTGGTTTTTGGGCTTGTTTGGTTTGATGGTTTTAGAGGGATTTTGGGCAGAAGACCAAGCTACTCCAGCTAAAACCAGGATATCAGGATAGTTTAAAAGTGATTTTTTATTATTTTTTCAGATTGTTAGAGAATTTTAGGTGTAATAATCACATACATCACATCTGAAATGCTTTGGTCTCCCATGATCCCCAGAGAACATCTTCAACCAACAAATACAGACATACTAGGTAAGTCATTTTCTGCATCTTTCACATTGAGTTCAAAGTTTTATTCATCACATGCTTGTCTGGTGGCCCAACAGTGAGTGTTTTGTTGTGTAAGCAGTGCATCAAACAGTAAAGGAGACAATAGATTATATATGACTGTAAAACAGGACAATAAAAACACACAGAGGTCTCTAAGAAAGTGAAGCCATGCAAATGCAGTCTCCCTCTCACACACACTCAAGAAAAATAGACGCTGAGTATCTTTTTAAGAAGTACTGGAGTGATTGTAAACTGTTTCATCCAGTTGTATATACACTCTTGGCTCTCTTGGGTTTATAGAGAAGCAAGACTGGCTCCTTTTAAGGTGAATTCCCTGTTTGCTCTCTGCATTGAACTTCTGCTGCCAAGAGCTGTTGGGAGACCGTTCCAGTGAAATCTCCCTGAGAAATAGAGAGACACAAGCCCTTATGGCCAACAGGAAATTCAGTAAAATCACAAATAAGACCATAACCACAAATTAGATCTCACTTGTTTCATCTATAGACATCAATGAGATTAATTTGATATAAAATAGAGGAATTTACCAAATGCAAGTCAATATGTAAGTATATAAGTATAATTTTGTAAATTATTATAACAATAATTATTGTATTGTATTATATTTAAAATATAATATGTGATCCTGGACCACAAAACCAGTCTTAAGTCGCTGGGGTATATTTGTAGCAATAGCCAAAAATACATTGTGTGGGTCAAAATTATGCATTTTTTTTAATGCCAAAAATCATTAGGATATTAAGTAAAGATCATGTTCCATGAAGATATTTTGTAAATTTCTTACTGTAAATATATCAAAACTTCATTTTTTATTAGTAATATGCATTGCTAAGAACTTCATTTGGACAACTTTAAAGGCGATTTTCTCAATATTTTGATTTTGATCTCGGCCAAATATTGTCTGATCCTAACAAACCATACATCAAAGGAAAGCTTATTTATAAATCTCAATTTCGAAAAAAAATTGACACTTAAGACTGGTTTTGTGGTCCAGGGTCACATATATTAATAAATTATACACACACATAATTTAATGATATATTATTGATATTATAATATATTATACAAATGTTATATTAGTATTTAATATATAGTATTATGTAAAAAATGTATTAAAATGTAATAATTAAGAGACAATTAATGATATATAGTAGAGAGAGATAAAATAAAATAGCTCAGTCTAAGAATTTGATGAGGAATATTTAAGCTTTTGATTGCAGACTTTGGTATTTTGGCAAATCTTCAGATTTCTTTTGAAACTGTAAAGGAGACACATGTGAGATCTGAGAATCAGAAGCAAGCCTCCTTTTGCTCTCCATTTGATTTCATTGCTGTATAGGAGAAACAGTTGAGATACTGAAGAAATCTACAATGCAAGTATGAATTTCATAGCTTTATATACTTACTGTATCTTTTGGCTGATTTGTTTTTATTTGTATGATTTTGGCAACATCTGAGACAAAGTTGATGCTGAACTGGAACAAAACTAAGCTCTACCCTCATTTCCTCCCAAAACATTCATAAATATCTCTTTCCTCTGCTTTTCAGCACGACTGGACACAGAAGTTCATAGCTGTTGACACACAACTAAATAAACCAGCCTGCTGAGCGATTCCTCACCCAGATACGTGATATGCGAGTAGAAAAGCACAGATTTGCTGATTAGCACAGCTTAAACATTCTTTAAGACACCCATTGGCTTTCTATTCCCATTGTTTAAGAGTATTTTTTTTATATCTAACGTCCAAGAGCTCAAATGTAAACAAATGACTTTCAGAAGACCGAGGCCTTTTATGGAGTCTGGAGCAGCTGAGATAAATTAAACTGTCAGTGTTTATTTTCCAACAAATCAGCAGTTGAGCACTCCAGCCCTTCGTCAGCTGATAAAACACACTGACGGAGGGCGAGAGACAAAATTGAACTAATATAAAACCAGAAAACCCTGACTTAAAAGGATAAACTGAAAAATGATGGAAGCAGAAGTTTACTACGTAATCCTGCGTTATCGACGCGGAAGATCTGAGTCTTGTAAACCTGTGTGGTCAAGAAGCTTGAAAGTCTTTTATTAGCTTGAGGATTTTAAAGGTCTATTTCTGAGCTAATAGATCCTCTCTGTCCTTTTAGGGAGGAGAAGCGCTCATGTACATCAAAGCATGAAGAGCAATATCAGTCCCAGCTATTGTTACATGCTGAGACCTGCAGTCCATACAGTGGTGAGTTCATTTGTGTGTGTTACTGGTCATTTCTGTATTTTTTTCTGCCTTAAAAGGGCTGGCTGTCAGTCGTATTGTTGACTAGGGGCCGGAGTGACACTGGCCCCCTAAAGTGTCCACCTGATATATCAGCAGAAGATCACAGACATGGACTTTCAGCCCGGTCCAAACTTGAGATAAGCATACAGAGCAGATTTTGATAGATGTTCCTGCTGAAAAGACCAGCATGTATAATTTCCAAACCAACAGTAAGTTCAAATAAAGTTCCCAGCAGGGTTGTGTGGTAGAGCTCAATGAATTTGACTTCATTTCCCAGTATGCATCACCTGTGTTGAATGTTTTTGAATTACAATTCCTCTTCCTGTCATAACAATTCCATTTTCTGTGGAGTTTGGCCAATGCAATTCAAATCCCAACTCATGAATCACAATGGAGCCAATTCTGAATTTTGCACAACTTTTCAATGTCTAGTTACTGATTTCAGTATAAGGATAATTGAAATATCATGTGACAATGAAAACAATTTAAATATCTAATGAAATATTTTAAATGAACATAAGAAATCATTACATTACAAAGCTTGGAAGAGCCAGGACATTTTTTAATATAACTCCGATTGTATTCGTCTGAAAGAAGAAAGTCATATATACCCAGGATGGCTTGAGGGTGAGTAAATCATGGGCTAAGTTTCATTTTTGGGTGAACTAACCCTTTAAGCTAGTTACTTGGTCAACAAGCTTCAACAGAGAAGTTCACCAGATAGACCAGCACAAAGCCAGCATAGAAGTGCATACTAGTATTGGTGGCGCTGGTCTTCGTAAACTAAGTTGACCATAAATCCTCTTTTTCCCAGACATATCCTGGTTGGGATTTATAAATTGCATAAAATGTTCAGGCTTTGGCTTTGTTTTCGTATTGTTTTTATACTTGATGAAGGTAATGACTGAAAAGTAGTTTGACCGATACATGCAGGAATTTACATAGTCAACCGATTGTGGCATGTGAGAAGGTGGGATCTACAGAGTACGGTCAAGCAATGCAAAAATATGTACATATAATGTATGAGGACATGTCAACAGGAAAACAAAGCCAAAACCCAGACATTGTAGGCAATTTAGAAATCCAGGACTTGTCTGGGAAAAAGAGGACATATAGACACCCTAACAAAATCTAAATTGCATCGACAACAACAAAATCCTGTCAATGTGGGTTGGTTGTAGGCTACTGCATCTACGTGGGATTCAGCGATCGTTGCTCTGGTGGGGTGTGGCGGTAGAAAGGCTGTACGACAGCAGGCTTTTAGCAGCCCTCAAGAGGGACCGTCTTCCGTCTCACTGCCTTTTCTTCCACACAGTCAAATCTTACAGTTCATTACCCAACCCGAGCTAAAAACGTCCTGTTACGCCAGGTCTGAGAGCGAACCAAAGAAAAGAAGTGAAATGCACATCAAAGATACATGAGAACGGAGAAGGAGAGGAAAGCCGCCCCTTTCAATTTTTAATTCATCATGTGTAATCAAATGCTCATCTTGCAAATCACAGCACACACATGTGAAGGCAGAGAGCACGGCCGTAATTGACATAGACACTAAAGGGTACTGTACATGTCCCACCCTATAATCAGATTAGAAATGAATCAATATGGGTTTTTCAAAGACTGATTCCTAACATTTTGCATTTGAATCTTGGAAATATGGTGTCCTCCTTTGCAGAGACCACCAGCGATGCCCATCAGACTCCCTTACAGGAACAGTTCAAAAATGAAAACTATGTAATCATTTATTCACCTTCATGTTGTTCCAAACAGAAATGATTTGCTTTCTTCCATGAAATACAATTACAATGTCAGGACAAAAAAAAAAAACCTTAAATCCATACGACTTGTGTTTCAAGTCTTCTGAAGTCATACATTGAAAAGTCTCTTTTCAGAATGAATAATGTTCAGCTGCTGTGACTGAATCATTGAATCAGTGAACCGAATCAGTTTCATTCATGAACAAATTATGCAGACTGGGGGTGCTCAAACGGAAGTACGAACCGCTCACAGATGAACCGGTTCTTTTCAAAGATTTGATTCAAAAGAAAGATTCATTGACAAATTGGGCATCACTATTTTCTCATTAACCATACACTCTTAAAAATAAAGGTGCTTAAAAGGTTCTTCACAGCGATGCCATAGAAGAACCATTTTTGGTTCCACAAAGAACCATTCAGTCAAAGGTTCTTTAAAGAACCTTCTCTTTCTTATCTTTTTATAATCTGAAGAACCTTCTTTCGCCACAAAAACCTTTTGTGAAACAGAACGTTTCTTCAGATGTTCTTTATAGAACCATTTAGACAAAAAAGGTTCTTCTGTGGCATCGTGAAGCACCTTTATTTTTAAGAATGTAATATGGGCAGATGTCAAGATTTTCAACGAATAACAATTATTGAAATCAGTCTGTTTCTCACACAAAGCTATCATATGACTTGGAATATAGTGCAAAATTGTATAGACTACACTGCAAACAATGACTGTGATTTTAACGGTAAAAAAACTGTGAAAATGCTACAGTAAAAACCTGTTAAATGGTTAACGGTAAGTTCCTGTAAAATTTACAGGGAAAACCCGTAAACTGACGTTCCCAGAACTCCCTGCGTTGCATTTCAAATTTTGTTTGAATTTGATGTTTTTTCTTTTAAATAACTATGTTTCTTCTTAGTTTTTTCTTATCAGTTATGTTTATTAGGGTTGTATGTTACATCTAATGTTGTTAAATTAATGTTTATTGCATATTTCAGTTTAATGAGTCTCACCGTGATGGTGTTTAGTGCTTGTGTGAATGACACTGTATACCTTCTATATATGTTATTATTTAAAAGCTGCTTGTGATGGGCTTTAGTTCATCATGTGACTTTCTCATCAGCACCTGCATTTGGTGGTTATCAGTGTATTTCAAAGGTACAAAACAGATTTCAGTACTTCAATAGGTTGGTATATTAACATTATATCAGTTAATGAAATTACGGTATTTAACTGTAAATGTAAGTTAAAACCGTAAACCCTAAAATGTTGTTACCGGTTTTTTTTATGGTAGAATTCCGGCAATCACAGCCGCCGTTTTTTTTACCGTAAATTTAAATTTGAAGCTTGTCTAAATAAATTAATAATGTGACACTAAAAACTAATATCAATTGATTTAAATGCTAAACCTAAACCCTAAAGTGTACTGTATGAAAAATAGATAATCATTTTGAGATTGGCTAAAGATCACATTTATTCAATTATAAGTGTTTTTATAGATGAACTTTAAGTGAGTATTAGATGATGGCAAAGGTAATCTAACAGGTTAAATTCAGTCTGTTTCTCTCACAAAGCTGTCATATCGTATGGACTACTTTTGTGCTCTTTTTGAGTCCATGATTATTGTAACTGGATGCAAAAGAGATCCAAAAAGAACCATTTAATACAGGTTTGGAATGACATGAGAGTTTTTAGGTGAACTAAGGTCACTTTCCTTATGAAGTAAAATTTCAAAATACATCACAAAAAGAGAATCAGCAGTCATTGGCTAAACATGTTTCCATGCGCTGATCTGAAGGCAGCCGGACACACACCTGCTTGAAGCTCTCGTGTTCATTGCATCTCCTGCTGCTGCTGTCATGCTAAATAAACCTCATTGTTCCCAGTCACAACATGCCTCCTGTCTGGCCTCGTGTGTGTTTTCCTGTTCCCCCCTGGACTCCATCACATCGTCCGAAGCCTACCGTACAGACAGAGCGGAGGCTGAGCATGCCTTATTCATGCTCTCCAGCTCCGAGAAGCTCTAGCTGGGTTAAAACAAGCCTCTCTCTCCCCTGAACTTCCATAAATGATGAGCGCTAAGGCCCGCACCGGAGTAGCACCGCCGCAGGGACGCTAAATCATTCACAGCACTGTGGCTTCGGAAAGAAAAGTTTCTGCTCGCTTGCGGTCTACGGTGAAGTAAAAGATGAAGTTGGCATGGCTAGATTAGTCGTAGCTGGTCTCAACTCAAGGCCGCTGCATGAATTCATGACATTCCCAATGGAAACGGACCTAACATTAGATTTAAGTGGAAAAAAAACAAACCTATTGTCAAAGAGGAAGAGTGAAGAGAAGAAACACAGGAAGTGAGGTCATCGTACTAAGGGAAGACTTAGGAATTACACCTGAGCATAAAGACAGGACAACTCTATTGTTCGGAGAAGAAGGAAACACACTTTATGGATTTTCCTATTGACGGACAACACCAAATGTCTCAACCAACTCTACAATATTGTGTCAGATAATATTAGTATTTGTTTAGATGGTTTTCTAAATTCCAGCCAATACTTAAAAGCCAAAACTTATGTAAAAATATATTTTATAACTATAAGTCACTTTGGATAAAAGCGTCTCCTAAATACATAAATGTAAATATAATCAATTTTAAAATTCTGTACTATTTTAGTAAATTAAAAATCAAATTACATACTAAAAACTAAAATTAATTTTAAATGCTAAAAGTAAGTGTTATTAGTTAGAAATTAGATGTTATCATTTTTATTAATATTTTGAATCTTTTTATATTTTCTGTTCTCATTTTAATTTGAAAGTTTTAGTAATTTTCTTGTGTAGATATGTATACTTTTTATTTCAGTTATTTTATTACATCAAGTTAAACAAAATTTAAATGAAAACAGTAATAAAAAATGTTTTTTAATCCTTTAATTTTGGTTTCAGTTTGTTTTAGTTGACTATAGCCCTGCTACAAATGAATTTAGGCATCACAATGTAAAATACAGTATGAAAAATGAATATTTATTTTGAGATCTGAATGAAATATTACATTCAACAGTGTTATTAAATTATTATTGTTTCTATTAATTAATTTTAAGTAAACATTTAGATGATGCCAAAGGTAAATGTAAAAATATGTGAAATGATCATGCACAGTTATACATCTAATATCAACTGAATATCATATATCTCGGTATTTTTTCAGTCTTGTTTTGATTGATCAGGCTGTGTATCACACCTCTCTCTCTCTCTTCCAGGCGATTCGCCGCAGTCAGACTCCCAGGAGGCCGCGGGTGTCTGGACATGATGTCACACCTCTAACATCTTCTAGCCTCTGCTACCTGAAAGTGACAGCACTTGGCCGGAGAGAAAGCCTGTGTGGATGCGATCGCTTGTGTTTCTCTGCACTCAGTACTGTATGTGTCACCAAAAGTTCTAGTTTCGCTGCTCAAAAGACACTTCTGTTGTGTTTTGGTACCCAGCGTGGGATGAAAGCTTCTATGAATGTACCTTAATGTTCTATGCAAACTTTGATTTCACATGGCTTTCTGAAATGAACACATATTACATTGGGTTTCAAGTGGGTTCTACTGCATGTTAAACAAACATGTTTATAGGTATAAAATTAAATAATTAAATCTATTAATAATTAATAACAATTAAATGTACCAAAATAATTGTCAATAAATAATTAAACCAATAAATAAATTTACCTATTTCTTTTTAAAACTATAATTATATTTTTTATACTCTGAATGAAATTCAATAATTAATAATAATTACATGTACCAAAATAATTAAACCAATAAATAAATCTACCTATTTTTAATACTCCATGAAAACACAGAATTTATTATTTAATAATATTTCATAATATTATTCTTTTTGAAATAATGCTGCAGTTTTTATAATAAATCATGTATTCTTCCTATGATAAAGTACATTATTTTATAGTATTTCCCAAAGTCATTTTTATTTATAATCATTATTTTTATGGGTTTAATTAATTATTTACAGATTTATTAATTCAATTTCCAGTGTTTCAGTCCTCCATCTTTTGCTAGCTACCTGCACTTCTATTATATTTAAAATATTTTATATTTATAATATTTGTATATTTTATATTTATAATACTTATATACATATTTAATCAAATGAAATATAATCATATAAAATAAATTGTTAAAATTATAATAAACAAATGAATAAATATATATAAGTATAAATAACAGATTAAATTAAAACAATGGCATGTAGCCATCAAATAATTCTTAAGTAAACAGTGCATAGAGTATAATTCTGTTCTTAACCAGCAATACTTCCTTTGTCAGCCATCTTCACACACAAAAAGTAAATTAGCTATTTTCCTTGTTTGACCAGCCCTAATTAGCATAAACCAGCATGGAGTTTTATAACCATTTGAACATACATGTTTGTCTTTGCATTGTTATTTTCAGCATTTTGGCATTCTCTCCTTCTCTTTTCCTCAGAGAGGAGGTGCTACAGGTACAAGTGGAGCCGCGGTTTCACCTAAAAGCAGAAAGAGCGTCCCAGAGGTCCCTCAACATCCCCCGCATGTCTCTTTTCTCTTCCCTCCTTCTTTCTCTCTCGCCTCACTGAAGCCGTCCGATCGCGTTAGCCTCATCGCAGTGCTAAAACGCTCTCTCTGCGCCCCCCTGTCCTCTGCGCTGTTGCCGCCCTCATTTCCACCAAACAGAAACATTTTGAAAATCTCTCAGACAAGGAAAGATCGTGGGCCTCACTTCCTGCGCTGGGTTTGTGTTTGATAACGCTCAAGACAACATAATGCCAATAATGACAGAAAATTACTCCAGTGATTCTGTAATTAGCTTGTGGATCTGTTGGACATTATGGTCAGCGTTTTTTAGGGTGTTATCAAATGCAAAGCTGAATAATCAGCAGAGATCATCTCCAACAGCCACGTTACGGTCACAAGACTACACGCAAAAATCACAGGTAGCTGACAGGAAAGCAGAAATTTGATTTTCTAAGCGTATTCATATCAAAGAGTTATGGCACAAAACTGATGTAATCAGGTCCATCTTCCTACAATCTCAAACTACTTATATATTTGTATACTTTTATATTTGTATAATATCTTTATTTTATTTTTTTTATATAAAAAATATTGTTTTAATACTTATAATCATGACAATAAATCAATAGTTTTACATCATGCAACTGTTTTTAATTTGATTATATAATTCAAAGTGCATTAAGTTCAGAAACTTTTTTTTTTTTTGCTTCAAAACAAAGTTTATAATGTGATTCAGGCAGGTTAAATATTTACATTAATATTTGAATACAATGAAATATAATAATAATAATAATAATATAGAAAAAAATACTAAAACCATAATAACATTATCAAAAGGTTTTAATATTGTTAATACTGTACATTTAATAACAGATTAAAACAATGGCATATAGCCATTAAATAATTCTCAAAAGGTTTTTCAGTGTTTTCAAAGTAAATGAATACATTACATCGTACCATTGTTTTTAATTTGATTAAATTGTTTCTAAGTACACAGTCTTGCATTTTTTATTTTTTTTAAATTATTTCCACTTTTATTATAAAATTAACCACTTTTTTTGGTTAAAAATTATCCAAAATTTGAGCATGCTGCTGCGTCATTACATCAGGTCTGTAAACATAAAGAAGTTTTCCCGGCTACTAGGCTATCGCATGTGAGGATCCTGCAGGTGACAGACAGTTTAGCCTTTTCTCACAGCAGCTGGAATAATTAAATGTCGAAAAATCATTTTGATGGCGGATTGTAATCCAGAAAGGATTATGTGTTTATGAAACACATGCGAATGAAATTAAATTATATTCCAGTTTTAAATGTGCTTCTAATTACAGATAGCCTGGGATTACACAAGATTTGTATTATAAAGAAATCCGGGTCAAAGGGAGCATAGTTTGCTTTTTGGGTTAAAAGAATTTCTTAATATGAAATTTGAATGGTATGACAATTAGATTAGACTGAACATAAATTGAAATATACACGCTAATCCATCCTATACTCATAGTCACGCAATGCTGATGTTGTTAGCATTAATAATTTGAGAATAAAGTATAACAATAATAATAATTTGCCCGGTTTGATGTGATATGAGCTAAACGATCGTTAGATTCCATTACCATTGGTAGCGCGATTTATTGTATTGCTTTTTTTCCTCAGTTGGTCAGAACAAACATGGCAGACTTGTAACTTACTTGTTCAGATGACAATATACGGTGAAAATTCTTATTTGGGTCATATATAGAATCTGTGATTACTAAGTACAGGTTTCACACCGGTGCGGTGACTGACAGCCACACATACTCCTCAAAACATAGATTCATCCGAGCTGGAGCCATGCCAGAGTACAACCCCACGCAATAAAAATAATTCCGCAAGTAACTGCAATTCCAGGTTTTCAAACAGAGATGGCGACAAAGAAGCAAAACTTACGGACTGCAGCTTTAAATGTTTATTTTAACATTTTAATACAATTCAATATTTTAATATCAAATAAAATATTGAAATTATTCATTTTATATTAGAAAAAAACACTTATAATAAAACAATGGCATGTAGCCATAAAATAAGGATCAATTAAATGAACAGTACTCAGTGTAGTTAATGTAAGCAGTCATTAATTTAAAAAAAGACAAAAAAAGAATTTAAAAAAATACAACAGATTTTAGGTAATTTAGGTAAAACGTGCATGAAATATCTAATAGTGCTTAAGGTATCAACAATATATAAGGTATGCAAGTAAACATTCAGAAATAAACAAATAAATAAATACATTAATTTTTACATTCTATTTTTTTTTTTTTTAAATCCATCTTCTAACAAAATGCATTTGGTAAAGGCAGAAAATCATAACAACAAGTGTTTACAGGTTTAAACAATCAAAAAGTCCTATTTTTCTGGGCCTTCATAATTTTTACCATAATTTTTGTAATAGGCGCACAGCATTATATATTACTTAGTTTTAAGGTAGCTGAACACAATGCTGCTGCCAGTTAATGATACAGGAAATGCAGCTTGTGTTCATTACAGCTAGAGTCTGTGGTGAAAGAATGACACAGAGATGTGGTTTTTTGATCGATCACATGAGCTCAGAGAGATCTGCTGCTGCTCTAAAGTCAGAAAAAAGGTCTTTCTACATCTTAAGCTTTATAAATCACTTCTTTCGAGATGCCAAACAAAAGAACAGCCTGTCCTCAACACGAGGTGTTTACATTCTGCTGGGTTCTCCTCTCTCTCTTTTTCCTGCCTCCCTCTCTCCACCTCCCCCAGCCGACCCTCCCTCGCTCTGTGGAGGAGGACAATCCACTGGAAGGAACGAGGGACTTGGCCGCAGACCAGAGCAGAAAGAGAGAAATACTGTAGCGTGAAGTCTGACTGCCTGCATGTGTAGAACAAAAGAGGTCACATGAACAGCGGAATGAAGAAAACTGAGGGCAGCGACTGATCATGAACACACCTGGTGGAGATAGAGGGAGTTTGTTTGAGCGGTAGCTCCCACATGACGTCAGATGCACAAAGTGAAGGTCTCTCTCTCTGCAACCAGGGGGTCAAGGGCAACATGTTCCCAACAAACATCGAGAGAAAACGATTAACAGGACTCTCACAGCAGGGGAGAAATATGGAGGGAGCTGTGGGGGTCTCTAGAGAACAAAAATAGCAGGAAAATGACCTTCTTCACAGTGTCACTGAGAGCATCTCCAATGCTCCTAAATTTAGTTCTCTGAGAAGTTTTTGAGAGAAAAAAGAAAAACATGGGAAATTCCATTCTTTTCCTTTTCTCTCTGTCTCTCTCAATTCAGTTTCAAACAAAACACAATAAAAGTGCAGTGCAAAATTGTAACTCAATTTAGTAAGCTTTATTGGCATGACTAACTGTACATTTGTATTGTCAAAGTAAAATAACAAAAAAGAACAGTTTAGTATACTTTTTTTTTCTATTCCCAAAACAATGCTAAACTAAAATATACTAAACTAATTGTAATAGTTGAAGTTGTATTGCCAAAGCAGTGTTAAACTAAACTAAACTAAACTATACAACAATGTGGTATAAAAATATGAATTAGTATCACCAAAGCAGTGCTAAACTAAACTAAACTAAACTATACAACAATGTGGTATAAAAATATGAATTAGTTTCAACAAAGCAGTGCTAAACTAAACTTAACTAAACTATACAACTAAACTAAACTAAACAAATGTGCGGTATAAAATATGAATTTGTATTGCCAAAGTAGTGCTAAACTAAACTAAACTAAACTAAACTAAACTAAACTAAACTAAACTAAACTAAACTAAACAGTGCGGTTTAAAATATGAATTAGTATTGCCAAAGTAGTGCTAAACTAAACTAAACTAAACTAAACTAAACTAAACTAAACCAAACTAAACTAAACTAAACTAAACTAAACAGTGCGGTTTAAAATATGAATTAGTATTGCCAAAGTAGTGCTAAACTAAACTAAACTAAACTAAACTAAACTAAACTAAACTAAACTAAACAGTGCGGTTTAAAATATGAATTTGTATTGCCAAAGTAGTGCTAAACTAAACTTAACTAAACTAAACAGTGTGGTATAAAATATGAATTTGTATTGCCAAAGTAGTGCTAATCTAAACTAAACTAAACAGTGCGGTTTAAAATATGAATTAGTATTGCCAAAGTAGTGCTAATCTAAACTAAACTAAACTATACAACAATGTGGTATAAAAATATGAATTAGTATTGCCAAAGTAGTGCTAAACTAAATTTAACTAAACTAAACAGTGCAGTATAAAAAATGAATTAGTATTGCCAAAACAGTGCTAAACTAAACTACCTAAACTAAACAACAGTGCATTATAAAATATGAATTTGCATTGCCAAAGCAGTGCTCAACAAAATTAAAGTAAACGTAACCAAATTAAAGAGAAGTGCAGTGTTTTCTCTCGATGTGTTTTGTGCAGGAGCCCTGTTCTGAGGTCAGTTTTCTGCTGTAACAGATGTCAGATTCATCTCTGCTCTGGCTCCAGCTTTCCCATGAACACATGACCACATGACTGACAGCTCCACGACCTCCACGAATCCCCAGCGAGGTTGAGCCCACAGAGCCGGGACAGGAGGCGCTGCTGGGGTTCCACCCACAAATATTCTGCCTTTCTCTGTGACCCGTTATCCCCGTTTACAGTGAACTGATCCACACACAGCGTGGGAATCCCAGCACCCTCACACATCTCAGGATATATTTAGGTTCAGACATTAAACTAAAACACTCCTAGAGCATGCTTTCCACCAGTTCAAATGTTCCAGACAGTGCGGATTACATGCGTACAATGAAGAACTAGTTGCTGGATTCATGTCCATGAATTTTGAATCTTCCAGATGTGTTTGGTCTCAAATCTTATCATGTTTTAGGGGATTTCCAAATGCATGAAAGAGTTTGCAGTCAGTAAGTAACCAAGATATCCTTGACCACACTTCTGTGTTCCGCTTTGTTCTCAAGGTTATATTCTGATTTACCTTCCTCCAACGGGCTTAAGTCATAAATCCAGATTTAAACCTTGTTGATGTAGAAGTGAAATGGAGAGCAGAACTAATGGCCTTTAACCTTCATGGGACATGATCACTTCACCTCCTCCGAGGGGTCGAAAAGTTACACGATTCCATGTGTCTCAGACCATTCGCTGACCATCTACAAGCATAAAAAACATCAAGAGCTTTCTCAAAACAGCATAAAGCTGTCTCAAAGAACTAGCTCCGATCAGATTAGCTGGCTTCTACACAACATCACTGAATCACAGGAAGCAAAGTTATGTTTGCAAGTTCCCAGGACTGCTACAACAAGCACTTCTGAAGAAGAAAATGTACTGGATTTGTCAAAGTTTGCAGTGGCTAGACTGTTCTGGTTGGTTTCTAAGGTGTTGCTATGTGGTTGGAAAGACATTCCGAGTACTATTTTTGTTAATTTGCTATGCAGTTATAAGGGTGTTTTGGGTTGTTGCTAGGTGATTGTGTGCTGTGCAGTTGCCATGGCAATGCTTTGTGTTTGCTAAAGTGTTCTGAGTGGATTTAGGTCTTTGCTATGAAGTTGCTAGGGTGATTTGGATTGTTGCTTAGATGTTGCTAGGTGGTTGCTAAGGTGTTCTGAATGGGGTTTAGTGCTATGCAGTTGCCAGGGCATTGCTTTGTGTTTGCTAAAGTGTTCTGAGTGGATTTAGGTCTTTGCTGTGCAGTTGCTATGGCGTTTTTTGGTTGTTGCTAGGTGGTTGTTAAGGTATTCTATAAGTGGGGTTGAGTGTTATGCAGTTGCCAAGACATCGCTTTGTGTTTGCTAAAGTGTTCCGAGTGGATTTAGGTCTTTGCTATGAAGTTGCTAGGGTGATTTGGATTGTTGCTTAGATGTTGCTAGGTGGTTGCAAAGGTGTTCTGAATGGGGTTTAGTGCTATGTAGTTGCCAGAGCATTTCTTTGTGTTTTCTAAAGTGTTCTGAGTAGATTTAGGCTTTGCTATGCAGTTGCTAGGGTGTTTTGGGTTTTTGCTATGGCATTGCTAGGTGGTTGCTAAGGTGTTCCAAATAGGCTTTAGTGCTGTGCAGTTGCCAGGGCATTGCTTTGTGTTTGCTAAAGTGTTCTGAGTGGATTTAGTTCTTTGCTGTGCAGTTGCTAGGGTGTTTTTTGGTTGTTGCTAGATGGTTGTTAAGGTATTCTAAGTGGGGTTGAGTGTTATGCAGTTGCCAAGATATCGCTTTGTGTTTGCTAAAGTGTTCTGAGTGGATTTAGGTCTTTTACTATGCAGTTGCAAGGGTGTTTTGGGTTGTTTCTAGGTGGTTACTAAGGTATTCTAAATGGGGTTTAGTGCTATGCAGTTGCAAGGGGATTTAGGCCCTTGCTATGCAGTTGTTAGGGTGTTTTGGGTTGTTGCTAGTGTTTTCCAAATAGCTTTTAGTGCATTGCTATACAGTTGCTAGTGTATCTTTGGTGCTTTCTGGGGTGTTGCTAGGTGGTTGCTAAGACGTTCTAAATGGTTTTGCTTCATTTTTGCTAAAGTGTTCTGAATGGTTTAATGCCATTGTTCTGCAGTTGCTAGGGTCTTTAGTGCAGTTGCAGGGCTGCAACAACAAGCATTTCTGAATAACAAAGTGAGTGGATTTGTCAAAGCTTGCAAGGTTTATACTGCCGAATCTATGAAAGTGGACCAGATATGTTGGTAGCCTACATGGTTCC
The DNA here is from genome assembly GCF_012432095.1 of Onychostoma macrolepis. NCBI lineage: Eukaryota > Metazoa > Chordata > Actinopteri > Cypriniformes > Cyprinidae > Onychostoma > Onychostoma macrolepis. Next base: position 6,081,646 of record NC_081179.1, read on the forward strand.
TGGCATTGGAGGGGCGGGTTTGTTGATCAAGTTAGTTTGAACTTGATTTCGGGAAAAAACGTTTCATCTTTCCCTTTTATAAATACAAACGTACAGCACCGCTAACATCCTCAGATTACAGTCTCTGTTTCTCAGGCTGTGTGTTTCCTTTTGGAGCTTTGAAGAGTCTCTTTAAGATAAGATATCTCAGTGTTGGGCGTCCTCTCCCAATTGTGAGCTGCCGCTAACTATTTATAAGCTCTAACAGGGCAGAAAAATGGACATACTTGCTCTCTCCCCTCATTAACGTGCTCATGTGAGGTAATATCACCTGACTCTTTCATCAGGGCCAGTTGGATTGGACACCAGGAGACGTTAAAACTTCCTGCTCTCCTGATCGACGCAAGAGGTCGTTTGCAAGCACCATCCTTGCGCTAAAGATCATCAATCAGAGATGTGAAACCATAACACATGCCATCTCTGTTTATATCTCTCCGTCTCTCTTGCGCTCTTCCTGCTGTCATCTGGATTGCGTCTATGAGCTGTCAGTGATAAACCACAGGCCCACCTGAAAATCTCTCCTCTGCTCTCGGCATGTTTAGATAACCTCCGGTCTAAGTTTCCAAACTATTCAGTGTGTGTAAAATTGCAACAAAAACACAATGAAACTATATAATTGGCTACAATATCTGATGCAACTCAATCGCTTATCAAAATGAAATCCCATCTGTTAAAAACAAACTCATGCAGAAGGTTTTGATCAAATGATCTCCAATGTGGCAAGCATTAGAATCAGGTTTTCAAGCTGTTCATGTGCCAGCAAGAATGACGTACCTTTAATTATAAACCAATCAAAAATACTGGTTAAAAAAAAAAATGTTAGCAGTGCTTGTTTGTGCAAAACTCACTAGTTGTGTCCCAAATGATGCACTATACACTATGCACTTTTGTACTGTGTAGTGTATGAATTTTATAAGGTTATTTTGTCATTCATAATTGGAGTCTGAAAGCCCCACCTCCTCCACTACGTTATTAAAGCTGCGATAGTTGAGTGCATGAGGTGTCCAGCATTCCTCTTTGGGATAGTTCACCCAAAAATGAAAATTCTGTCATTAATTACTCACCCTCATATTGTTCCAAACCTATAAGACATTCTTTCATCTTCGAAACACAAATTTAGATATTTTTGATGAAATCCAAGAGCTTTCTGACCCTGCATAGACAGCAAGGGAAAAAGTACAGCAAAAAGTATTCTCATAGCTTCATAAAATTATAGTTGAACCACTGATGTCACATGGACTATTTTAACGATGTCCTTACTACCTTTCTGGGCCATAAAATGTTTCAGTTGCGTTGCTGTGTATGGAGGGTCAGAAAGCTCTCGGATTTCATCAGAAATATCTTAATTTGTGTTTCGAAGATGAACGAAGAGGTCTTACGAGTTTGGAATGAAATGAGGGTGAGTAATTATGACAGACTTTTCATTTTTGGGTGAACTATCCTGTTAAGTGCTAAACTATCCTGTTTGGAATTTTCAGTGTGTGCGCACTACCACACTATATACACTACTAAACAACATAGAATAGTGCACAAAGACACAAATTGGGACGTACCTATTGCCACAACGCTAAGTGGTTGGTAGTTGCCACGGCGTTGCAATGCAGTTGCTAGGGTGCTCTGAGCGGCTTTAGCATGTTGATGTGCAGTTGCTAGGGTATTTGGGGTAATTGCTAAGTGGCTGCTTATTGGGCAAAAAGCCCATAAAATTTATAGCACACTCCTCTACAAGCTGCACAATTGCATGTGTCATTCATGTTCATATCACAAACGATGATGAGCGAGTTACATACCAAATTTTGATATTTTGTTGTAGAAGTTTGTTCAAATAACTAAGACTTTGTGAAATAATACTAGTAATGTTTACCTTAGGAAGCACCACTAATAAAATTTTTCTTTTCATCAAATTTCTTGCTGGGTTCATAGAAAGTCCACACACACACACACACACACACACACACGACCTCAGCTCTGAAATAGCACCATCTATGGGACTGAAGCAGCAGACAGGGCAGGAGATCTGATCTGGGGTCAGGTTTGCCCGTCATACACTAATGACTGACTCATGAGAATGAAAGATTCTCTCTCTCTCTTTCATCATGTGGTCTGTGTTTTTCTGTCCATCTCTTTGTGTTTCTCTCAGCTACAGGAACGCTGCAGCATAGGCAGTGGGTGGAACTAATCTCATTAAATATGAAAGAACTTCCAATGAATTGAGAAAAGAAAGAGGGAGTGAGAAAAAGAGGAGAGGAGAGGTTACTGAAGGTTGGTGTGTGTGTGTGTGTGTATGTGTGTGTGTGTTATGCAGCTCATAAATCTCAACATGCTTCTCCAGAGAGTTGCGAGAACTTTGAGTAAGTTTGATGTAATCGTGTCACACTGTGTTTCCTGTTTGGACAGACAGAGGAGGCGGGACTCAAATGACAGACATTCCACTGGACAAATAGCAACTTGAGATCGGATTGATCTTCCCAATCAACAGCAAAAACCTGCTGATTCTGTCTGGTGTGTTGATGGAGAGTCTCAACAGTCTACTATGACAAGAACATCCTAGAGTCTGTGATTTAAAGCTCAGAGAAAAGAAATCTAAAGACATAATCAGGTGAACTTGGGGTCATATCATGAAAAACATAATTTTCCTTGATCTTTTGAAATGTACCATGTATATTTACTTAAAATGACACTGAATAAACCGCTGGATGTCATCAAACTGCTGGACTGTTTTGTGTTAGTAGATGTTGCTGCTTCCCATTGCTGCTCACTTGCATAAAAAGGTCAACTTTGCTCATTGCGTTTCAAATTGCTAACTTTCATTGAAAATGGATGATTTCTAATAACTTCATATTTCCAAAATGCTCTCAGTGTGCTCTTTGATTCTTGCACATTTAGAGCAGGAACAAGCACACTATCATTCTAAAGTTTGGGGTCAGTAAGATGTTTTTCTTTTTCAAGAAATCAATTATTTTATTCATTCATTAATTTTATTCAAGGATGCATTAAATTGATGATTTTCAAGGAGGCATTTGAAATGTTGCAAAACAAGAAAAAAAATAAATAAATAAAAAAAATATATATAGCCACACAACTGTTGATCAAGATTGATAATAATCGTTTCCAAGAAGACAAGCTGCTCAAGAAACGTTTCTTGAGCAGCTTTTCTTCTTGGGAACCTTTATTATCAGATCAATCAGCACAAATCAGCATATCCTAATGATTTCTGAAGGGTCACGTGACACTTAAGCACTTAAGACTGGAGTAACGATGCTGAAAATTCAGCCTTGCATCACAGGAATAAATTACATTTTAAAACAGATAATAATACAAAACCACTGATTTACATTGTAAACATTTCTCCTAATTTTACACTTTTTTTTTCTTTTTTTTTTAAATAAATGCAGCCTTGAAGGTAAGCAAAAGTTTTTGTTGTTGTTGTTTTTGCGTTGTTTTTTCAAAAATATAAATAATTCTTACCATCCCAAAATGTTTGAATGGTAGTGTACTACAAAAGATTAATTTTGGAAAAAAAAAATCCTAGTAAAAGTAAATCATAGATGTTTTGGTTGATCAAAACAATGACTAAGATCATGAGAAGACTTCCAGGAAGTGTACAATATGTCTCCATCCACACACAAAACAACAATCAATCAAGTTAGAGAACATCTTAATCCACTTAAATAATAAAAAACACAACATTGCTATAGTGTATTCTGCCCAAATCAACCAACACGATCTCTTATCACTCAAACAAACACATCAGAACACCCCAAATTCCACAGTTATTCCAGAAGTGCAGTTATTTATTCGCGTGATATGAATCTTAAAGCACTGAGAACCAATTACAACAAGCAGAGGCTGATTACATCAGGGAAATGGAAATTAGCCGTATATGGACTCAATGACCAGGATGAGGAAGTTGAATCATGGAAATTTGAATACATCATTTTACTTGGGTTGGCAAGAGAGGTTCTTACCTAACACCAGAGGAATGCAGAGAGAGAGAGAGATGCTAGTGACTGTAGTGTTTAGTTTACCGTCAGTCTGTCGATTACTCTCAAACATTCAGAACTCCAAAATCTGATCTTTCACCTTTACAAGCAGTTTTGTTTGGTCTCTGGAGCTCCTTATGCTGATGTCTGACTCACTGTTTACAGTTTACAGTTAAATTACAGCACAGGAACAAACAGAAATGAAACAGTTTGTGAGGTTTTTTTTTGTTGCTGGCCTTGCATCAGGTGGAAATACTATGTTACAGACTGCACTTATTTGATTAAAAAATACAGTACAAATAGTTATACTGTTTTTTATTATATATATATTTTCTATTTCAATATACTTTCAAATGTAATTTTAATTAAAAATATTTAAAAATCTTAATTATTCGTAACTTTTGACCACCACTGTAGGATAGCAGTACAATTTGATACTTCAGTGTCCTTCGAAAAAAATCGTTGCAGTACTTTTTGAAACCGCAGTAACCTTGGCTTAAACTGTGAAAACTCTTCCGTCACAATTAATTTTATATCCTTATTGTGTCTCTATGCAGATCACAGAGATGGAGCCGTGTGTGTGCGGTTATCCCACAGGTCTCTCCAGGCTTCCTTTCACATCAGAGCCATCCCGTTGAGCTCCACTTAACAGGTTAAATATTTCATGCTCGCACCGAACTGCCACTTTGAGTTCAGAGATACAGATGAGCGCCAGTCGCTTGCAGCTCCCTATACTCCACACAGCCTGCATCATTCAACAACTCTATTTCCCTCTTTTTTTTAAAAAATAAAAAAACACTTCTTTAAAAAAAAAAGCTTGCTGGTTTGATCATAATTTAGTTATTCACAACCACTTTTTACCAAACTTTTTGACCCTTACAATTAAACAACCTGTTTTTTTAAACGGAAGCTTGTTTTTGCCACACGATTAAAAATAAATCTGGCATCTGGTAGTGGCAACTTTCCATCTCACAATTCTGACATTTTCAGTCAAAAAATTTAGAATTGCAAGATAAAAGCTCAGTTCTGAGAGAGAGAGAAAAAAAAAGTCAGAATTGTGAGATAAATGTCACAATTACTCTTACTTTTTATTTCGTGGCAGAAACCAAAATTCTAAATTGTGAGATAATTAACCTTAATTCTGAGAGAAAAAGCGAGTGTTGCGAGGTACAAACTCAGAATTGCAATAAAAATAGAAGATTTGAGAGATCAAAAAAAGTCACAATTCCTTTTTTTTTTTTATTCCATGGTAGAAAAAGGAAAATTCAAAGTGCAAGATATAAACTAGTTTTTTTTTTTCTCAGAATTGTATGAGATAAAAAGTTGCATTTACATTTTTGTTCTTATATCCTGTGGCGGAAACGAGTTTTCGTAGTTATTTGCAGTTGTGTTTATAGTTTTTAACTGCCTCGGTCGTTCTTTAATAACAGCCTCTCTGCAAAGCTGCATCATATTGTGACATAATCATAAAACAATTTGCACCGAAACTGTTAATATTGTATTAAAGGAAATGGGAATTTGTTAAATCTGCAGAGTGGCAGGTTCTACACACAGCCAGAAACAACACAAGGTTTGACGGACTTTGTACACTGTCTCTTAAATCAGTGATTTTTTCTTGTTATTGAATTGTGCAAAAATAAGAAAAGTAAATGGGATTCATTTTGACGCATTGCCAAATCTGTGTTAAACTGCAGAACATAAATTTGGGTAAATTAGTTATTTCGGTTTTGTTGTGGCCTTCGGTTGAAGGATGCGAGGCGTTGGGGGATGCTGGACAGATTTCGTGCTTATACCATGATGCAATCCTTAAAGAAAAGAAAACTCCTCCACGCTGGGATAACGAGCACTTTCCCGGTTGGAATTCCACTCGTTATTCATCAACCACGCCACATTCCAGTGCAGTGACATCACAATGAAAGACTCTCCTCGATAAATCAGATTCCTGCGGCATAATCTCTCCTTTCCTCTGATCAGTGCAGGTATGTCCATAGAGAGAGAGCAAGGAGGAGGAGGAATGCATGCATGAGATTATATGCACAACCTCTAATATTATGCAATGCACAGGTTTGTGCCATCTGAATCGGCATTCAAACAATAAAAACATCACAGCAGTCAAAAAGTGAACATACCTATACACCAAATGTCATTGTCAACGATAATGGCGAAAATAGCAAAATAGCTAGCCTACTAAAAATATGGGTCATTCTCTCAAATATTATACTTTGCCATGAGGTCAGAATGGTTGAGTAATCATTAGAGCTTCCTTTGTTTTGTCAGATTCATGAATATGTAGTTATGGAAATGTGTCTGCGTTAGGTCTTTCTCTCTGAATCACTGCAGGTTTGAAAGTTTCACGTTCTCTCTCTCACGTAATGGAAGAATTCAGAGGATTTTGCGTATTTCTGGCGAGGGTGAAGTTCTATCACGAAGCGTTTGGATCATTTAAAAGCACTAATATTCCTGGCTTTCTGCTTCTCAGATCTGCTAATACATCCAAACAGGTTTCACATGATCGGCGTGCTTGGTGAAACACAATACTGTGGAAAAACAGTCGAAAGAAGGACAGAAGGAGATTTTGCTTATTGTGTCCAGCTGTTAGCTCTGGAGGCGTGTGTATGTGTGAGGAGAAGATGATTTTTCATTATGAGCTCCAGGATTCTGGATCATTTTGACAACTTCAGCCAATTAGAATTCAGATTTTTACAGCACACACAGCTGTAAATACAGTATAAATGATTTGCTCATATTATTTGCACATAGCATGATACAATACACATCTCAACTGTAGTTTACTGGTACTGACCTCTGCAGCTCATATTAGGAAGGAGTAATATGACACCACAACAGACTTTTCATCAAACTGGCAAGGAACCTGGTGAAAGATAAGAATTTATTGTCGATTATTGTAATACTTGTTAAACAATAGCGTCCCCTTGTGGACTTAGTTTTAGTATACAATAAAAATATAAACATTTCAAAAACAGTAGGCCTACAGGGACACTACCTTGTTATCCGTGACCTTATTACGATGCAGTTAACGAGTGGCAAAAAATATGGTCCTTTTAAAATTATTTCGTGCAAAAGTAGCTCCCGGAAAGGTCCTAAATTATGTATACTTTTTAAATGTAAGAATATACGCTTCAGCTGTGTGTATGTTCGCGAACAGAAGTCACGTGAGGACAGTTGCTATTAGCAACATCCGCTCAATCCCTAAATCGACAAAATATGAAACTGTCATTATTATTTTTCACGTTATTATAGGTTCGCCTGTATCAGAAATATCATACAAATCGTTGGTGTTTTTAAAAACGACAAACAAGTTAGTTGCCGGTTATATAACTGTAAAATAATTTGACTTGCGTGAAATGAACTTCAACCGACAGTGTCCCGGAAATCAATGAGGAAAATAAAATTGAATTAAAAAATAAGAATAAACTTGACTAACTTACTTCCTGTTTGTGGGGAAATGTTTATTATTATGATAATTTTTACTTATTACAAACGATTAATCGCATCCAAAATAAACGTTTTTGTTTACATTATATATGTATGTGTGCTGTGTATATTTATTATGTATACATAAATACATATATTTTGAAAATATTTACATGTCTATATTTATATTCATATAATTATATGAATATAAATATAGACATGTAAATATTTTCTAAATATATGTATTTATGTATACATAATAAATATACACAAAACACACACATATATTATGCAAACAAAAATGTTTATTTTGGATGCGATTAATCGTTTGTCTTTTATTGTTCGTCTATGTTCGAGGCTTCGGTGTCGTCCGCTTCCGGTTATTTTAAACTGTGGTATTTCTTATCAGTTTATTAATGTTTCATAATTCTAAACACACTGTTTGTTACGCAAATCGTTTAACTGTTTACTACACTTTCTTCACCTAAAGCGACTAATGAATCAGAATTCTTGCACATTTATAAAAAATATGGGTTACTCCTGCCTTGAAAAATACGGTGGATAAAAGCAACAAGTCACTTAAATTCTTTCTCATTTTCAACCACAAACAGCAGATGGCGCTGTCTGCTAGAACAACTAAACAATGACACATCAGCTCTTGTTTTTCACACAGTTACTGTCCCTGACTCCTGACCTTTTATGCAATGGATTGAATTTTGACTCTTAAATCGATTTATGTCAGTCAAATTCAGTGACAGCATTGTGTTCAGTAACACAATTTCTCCGTGTGCTTCTGTCTGGCAAAATCAATGTCTCATCACTGGTCAATTGTGAGTTTGAATTATGTGTGTGTTTATGTGTATTTAGGTCAGGGTTTGGTTGTTGGGAATATAAACCCAAGCAGTGGCTTTCTGCTGTTTTCAGCACAGAGAAAGGATTTTACACACACACACATTTTTCAGAAATTTTTGGAGATTTTTTCTAAATCACTAACACATGCTGCTGAGACGCCACGCAAAGCATCTGCAAAGCTTACATCATGTGTGTGTGAGTGTGTGCTTATTTAAGAGTGTGTGATGATCCTCATAACAGCATTATGTCATACTCTTGTATGTATGTGTATGAGCCTCCTGCACACCAATACCAAGCAAAAGATGTGCATGTCTAGAGTTCAACAGCAGGTTTTTATCTGAGTCAGTTCATCCCGACACACTGACTGCAGCTGTTTCCCCTTTACCCTGCATGTGTGCTGCTGAAGATCTTTATTAAACTGTTAAAAGTTGTATGTGAGAGTAATCATCAGATATTTTCTCTAAAGAATTGTTGACCTCATGTTGATCCAAACCTGAATGTTTTAATTTTTTGTGCAATACAAAAGAAAAAAATAAAATGTGCAAAAACCATCCAAAATCACATGGTCTTTTTACTGCAAAATCTGTATTTTATTTTTTGCATTTTTCCCAATACAAAATGTCTAAACATTGTTAAAATAAGATCCATTTACATGAGAAGCAAAATTGTGAAAGATATGCATTTTTGGAGAATAGATCTTGAATTAACTTCACAGTTTATTGTCTTAGGCATGAATAGGTTGAAATAGGTTTATGCAAAAAATTTCATCACAGACAGACATTTTCACATAAATCCTTTTTTTTAATTACAAAGAGATGTTTGATAAATCAAGGACAGTCTCACATCAGCTGCTGTATTTTGAAGGCTTTATTTGTAGGCACTGAGAGTCATGTGATGAATATAGGCCAAGTGTTCCACATCATTGCAAACAAACCCACTGAAAAACATACAAAGTGTGTTCTGAGGAAAATATAAATGCTGTTTGCTCATGCAAAAGTTGGCACCCACAATACTAGAGTGTTATGGTCGGTTCAAGGCATTGCTATGTGATTGCTTACATTTTTCAGTACTTCAGATTTAATACAGATATTTCAGTGTCATTTTGACACTCAGCAGCAACAAAGACGAGCTTAGATCCTGTTCAACTTTCTCTCTCTGTCTTTATGTTCATGTCACTGATCTAAGGTTTCCTCTTCATGCAATGAGTTTCCGGAATATATGTTTCCCAACACACAGCGCTGCTGCGCTTTGAGGTCAAAGACACTCTGACCAAACACCGAGTGATAAAAATCACATTATAAACCACAGAGCACATGCTTTTCCTCTCTCTGTCTCTGCAGTGCTGTACAATTAACACAACAACAGCAAACTTCTACATTAAAGGTTTAGTTCACCCAAAAATTAAAACTTGCTGAAAATGTACTTGCCCTCAAGCCATCCAAGATGTAGATGAGTTTGTTTCTTTATCAGATTTGGAGAAATGTAGCATTACATCACTTGCTCACCAATGGATGTGAATGGGTGCCGTCAGAATGAGAGTCCAAAAAGCTGATGAAAACATCACAATAATCCACAAGTAATCCACATCACTTCCATTTTGTGAAACAAAAAGCTGCATATTTGTAAGAAACAAATCCATCATTAAGGCATTTTAACTTTAAACTGTTATTTCTGGCCACGATCAATAATAATGCGTTAAAAATGTTGTCCTCTCACATTGAAATCCACCCACATAACTGTTTTCGCTTGTAAACAGTGCTTGATCTGTGCATATTTCTCTCCTTTTTCAGACAAAATGGCTTTGCCACTAGAGAAAGCTATATTATGGAAGGAGAACTCATATTTTAGCCAGAAGCAATGGTTCGAAGTTCAAAACGTCTCAATCATTGATTTGTTTCTTATGAACACACAGCTTTTCCCTTCAAAAGATGTTAACTGATGGACTGGAGTGGTGTGGGTTACTTGTGGATCATTGTGATGTTTTTATCAGCTGTTTGGACTCTCGTTCTGACGGCACCCATTCACTGCAGAGGATCCACTGCTGAGCAAGTGATGTAATGCTACATATCTCCAAATCTCCAAAACAAACTCATCTACATCTTGGATGGCCTGAGGGAGAGTAAATTTCCATTTTTATTTTTGGATGAACTGTTGTAATGTTGTGGTTGCTGTGTCAGTTGAAAGAGAAAAACATGTGCTCTGTGGTTTGTGTGATTTTTATTTTTTTTTTTGTTCATATACTTGACCCCAAGTATGAGTCAGACCGGAGCTCTTCCCGCTTCTTGTTTTGCAGCAATTCAGTCACGCAGAAACGGACTCAGCGAGGGGAAGTATGGGAGGAATTCCCTCGACTCGGCACAAATCTGCCCCTCTAAAGCCCTGCTGTGCAGTTTGGCCTACTTTGGGCCGTGTGGACAGAGCAGGGCCAGAATGCTGAAACCCGTGTTATTCTACAGATGTTTACAGGCTTGCTGGGAAGAGCACAGAGGCCCGGACATACCCGGAATATCTGTCCTCTCCAAGCGCTCTGTGTTTAAACACAGAGATTAAGGAAAGCAGGGCAGTAACAACATGCCGATTAAGTGCTCAACGATGTTTTAGTGTCAGAACGTCATGCATCGGTCCGTGTTTACTAGAAGTTCTACTTAGCAGCTCAGTGTGTTCGTATATCTAATACCACAAAACAAGAGCCCTTTCAGTATCATGGAATTCCTACAGTGCTTGACCCTGAAGATTACAGTATGTTTTGCCTGTGGTTTTAGAAGGGTCATCTCCAAAAATGTTGATTTTTCAGGCTTATATTATTCAGGCTTAATGTTGAAGCTGTTAAAAGACAACTTCATTTTTATTCTTTATATTATTTGATGAGAAATTCACACAAAAATTCATTTTCATGGAAAATTCATGGAATCAGTCAATTTAAAAAACGCAGTCAACCTCAGATCTTTTTTCTTTCTTTTTAAAAATAAAAATAAAAATCATTCACATCAACATTAAATAATTCAACATTAATGATACATTTAAATTAACAAAATAACAATAATCAATAAATCAATAACTTCTACATTCTGCGAAAATCAGTAAGTGTAGAACCGAACAGACTTTTCTTTAAACTTTGATCTTGGAAGTACTTTTAATAAAATAAATAAATGAATTATTTAGTTAATATATGTCAGTGACGGGGACAATGTTTTTTTCATGCATGAGACAAATTCAAATAAAAAATGTGTAAAACAAAATAGCCATTTAAAATAACCATTTAATTAAAAAAAATTGTTAAGTTACAAAATGATGCCCTTTTAATGAGTTTCTTGATTATATGAATCAAGATTATATATCATTACTAAAAATTAAAAACACAATCTCATGGCAATTTGTAACTATTTTACATTTTGGTGAATTTGTGGCTTATACATATAAATTTTTACAACCTCGTTCTTGTACAGTCTGCACATAGAATTAGGAGTGGCTTTTCATGCTTACTTTTAACGTTATAACGTTGAATCTTGTAAAATAGTTTTCCTGTAATATTGGGTTGGTTTCTCACTATATTTGAGAATGACCTAGAGGTTACATTTATGTTTTAGTTCTATTTCAGAGAACATACTACACAAATCACCCAAAACCAGGAGAGATGGCATAAGAATGATGATGCTTGCTAAGATAGTCATCAAGAATAAGGTTCAACAGACATAATAAGACCTCAAATGAAATTATAGTTAGACTAATCCACCCACCAGACCGGCATAAACTAACCTAAACCAGAACAGAAATTCATGCCTGGTCAAAGCTGGTGTTTTACATAAAGAAGTGAGCAATAATGTGAGAGAAGTGGGCCTCAGTTACCAGAAGTGGTTGATCGTAGCTTTCTATTTGATGAAAGACTGAATATAATGTTACCGGCCATTCTGTAAGACAGGAACAGGGTGTATTCATAATTATTCACATTTTCGTTGCTCAAGCTGCTGTATTGGTCACGTTCTAGCTTCCTACCAGGAGTCATTTCAATAAACAACACCCTAAAACAGACATGGTTCATTTCCAGCCTGGAGACCTTTGAAGTTACACACACACACACACACACACACACACACACTCAGAAATGTATAACCATCCTATAACCTATAACCTATATCCTATAACCAGTTTTAAAATTAGTTTAGGAGGAAACAGAAATAGACCAATAAACAAGAAGAGCGGTCACCGTGGGAACGTGACCAGTGGAAACGTAAACAGAATTATGGGAAACAGAACTTTCTTTTCTCTATGGGTTTCTGGATCCAGAGAAACGGCTGTCACTGCACTACAGTCCCACACCCTGATCCAGTGCAGTGTGTGTGTGTGTGTTTGTTCAGACTCGTACATTGTTTCTCCACTTCCTCAGTTGTTCTTTTACTGGACTTCTGATGCTTTTTGGTGGAAGTGAGTCTCTGCTGACGGCCCAGGCTGGTGCGCTGAACCCATTCCCACGACCTCCTGCCCTTCCTACTCACACACTCACACAGTTCACTAAAAGATTGTACGATTTTTTTTCCTCAAAGCATGGTGTGCAAAAATAGACTCAGATGGGAACAGTGAAAAGTCAGGGATCTCAGGACAGAAATGAAGGGTGCAATACTCTAATAAGCATAAATATATTCTTTAAATAATATATATCAATAATATATTTAGATTATAAATATATTATATACATATCATATACATATTATACAAAAATATACAACAATTATTTTGTGTAAAAAAATATATATATATATGTGTGCATAATATATATACATTCTTTTCTCTCTCTGTGTGTGTGTGTGTGTGTAGACACTTTTAAATATTGAATTAATATCAATAATAATTTTTCTAAGTCAGTAAGTTATTTTTCTCAGCTTTTAAGGTGTCTTTTTGAACATTTTCCTCCCTCTCAAACCCTTAGGTTTGTGCTGCTGTATCTTTAAGTCTTCTTTTTTTAAAAATAACATCTGCTATGAATGGAATTTAAAATCTAGATGATATTTTAACTTGTCTAAATTTAAAGGGATCGTTCACCCAAAAATTAAAATTCTGTCATTAATTACTCACCCTCATGCACAGAAAAGCTTTGTAAATTACGGTTGAACCACTGATGTGACATGGATTATTTTAATGATGTCCTTACTACCTTTCTGGGCCTTGAACGTATCAGTTGCATTGCTGTCTATGGAGAGTCAGAAAGCTCTCAGAAATCATCAAAAGTATCTTAATTTGTGTTCCAAAGATGAACTGGGGTCTTGGGAGTTTGGAACAGAGTTAATTAACAGTAATTAATGACAGAATTTTCATTTTTGGTTGAACTAAATGTAAATTCTGTAAGGTATGACAGTATGGATGAACTGACAGTAAGAGGAAATGGCGTGCTGTGCTCTTGGAGGTTAATCAGACGCCACACAAGCGTGGGTAATCAGCTGTCCTGTGGGGAACACTGCAATGGAAACTCAAAGCCAGAACACAAAGTATTAGTGCCAATCAGCTTAATACCCTACACCACAAAATCCCTGACGCGTGTACACAGAACCTCTGCTCCGTGCCAGACACACGCCAGCCTCCCTAACCATCCATCAGGGGTCAGGGGTCAAAAGGGAACAGAATGTCTTTTATTGAAGTGTGTAGCAACTGATACACCTCTGTCTACGTCAGTAAGGACAGAATATACTCAGGTGAGTGTGTATGAGGAACAGTCTGAACTCAGCAAAGTTCATTTGGCTGGATTGGGACATTTCACTGTTGCTTAGCAGCCCGTCTCACAGAGAATGGGACAGAACTCACTGTGAGAGAGCATCACAGCTCAGGTCAGGATTGAGACAGGACACTTTCACATTACAAACACATTCTTAAAGGGATAGTTCAACCAAAAATGAAAATTCTGTCATTGATTACTCACACTCATGTGACCTCACCAAACCCTGTAACACCTTCGTTCATCTTCGGAACACTAATTAAGATATTTTTGATAAAATTCGAGAGCTTTCTGACCCTGTATAGACAGCAACACAACTGACACGTTCAAGGCCCAGAAAGGTAGTAAGGACATCATTAAAATAGTCCATGTGACGTTCAACCTTAATTTTATGAAGCTACGAGAATACTTTTTGTGCGCAAAGAAAACAAAAATAATGACTTTATTTAACAGTTTCTTCTCTTCTGTGTCTTTGATTGCTAAGATTTTTTTCTGGGTGGTTGTTAGGGAATTCCGGGATGTTACTAGGAAGTTGTGGGTGATAGCTAGGGTGTTAGGACATCGCTAGGGGTATTTTGGGTCTTCTCAACAAATCACAGTCTTTTTAATTAAGTACCACTAAACAAGGTACGAATGAAGCCGAAATCAGAAGCAGTTTACAGGCGTTGTCTGCTGTGACGGAGAGAATCTCTCCATTCGGCTCTGAGCTGATTACCTGACACAATAAACAAGCATTTCCTGGATGTACAAGAACGCCAGAGAGGAAAAGATACAATGGAGCTTTTAATAGAGCAGCAGGCCGATGCTGTCCATGGAATAAAACACACTCTCTGTTCCTACTGGCCCATCAGAACTGCCTGTCCTACATGTGTTTGTAGCAGGTCTGAGAAATCATGCCAAAGGGGTTTTGTAGTCCTGAATCTTGTGTTTACTTTATGAGTTACTACTCTAATAAACTTTGAGTTTATCAAATATTCAATTATTTGACGAGTATTGTTGTTATTCATCTGTCAGTGGCAGGCAGGGTGAATCATTACTGAGCATCCGGAATATATTTTTGTTGTTTGTTTAGCCCGGGAGGGTTCAGAATGCCTAAGTTTGAGAGAAAACACACAGAGGGAGTGTGACAGTACTGTGGTGAGATCTCAGGTGATATACTCTATGTTTAGGTCGTCCAACTAGTTTATCAGTTTCAGACACCACCAAACCAGATGGTTGCTAACGCCACACCTACTGTAGCCCATAAGAAAATGCAATCAAACACACAGTGAACGTAATCACATGTCAACAAGAACAAATGAGCTATGAAATCTAATACCGAACCAAATGAAGCAAATTGCAAAAGTTGCCTCTCATTTCTGTGGTTTCTGTTCTCATAATGAGATTCAACTATAAAGGCGGCCATAGCCCATCTTGATTAAGTTCCCATACCGCAGTAGTTCTCAACCTCAGCAAACGCAAATAATAAATTATAATGCATATTTAGGATAAAATGTACTGGAACTTGGAGCAAAATCAGCTGAAAACCCCTGCCCTATGCTATCTAGAATGATTTGGGACCCTGTTGGGTTTCCATTACTACTGAAAATTCAAACCTAGTGCCTTGTAGAGTTAAACCCAATAAGATATCGATTGCGTCGTGTTGTGGGTTCTCTCTGGAGGTCATACACTTCACTCACTGAGACTGATCTTCACCCTCCGCCGTGTAACGATCACATCGCCTGGTGTCCGGTTCCTGATCCTTTAATCTCTTGGCCCAGGGTTGTTTCCATTATCAGCTCTTACATAAGTCCTGCTCCAAAAGTCCTGTAGAAGTCTTCAAAAATATTTTAAGTATTTTCGGATGATTCGTCAGTTTAATTTCTAAGCATATTTTCATAGATTTCACATGATAATTGAGAACAGAGCTGGGTAGTAACTGATTACATGTAATCTGGATTATGTAATCAGATTCCAAAAATTAAGTACTTTTAAATAGAGTAAATTACATTTTAAAATACTCGTAATCAGACTACAGTTACTTTTTTATGGATTACATATTCACACAATAGCAATAAATTGTTCATAATCCATTGATTCTCCCTAATTTCTCTTTTTCGTCTTTTAAATTTTCCTTTCTAAAATAGCCTACCGATTATATACATTCAGAAAGTCCAGTTTTGTGGACATTCACACAGTCATTAGTCAGGTGGCGATACAGCATTTGACCATTGGATTTACGAAAATCATTTCAGGTTTGTTATGTCTTTGGAACGCTTGTGTCTTTCAAATTCATTAAAATATTTATTTTAATTTAAATTTTTTATGATTTAATTAATTGTTAACTTTTCATTAACAAACCCTAGTTTGGGAAACCTTGATGTAATATAATGTTTAATGCACTTCATGTTGTAAATTACAATGAATGGAACACATTTTCTTACTCGCATTTTTCACATCATTATGGTACAAGATAATCCCATTTAAATCAATGTGATAAACAAGTTAAATCAAAAGTAATCTAAAAGTAATCTGATTACATTACATAATATGTGTAATTGTAACGGATTACGTTAATGACTACAATTTTTTGTCATGTAATCTGGAATCAGTAACATATTACAATTTGTAAGTAATCTGACTTTTAAAATGATTTTTCTGTTGATTTTTCAGCAGGTAAAATATGATTTTTTAGGTAAATTACACATAAATTAGGTTATTCAGAAATTCTGTTGGCATGTTCAAAGCTGAAAACTTCATTTCCCAGAAACCCTCTATCAAATTTCAACATTATACTTCTGAATCTCTCTAAAATACCATTTAAATACTATATATTTTGGAATAACACATTGCAAATTCACTATGCTGACCTCACTGATATTTAAAAATACAATAATACCAATAGATACACTGTCACTTCCCTGTTCTGTGTCTGTCTCCCATGATTCTCCGCGCTGCACGTCGATGAATATTAATAAAGCTGCGTGTCTGTCGACAGCCTCACGCGACGTTCGATTGGCAGACGTTCCAGAGTCTCATTAATATTCAGCAGCAGTTCCTCAACGTCAGCGTGCAGCCAGTGCTCAGCGTCAAAGCACGGAGCGCTTATAGCAGAACGCGTCAGTGAGAATTATTATATAGATGGTGCATTTCTCCGTGGACTTTCTGCACAACAGTCACTCTTTGGGTTACCAGAGTAAAGCGGTCTACGAGGAAAACATGTGCAACACAGAGGAGAGGTGAGAAAATATACTATTATATTTAATTTTTCACAGTCATGCAACATTTTAATTTCGTGCAAGTTTTTGCAGCTGATGATTATGATTATTTGACATATCTGTTCAGTCTTTTGATATGCCATTAATATCATAAATGCCTATTTAAATGCACACATAAACTTGATTTATTAAATAATTCAGAACATTAATATTTATTTTAAATATTTATTACATAATATAAAATATTTAAATATAATTAAACGTTCTACAATATAATTTTCCCTTTACATAATTGTATAATTATATTTTCAGTAATATTTCACATTGAAATCTATTTGATGCTTTGTTTGGATATAGAAATGTCATGCATGTAAATCATGAATGGGCATGATTTATTGTGATGTTCTGAAGGATCAGACTCACAGACAGTTATCAAAGCGGATTTAATGTCGAGCAGACAGATGAGTGCGCGTGAGAGAGAGAACTGATGCTATAAATATTTCATCCATAACCCCATCAACTCAATTAGAATTCATGAGCTTGTAACAGAACCAAATCGCTCGCCTTGCCCCAAAGTTCATTAGTTTTCCTAAACAATCTAATTTCTCCTTTGCAATTTCTTAATCTGGATTGAGGATGGAAAACCCAGCACAGATCACCTGCAAGCATGCTGTTGTGAAACTCTGGACACCATCAGCAGTTGTTTTTGTTTTTGTAACAAGATTAGTGCAAGTTCAGGTGAGAAGCTGATAAACCACATTAAACCTGAGATTTAAGGTATTCTGAGCGAGGAATACGGGGACAGAACATTAGATAAACATTACATAAGACAGTACCTGGAAAGTTCTGTTGTTCAGCTGCAACATCACTGCAGTGGCCCTGTTTATAGAACCATTCACAATTCAAACATCACTGTGAATTCATTGCATTGAATTAATATTCATATTTCCTCCAAATCCATCCACACTTACATTTCATGCAAAGTCTTGTTTCTTAACCTCACGTTCTGTTTGTGTTTTTGTTATTTTACTTGGACTCCATCCAGACCTGCAACACTCAAAAGAGAAACACTTTACTGAAGATTGCAGCAGCACTAAGTCTGACAAAATAGAAACACGGCAGACTTGTTGTCAAAGAAGGCCATTTGCTTGTGGCTTTGTAATCTGATACACGAAAAACACAAACCTGCCATTTCTCCTGTTTAGCGATTGGTCCAAAACACATTCGCTGTGAGTTGAAGGTTGGATGTCACCCTTCGACACTCTCTGTAGCCAAATGATAACTGTTTTCCTGGAAGACTTGCAGTATCCTGTTTTGGTTTTGACTGTTTCCTGGTCCCTCTCCAAACACTCACTAGAGCCAGTAATTACTGCTCTAAAGATTAACCTGAATCTCAGTCTTTAAACAGATCCGGACCCAGTGCGGGTCTAGAGGTCAGCTGGAGTCAGGAATGAAATTCAATGATATTGGATCGTTTTGGAGATGGATTCTGCTTTTGGATTTTATGAATCAAACATTATTCCTATCTTATATTACTGTTGTTCATTATTGGAATTTGAAAAAAAGCCCATTTACACTCTTGAAAATAAATTATTTTTATTAACCTAAAGAACTTTTTGTCCAGTGGAAAGGTTTCATGGATGTTAAAGGTGGAACCAATCATCATGATGCCAATCATCATGCCCTGTGCAACAGACTAGATTGCTATGGCTTTTTGAGGAAATTTTGCTAATAAATTTTCAAGTGATCAATGAAATGACCAAACAGTGCAAAAAAATCAACCACTCAAAATATCCTAATAATATAAGTCTCATGCAAACATTGAGGACACGCATGAAAGTGCAACAATCGAGTTCTTTGCATGTTAAATGAATCCAAGAAAGTCCCAAAGTTTTAGTTTCTTTTTTTTCTTTAAAGTTGTCCTGAATCTCTTTTGATCCAGAGCGTATAATCTGAAACGGTGAAGGGGGGGGAAGGTGCTTGAATGTCAGAGGGTGAAAGTGTCGGCTTTCAAAACAAGCTGACATTTCACTCGCAGATACCCACCGCTTCTATATAGAGACCAGGGGAGGAGAAGGAACAAATAAAGAACATCTCAAAAGTATATTGAAAAATCAGTCATACTAATTCTTTGTGCTTAAGGAACAACATCTGTAGAGTAACCAAATACAGAAAGTAAACATCCTCGGTAACAGCTTCACCTGTTTTCATGTGGTCACCATGCAGATTTTGTCACCTGGGTTACGTTCAGTTACCAGGGCACAGAAAGCACTACGCCTCCCTCCTTTCTTTTGCCTGCTGGGTAATCTGGCTCATGAGACGTGAAAAAGCACCCTGGCTTTGAACAGCCATTTCATTTGTGCCAGCGTGCTGTAACCATGTCATTGATGGCTGTCAGCTGATAATGGCATAAAATATCAATGTTCTGTTTCCTGATCAGCACACTGGCAATAAGTGATCATGAGATCTCCATAAACAGGGCTGTTTTGAAAAGTGGGAATGCTTTCAATCATGAGAGATTTATGCTGGCTTCAGATGAGACATCAGATCCAAAGATCTCCCAATGTGTCATGGGGACGTAAATGTCTGTTATTACCATCTCTAAAAGCCAGTGCTGTAACTCAAGCCCCCTGGGATGTGAAATGTTCTCAGCCAAGCTGCTATTTACAGACTTGTTTTCAAATCATGTGCTTGTTTGTGATCTGCACGAACTGCCTCCCTTCTGTCTCGTTGAAAGTGAAACATCTGTCTCCAAGAACCTAAATGTCGCTGCTTACCATTAATGTAAATATGACATCGGGTCAGTTTACGCTCGTCCACTGTGACCTGATGCAGTTTGTGCAAAATCAGTAGCCTACTTGTTTTCCATAAAGTCTTAGATGTTGGCCTCCTGAAACTCCAAAAATGCTCATTGCAAGGCTTTTTCAAGCCAACATCAAAGTTTGTCTTGACAAACTTTATCTTGTTAGGAACGTTAGAATGTTGCCAAGTTAGTGTTGGGCTAACAAAAAGCTGCATACCTTTCTGGAATTAGTGTGAAGGGCGTGATATTAGTACACCATTTGTTTTTCTCCAGTTGAATGTCTCAAGTGCTGCCATAGTCTGTAATCAGAGAACTGAGTGTTAATGTGAAAACAGTGCTGCAGAAAATATTACAAGGTGACAGCATCTGATAAGGCATAAAAAGAAATACAGAGAGAGTGAGGCTTTAAAAGTGCCAACATTTCTGTGAAGCAGACAGTCAGACTGTTGTTATGCTATTGGCAGGATGGGTATCTGTTATCAGCTGGCACCCTGAGGCCTGTGCCAAGCTGCGTCATGCACTCGACTCATGATTCTGGAGACAAACAGAGTGAAGGAAGCTTTTAGAAGCCAATTTTTGTTAATGCACTTGAGGATAAACTTACACAGCTTTAAAATGATCTGTCTCTCTCTGTCTTGTAGTTGTGCCGTTCTGGGCTCGAGGCAGCAGGCTCCAGGGCCTCTGTGGTGCTCCTGATGCCCCTCTCCCACTAACGAAGATCCCGGGTGGGCGAGGGACAGGCAGGGATCTCCCTCACAGCGTACTGCACAAGGTAAGAACACAGATTTGTACAATTTTCACATTTTAACATTAAGCTTAGTTCACCCAAAAATGAAACAATTACTGAAAATGTACTCACCCTTAAGGCTGTCCAAGAGTTTGTTTTGGAGATTTGGAGAACTATAGCATCACATCACTTGCTCACCAACAGATCCTCTGCAGTGAATGGGTGCCGTCAGAATGAGAGACCAAACAGCTGATAAAAACACCAGAATTATCCACAAGTAATCCATACAACTCCAGTCCATCAGTTAATGTCTTGTGAAGTGAAATGCTGTGTAATAAACAAATCCATCATTAAGACACTTTAATTTTAAACCATAGCTTCTGGACAAAATATTAGTCCCTAATTCATAATAATGCTTCCTCCCATGACATATTCATTTAGAACTGTTTTGGGCTGCTTGTAAATGGTGCTTGATCTGTGCATATTTCTCTCCTGATTCAAACATGTTGAGTTTTTTTATTTGAAGAAAGCAAAATTACGGATGGAGGACTCAAAGTTAAAAACATCTTGATGGATTTGTTTATTACAAACTTTATACTTCACAAGGCATTTTTATCAGTTGTTTGGACTCTCATTTTGACTGCACCCATTCACTGCAGATCCACTGGTGAAGTAAGCATGTGATGTGAAGTAATACAATTAAGATATAGACCTTGTAATGAAATACACTGTTTTTAACACAATATTTACTCAACATTTTAGAATATCAGTAGATATATTAGTTAATCAATACTTTACAGTAGACAAAATGGGATGCAGTCCATCTCAGTTTACTACTTTACTACCACAGCATGATCCTAAATTAAAAACCCTAAACAGTAAATGAATACTTTAGTCAGTAAGACACTGGGGCGGCAAACCATGCCATTTCCAAAAAACACACACAGACAACCAGCCCAAGGGAGGAGACTGGTGTGAAGAGATCTCTAGAGCTTGTTATTTGTCACGTAGCTCTGTGCCATATTTACAGCTAGAGTTTCCATCTGGCCTACATACGCACGGTGTTGGCACTTGGTACTCCAGCTCTGAATACAGCTGACCATGTGTGTGAGACTATAGATGTCAGTACTGTCTGTGTGCAGACATGTGACCGTCTCAAAAAGGTTGAGGTTTTGGATCACGCACACCTGTGAAACGGTCTATTGTGCAAGTGACTTTTGGCTGCTCTTGAGCTCATTTTTTATATCAATTGATTTTGTTTAAATATACCACTCTGGTAACATTTAGACAAAATCAATTGAAAAGGTATAGGATAACACTGGGTTCATTACCAAAAATACTCCCACATTACCGAGGGTATTTCCAACTCACAATGCGATACATGTTGCACTACAGATGTCACAATTCAATACAATGTAGCTCTCCCGTCTGAGAACTGGGTTCAAGGCTGCTGTCTAAAGTCTACATTTAAAAGGATAGTTCACCCAAAAATGAAAATTCTGTCATTAAGTACTCACCCTCATGTCGTTCCAAACCCATAAGATTTTCGTTCATCTTTGGAACACAAATTAAGATATTTTTGATGAAATCCGAGAGCTTTCTGACCCTGCACAGACAACAATGAAACTACCACATTCTAGGCCCAGGAAGGTAGTAAGGACATTGTTACAATTGTCCATTTGTCATCAGCGGCTCAACAGTAATTCTTTTTGAGCGCAAAGAAAACAAAAATAACGAGGTTTACGGGTTTGAAACGACATGAGGGTGAGTAATTAATGACATAATTTTCATTTTTGGGTGAACTATCTCTTTAACCGTTGGAAATTATATGTGTATCATAAAAAAAAAATATTGCTATTTATATATTTCTAGGGACAAATATGGATGCTATATTGTGAGAATAAGACTATGCTAATTCATGCAACAGCAATTGTGTCATTAGGTTACATTTTTGGAGAAACATTAATGGCACAGTTGATATTTAAACAAAACGTAACTGAGATCTCCATTAGGACTAAAGAGCTAAAGAACAACCTTTGTGCTAACATTTACTTTTGGGCTCTTATAAATAACATTTTGAAAACAAGCTTGTGTGTAAACTCTATGTGCCTATGTCTCCTCCAGGACGAAAAGTTGACAGTGACCCAGGTGGGGTCGGTAAGCGGCGCGCCCCCTGTCCTGCACTTCCAGTACCAGTTAAGCGAGCGACGGTCCTCCTGCTGGGACACGGTTCTGTCGGACGACGCACTCTACCTGGAAATCCCCGCTGGAGCTCTTCACAGTGGCAGCAGAGAAGGGTACGTTGGGTTAATAGCCTGTCATCGTGCAGCTCTATATTGAAGATGACAGCAGAACCATATCCATCTGTCTCTCTTTAACAGACAGTTTTAGGTCACAGTAGAACGAACGGGTGGTTTAATTTTAGTCAAAAGCAGCTCGAGTTGGTTTTCCATGTGACGTTTCATCACTGGTATGAAGCTGTAAAATATGCATGATGAAAGTTCTTCCAGTAATTTCTCATTTAAGTCCATCACGTCCAGGCATGTGCTGTCTGTGAGGTCACTGCTGGCATTAAAACAGAGTGTTTTACCTTCAACAAGCAGGTGGTGGACTGTCAGAAAGCATTAAATATGTGTGTGTGTTGCTCTGTGGCTAGTACATCTGCATTATTACATAAGGCAGACATTATGTAAAAGCAGCAGTGCGTCACCATCTCTGTCTCTCTCATTATGCTGCAGTTTCACCAGGCTGTTGGAGTTTGCAGAGGAGCAGTTGAAAGTCAGCTACGTGTTCCTGTGGCTTCAGAAAAACAGAGACGATCGATGTAAGATACATTTAAACACGATAAAGAAGTATTCTACCAAAAAAATAATAAAATTAAATTCTGTCATCATTGACTCACCCTCATGTTGTACCAATTCAATATGATTTAAAGCACAGTTTGCACCAAAAACCAATGCTTGATAACATTCTGTTAATTATAAACATGCGCTGCAGATTTGTCGTCTGTCACTTTAAATACTTGTGCGCTTTAAAGAAGTAAGGATTCTGATTGGCTGTAAATGTCATTAATTGCTCATCGATATCCAACAATATTGTTTTTCTGTCGTTATCGATATATTTGTGGTGTGGACTCATACAACTTCATAGTTATTGTTAAAGTTATCATCTTGGTGTGAACTGGACTTTATTTTCTTCTGTGCAACACAACCAGAGATATTTTACGTTTTTTCATCCATAATGGAAAGCAAAGTTGGATTCCAAAAATATGGCTCATCCATCACTTTTATGATGCTTTTTGTCATTTTTGGAGCTTGACAGCCTTATGACTGCGATAAAAGAGATTGTTTCAAATCAGCTTCACAGAAATAAACAGGAAAATAACAGAATCAGCAACGCAAACTTATTCAAATGAGTTAAATTTAAATTCTGCTGTAATGCAGCTCTATAAAAAAAACAATAGTGACATTATTCAGCTCAAGTCAGTTTAGTATTCATTCAGTTCAGCTAAATAACTGTAAAGTTCAGTGGCAAGGAACCTAAACTCCATCACTGAGAGGATTGATGTTCCCTCTAAAAACATACATTTTCAACATGAGAGTGAGTAAATGATAATAGAACTTTCATTTGGGTTATTTAATCATTTAAATTGAATAATGAGTCTGATACCATAATTCACTAAACAAGGAACTGTCTTTGTCTCTACTTGTGCAGTGTCCATTATGAAGACCTTCCACTACATGGGTTTTGAAGTGGTGAAACCAGGTCATCCACTGGTGCCACCCCGGCCTGATCTTCTCTTTATGGTCTATTCCATAGACAGCAGCAGTTCTGATGAAGAGTGACCATCACACTCTCGCTCACTCTTAAAATGCCCCCACCCCACTTCCTCCCCCTCTATACCTCTGCATCAGTGACTTTTAAGACAGGGGGAGGGGCGAAGCTGGGCCAACTAACACTCTGATTGGTTCAGTTTCCATTATTATCCCACCGATCGGTTCTGATTGGTCGTTCCATCAGCAGGTGGGTTGGTGCTAAAGCAGAAATCTAGCATATCCTCTCTGTTAATTCACACCATATATCAAACTGTCTATACTGTTGTGTACACTATGTATAGAACATTCAGAACAGGATACAGATTGCAGACATAGTAACGATAGTTTTTACAGAAGGGAATGTATTTGTAACCGGTTGTAGACTGTTTCCGGTGGCTGATAATGGTGAATCAGGATTTTTTGGTTTGTTTATTCCAGGTCTTCTCTGTTTTACTCTTCTTTAGACGTTTCAGCTAAAACTTTCACTTGTTAATCATTCAATGTTCTCAGAGGAAACAAGCTGAATAGCTCTTAGTAACTAAGACTCGACTCACTTCAGCAGCGTAGTTCGCCCTTCGAACACTCATTAGGATTCATGCTGTGTTCCATTCAATTGAGAATGTTTGAATTTCTAGCTTCCAATATAGAAAAGTGCAATAGAATGCAAAGTTGGACTTCAGACTTTTATGAAAACTGCTATTTCATGATGTGCACAGCTCACTGTTGACGATCACACATCTGCACATTACCATTTTATATACATCATCCAAACGTCATGCAATAAATGTTTAAGTATAAGAAATATCTTTCAATATTGGATGGAACGCAGCATTCTAGCGTAAGTTCCTCAAAACTGTGCATCATTCCAGACCCCAACAAGGCACTTGAGTGTAAGTTTAGATTGAGTTTTAGTTGAATTTTTTCTGAGTCTGGTTGTGAGGTTTGCTTTTCAAGAATTCTTTGAGTAGAAGTTGTTCAATCAGGCCTGTTGCTTTTACTCTTTAAAACAAAGCCAGACTTGAAAACTTCTAGATGCATGAGCATGTTTGTGATGAAATCATTCTGGTTTTAGAAATCCCGAAGGTCCTTATTTTTATTTAGGGAGATGCAGAGGTCTTCTGCGTGAGTCTTACCGTAGTCCATCACACCTTTTGTCTTCATCATCCCAAACCAAAAGGAAACATGAGAGCAAACCAACCCCACCCTCTGCCCCTCAGGGGCTTTAACACAAGCACTTTAGGAAAACACAAGCAATTCAGCCGACGGTGCATTGCACATTCATTACAGAGAGATGTGCATTGAGCTGTCAAGATGTCTTGCAGTGTTTAGTGAACTTGACATACTTGCCAAAGATAATGGTCTCCATTCAAAGAGAACGCCTCAAGTTTCATTCAGATAAGACTGGTGAATCTACCGTAGCAGCACCTTCAGATAGCAGGCTCGGTCCCAGTGTAGTCAGGTATAACATGCAAAAACATTCCCTGAAATGGAAGCCTCTGTTTCTTTAATACTTGGTCATCTCTGTGGAAATTAGGTGCAATGAATCCAGTTCTGTATACTTCTCAGCAGGGTGGCCTTTAGGTTTTGCATGTGTAAATAGATCTTACCTTTCCTCATGGGCTGTGACAATAAGCTTTTAGAGAATGTTTTTTGTTCATTCACTTAAATTTTATTTTTATCTATATGATTTATTTTGTCTATACCGATTGATTTTTTTGTAGTGCAGAATTTAGAGTAAATCAGATATCATTTAATGACAATCTACACTTGTATACCTTGAACTTTTTCCTTATGTCCAAATAAAACACGTGATAAAACAAAACTTCATGACGTACCTGTTTTTCTTTCACAAATAAAATTTGATTATTCCAGATGAATTCTTTGTCAGAAATTAGCTATTGAAGTTGAATAAAAAGTGGGGAAAAAAGGTGAACTTTAAGACTAAACTATTGCAACTAAAGTAAAACTTAATAAATGTGTACTTACCGGGTTTTTTGGGGGGTCTTCTATGGAAAAATGGTCGATATTTATTGAAATAATATAATTCATAGTTCTCAAATGTCATTCACATTAAAACAGAAAATGGTCTTCTTGGTCTTCAGAAAATGGTGTTCTTCCAATCAGTGACAAGGAATCTATTAAACATAGCTATCCTAATTAAGATTTAGTTGCTAACTTGCTATAGTACAATTTAATTTGTACACATTGTGTGTAATGTTAATAAAAAACAGATAAAATTCACCAGAAAACACTACTCATTTAGTATGTTTATAAGCTGACAGCTACAACCAAACTACATTTCCCATCATTCTCTGAGGCAGCACAATAATACAATACACGAGCATAAATAACACACATTCATGGCAAAATTAATCACACTAATTTATAAAATGTCCATGTTTATCTGACAAGAAACAATCGTAATCAATTGCTTAACGACTGCAGTTTTTTTCTGTGTTGGCATATTTACAATTTATTGCTTTTTACCAGAAGATGAAGACTGTAAATATCAAATCTAAGCTTTAAATTGGGTTAGAAATACACTAGCTATGTTGATCTCAAAGCTAACACAAATAGACTGAACCTAAAACTCTAATATGCTTGCTTGCTTATTTCTAAAGCTCACTTAAATTTATTTATTCATGACTTCATGGCATCTTGGAAAAAAAAAAAAAAAAAAATCTGAAACCAATTTATTTTGGAGGTACCTTCATTCAGAAACTCCCGTTGACAGACTGAACTGGAGAGCGTCTGTCGCTGTAAACAGACCTACAGGCCATATGCACTTAACGATCCGTGCTGGGTTACATCATAGTAATCCCGTCCATTAAAATGACCTACATTCTCTCAGTCTGGAACACGTTAAGATTTTTGTGCTGCCGGGTTACTGTGCGAGCTCGTCCTTGTGTTCAGGTCTGACCTCTGAGACCGTAATCCGTTCCCGCGCTTATGCAACACGTGCCGAATTTTCCCGCGGTTCTTAGAAAGCGAGTCAGAGTCAGTCAGAGATTTGATTAATCCCCCATAAAAGACTCACTCTTTGATATAAGAGTCTTAACTCTTACACCACACACAGAATGTTTTTCTATTTGGAAGTATCTTGTGACAATTTAGTGTCATTTCTATAGCGCTTTAAAGTAGTATAGTAACCAGTTTCACTAAATGTGTTAAATTCAATATGGCATCTAACCTGATTAATGTCTATAAGTTATAAATTGTCAAAGATTATATGTACATACACATATTGTATGTAGTACAATTGACCAGCATCAATGTCGTTTCATGGTTACCGAAATGCAGTCTTAGCCCACACCAACCTGAAAACTCTTAGTTACACAACACTCACATTAGAGGCAGAGATTTCCAGATGAACGCTTTTACATTTTATCTATTATTCAACATAAAACCACCAGATGTGGACATTGAGGAACCTTCTAGAATTTTCTCAGAATGTGCATTCGATTTGAAGAAACAAAACTACTAGACATGTTTATCTTTTCGTTTTGTGTTTAATAAAGAAAATGACAGATTGACAGACAGAGCAATATGAATTTCTCTGGGAATCCCAGTGGGCGTTTGCATTTTAATAGAAAACAAGTGCATGTGTTTTATTTGTCTTTCTCCTTCTGTTCTTTCTCTTTCTTGTCTTTCTCTGCTTTGGCCTCTTCTGCTTCGTGCTTCTTGATGAGTTCTTCCACTTCCTTCTGCTTGAGGACTTTGATTCTGGTCTTGCCGTTCTCTCTTGTCAGTGTGGCGATCTCCACTTTGAAGATGGACAGAAAAAGGGAGCAATTAGATTTTTGTCAAATATATATATATGACACAAAGTCACAAATGCACCAAAAATTCCTAAAATTGTTAATAGATAGTTAACTGACTTATTTTGTTGCTGCATGACCATTTTGACTGCAGTGTGTTTGTTACCGCAATTCAGCACGTGATCAGCTGTATTAAGCTGAGAGCTCAGATGGATTGTGGGTCTGTACATGGTGTCATTATCATTCATAATGCAAAGTCTGCTCTCCGCTAGACTGCCTCAATCTACCAGCCCTCGTCTGCATGCTAAAACATTTATTCCATCTCCGTATTTCCAAACACACACCTTTCTCTGCTGAGAGCTTGCTGACGTCCATGGTCTTGTTCAGCACTTTGACGGCGAGAGCGAGGGCAGAAGACAGAGTCATCTCTCCCTCTTTAAAGTCCTGCTTCAGCATTGACACAGC
Source organism: Onychostoma macrolepis (assembly GCF_012432095.1). Lineage (NCBI taxonomy): Eukaryota > Metazoa > Chordata > Actinopteri > Cypriniformes > Cyprinidae > Onychostoma > Onychostoma macrolepis. Next base: position 6,110,424 of record NC_081179.1, read on the forward strand.
AGCCTGAAACACACAGACACACTTTACGTTTCTGAATGTTTTCATATCTTTTTTTTTTTTTTGTCAGAGTTCAGAACAGAAGTCATGAATTACGGACAGGTGCCTTGTCGCCATCTACTGGCCAAATCATGATATTACAGTACACTAGTAGATGGACATTGTGATGTCCGACTTGTCTTTTTTTTTCAGTTTATTTTTTAAGCAGCATGAACAAATCACTCAACTTTAAGAAGAAACATTGATTCCAACATGCAGCCCCACAGTTTTACAAAGAAAGTAATATTTGACACAATCTACATGCTTAATCAGTGACAAAAGGCGGTATAACATGTAAAATGCTTTTTGAGGATATAACTAGTAGTTTTTTTCTTGCAAATTCTGTGTTGATTTTGAGGGGAAAATCTGATACATTTTAATATATGTTAAATAGAGCTGAGAATACTACACTTTTATTGGTTTCTGAAATAATCAAATTAGCCAAAACGTTCAATAAATACTCAAAATATTATACACCACTGTTCAAAAGTTTGAGCAGTTACGTTTTTTTTTTTTTTTAAAGACCAAAGTTAATTTGACCAAAGTAAAACTGTATTGTGAAATGTTTTTTTTTTTTTTTCCAATTTAAATTAACTGCTTTTTATTTTATTATATTTTAAAATGTAATTTATTTCTGTGATGCAAAGCTGAATTTGCAGCATCATTACTCTGGTCTTCAGTGTCACATGACCCTTCAGAAAACATTCTATAAAAAATATTATTATTATTAATAATGTTGAAAACAGTTGTGCTGCTTAACATTTTTGTGAAAACGGCGATACTTTTTCCCAGGACTGCTTTATTAATAGAAAGTTCAAAAGAACAGCATGTATTTGAAATAGAAATCTTTTGTAAAATTATGAATGTCTTTACTGTCACGGTTGATTACCTTAAATGGGGGGGTACAATGCTGTTTTATGCATTCAGAGTTGTTTACACTGTTAAAGAGTTGGATTCTGGTACTAAGCATGGACAAAGTTTCAAAAAACAATTTGGATGTATAACAGTATTTCTGTGCCAAAAATCTTACTTCCGGGTTCATACAGGTTTCGGAGAGTATTTTCGATCATGGCTCTTGATGACTTAAACGAGGGTGGAACTCCTTATATGGGCATTTCTCCTGGAAGAACGCGCCCGTGCACACATCGACCAGAGTCAGAGCGCGCTTCAACACTGCACGGGACTCGCTCGGGAAGAATGTCTCTAAAGAAGTGTTTTTGGTTGTAAGGGAAAGATAACATTGTTCAGCTCCCGAAGAACCCAGCGTTACGTAAACAGTGGATGCAGTTTGTTTTTTCGGGGCAGCAACAGAGTTTCTCAAGTGTGTTTGTTGATGAACGTTTTGTAAACAAGGCCCAGTTTGACGCTGGATTTGCACATCGTTTGATACTGAAAGATGGAGCAGTCCCAGCGATAAAAGACCCCGGTCATGATTCAGAACTGCAGACGGTAAGTGAAACGGCATCAAATGTCTCTTTTTTTTTTTTTTCCCCAATCGGTGCTCAAGTGCTCGTCACACTTTAGCTCCGCCCACGGCTCGCCTCCAGGAGCTCGGCTTTTATTGGAGAGAATCGTAAAGCTGTATCTTTCATTTATAAATATGATAAAACTAAAGACTTTTTGGAGATATGAAGGATGCAGTACTACTCTATAGGTACTCAAGATTAACATGAGATTGAGTGAAACTGTGTGTTATGCCCCCTTTAATTCAGCCTAGCTGAATGAAAGAATTAATTTCTTCTTCAAAAAAAAAGCCTAGTAATGACTATTTTTCTATTTTTGAACTGATTCATTAAATCAAATGATTCATATGAACTAGTTGGACAGATTCAGTGTGTCATAAGTTCAAACAGGACAATGAAGCGTTCGTTTACTCTGTTTCCAGCATAAGAATCTGAATGCGTGCGCTTCACTCACTGCGCTGTTGTTGCCGATGCAAGTGGCTTTCCAGCCTCCATAGTTTCCGCTGGGGTCACTCTGATAGAGCTGGAAGCCGTAGTGTTTGTCCCATCCCATATACAGCAGAGACACACCAAAGGGCCTTTTACCTGACAAAACACACGTACGGTTTATATTCCACAGCCCAAACCTTCACCAGGATCACGTTAGAAATAGATTAAAATATACCTCCAAACTGTGTGTAAGCCTGTTTGATGTCACACAGCGCAGTAACCAGCTGCTCGCAGGGAATGGGCTCCTGATACTGCAGCAGGTACCTGCACAAACATCACATGCTACATCAATATTAAGACTCTCATATGCACAATAAACCAATTTTGTCTTATAATAACTAGGGTTGTCAGTTTAACGTGTTAGCTTAATTAATTAGTTATGCAAAAATAATGCGATTCAAATATTTAACGCACTGGCCCCGCCCCCAGACCTGTACGTCATCTTACATTTCATACAGTTGACAAATATGATGCAGGGCAACAACTCCATAAATGCAGTTATGCCCTAAAATTCAAGATATTGGGGCAAAAATGCTCCTGTATGAGTTTCTGTCTCATATTTATATCACATGATAAGCGATATCACACGAGCAGCGAGAGCAATATCACATGAGAGCCGTTTGTCCTGAATATAACGAGTGCATGTGTGATTTTATACAACAGTACAGTAAATAAGAAGTTAATATTATGTTATATTTTAAACAATATTGTCTGTTTTTGCTCAGTTTTGCCGACAAAAATGTTACCTATAAAGCCACAGCAGAACTGTTGTGCATCTGTGAGCAACATAGTTAGTTCAGTTTAGTTTCTGAATGAATCGGGTGAATCGATGATTTATAAAGTGAGCCATTTACTGAATTCCTGAATGAATCAGCTGTTTGAACAAATCGAATGAATGAATGAATGACTCAAAGACATTTACCGCATAATCTGGCAGTTTTAGTTTCTTATTTAGACTATAATTTCATTAAAAAATGAAAATAATAATAATAAATATTAAAACATTAAAGGGATAGTCCACCCCAAAAAATTTTAATTGTCATCTGTCATCTCAAATTATCTTCTGTTATGTTCCATAGTTTATGTTAGGCCGTTATAGCCTAAATGTTTACGTATAATACATTATATGTTAAATCAAATCAAATATTTCTTTCTAAAGCTACAATTTGTGATGTCTACTTGATACTTTCTCATTTAACACAACAATAGCTATTTTCACAGTCAAATTTATTTTGTGATTCATTAGATTAATTAATCGACACATCATGTAATTAATTAGATTAAAAATTTGAATCGAATGACAGCCCTAATAACAAAAGTGCAGTCTTCAGCAGGAGTCAAAGTGATGCTTCACTCACCTCTGTGCGATGAGTCTCAGCTCGTTTGTGAGGACGTTGGCATCTGATGTAATTCCCGCTACACTGCATGCCATGTCTCTGCATTACAGAATCACCATACATCAATGCTGCTAGAATTTTTTTTTTTATTACTTTTCAAATATCAATGCAATTCCTCCCATATCAGAGCTAAATAATCATTGCTTCCTTTAAAAAAAAAAAAGACAAAAAGCTCATATCACATGCTTAAATATTTAGCTAAAAGTTAAAATAAACTGGAAATATAAAATAACAGCTCATTCAAATATTAACAAACACCATAATAATATATAAACAATACTAAATTAACACTGCCATAAAGAGATTTGCCAAAGACAGAAATGTAATTAAATATTAATTCTAATATTAAAAAATGCAGTAGTATTTATTTCAAATATTAAAAATTAATGCATTTTCTCCCATACCAGAGCTAAAAAAGATAACGATCTTTAGCATTATCTACAGAAATAAAATAGAAAAATCTAAATATGAATAAAGACTATAATTTAATTAGAACTTCAGCTTCTCTTGGGAAACCTCAAATGCCATAATTATGAAATTATTTGTGTTCAAGTAATCCTGAGAATAATTTTAAGGCCACATAAATGACTTGAATTTGAATTATTGGACTCACTCATTGAGTTTGTAAATCTTCTCGGAGAAGAACACCTCGTCCAGAAGTTTGTGGATGTTCCTCCTCTCTGCCGCCAGCAGCACGCCGTCATTGGCCAGGATGCCCAGACAGGTGCCAGCGTGACCGATGGCCTCCATGGCATATTCTACCTGATACAGACGACCTGCCAACAACACAACACTCACAAACTGAGACCTTCTCCAAATGACAACAAATCAACATTTAGAATAATAAGAACACACAATAAAAATAATAAAATAGTGATATGGGGGCTCTCACCCTCTGGAGAGAAGATAGTCGTCCTTGAGTCATATCTCCGAGACTGTTAAACAAAACAAAAAACAAATTGTGAATCGTTGTGATAAGAACATATAGCAAATCAATATTAAACTGGATTAAAAATAGATTAATAAAATCCACAAATAATGCAACACTTACCATTATGCCCTTAAATAAAATGAATCCTGCAAACAGGAGAAAATATGCTTAATTGATCAGCAACAAATTCCACATACATTAATATTTATAATTATTATATTTATTACATTTAATAATTTGTTGATTTGCGCTGCTGTCAGAATCTAAAGAACTTAACTTGCACACTCATAGAGCAACAAAATGAAACAGAAAGTAGCAGAAAACAACTATAACCGACATCCAGCCTACTAGATACACTTATTTTACAGTCTTAGATTAATTTAAACGAGAAACGTAAGCATAAATATGAATTTTAAAGCTGCTTTCAGTTTCTCCTGTATGAATGTGTTTTAGCTTTAGCATTAGCACCTGCATAACAGCATGAAGCAGCAACTTTTCATTTAATTTAAATATATCCTACGCTCAATTAATCTTACATCTGTTTAGCTTTTCACACACGCACAGAAGGCTTTACTTTGTAATGGGCATCATATATAGTGTGTAAAATATAGCAAAGTATAATTATTTTCATACCTAAAGCCTGAGTTCGCGCTGCCTGTTCACTGCTGCGACTCCGACTCCGCTAAAGAATCTCACTGCAGCGAGAAGCGCGTCCACTCTGGATTCACTTCCATGGACGGTCACGTGTGCTACGTGAAGCACTGTGATTGGTTTCCTTTCTTTAGTTAGCGGAAGTGCTCGCAATTTAGCTTTTTACGTTGTTTAATATTATTAATTTTATGTTAAAATTAAAACATAAAAAAGAACTGGTTCATAAAAGTCATGTATTTGGGAAATCAGACTACAGTAGTCGAACGGTACATTTTTGGTTCATAAGAATAATTAGTTTCTACCGTCTGCTTACAGGTTCTTTGTGCTGATGAGAGTGGGTGAGCTAGATTGTACATCCTACAGAAATGAATCGTTCAGTTCCACAGCGCCCCTAGCGTAAGGGAAGCTACAATGCCATACATTTTATCATAAAGTACCAACTGTGAATATTTCAGAGCATATTTTAAACCAAAAATCTATTCCAAATTGCATATTAAAATACTTCAAATCATTTCAGATAATTAAATCTAATTTTACAATTGAATATTAAATACTTAAAATACAAAGATTAAATGAAATATTCTGTCATGCTACAAATAATTGGTTCACAAGAGTCATTTGCTTGCGATTTGGACACTGATTACCCCGTATGTTTGTGATTCACTACAAGAGTCATTTGTAATTTGGATTACACTGATCGCGCTGCATGGTTTTGATTCACTTCAAAGAACTGGTTCATGAGAGTCATTTGTTTGTGATTTGAACTACACTGATTGTGCTGTATTGACAGCCTGTGGTATTATAAATACAGAAAGGACAAACTCAGCATGCTAATCTCATTATTTATTAAAAATTATTTACAATAACAGCATAATCAAAAAAAAAAAGAATGATTTTTTTTTTCTACTGCATTATTCACTCCTGTGCTGAGGAGTTGCATACTGTCTTCACATACTGATACAGAACACAAGGACTGAAGCCAAACATCGCAACAAGGCAAACAGCACTGATAGTACCAAAACCAGCCATCGTTCACTCTCTAATGTGAGCTCAGAGTAATATATTATGTTTATGGATTAACATACTTCCTTAGTCATCACTGTCACTCATATTCCCAGTAACAGAAAACACTAAGTGGACGCTCATAATAAATAAATCGATATTCTACTGGATCGGATGAAATTGAAGAGTTCTTTTTTTGCCGTGACGGCAATATGTGGACGTTCATACAGAAACGAGAGCTGGGAAATGAAGAAACAACAGTGCGCTAAAAAGCTTTGAATATGTGGACATTTTCGCTCCATCAAATTGGCCGTGTTAAAATCAGCACCATGAAAGAAGAGCAAAGCCTCCATTGGCTGTGAGGTCGTCGTGCAGCCTTCGCGTCCAGCACCAAAGAGCTCAGTTCAGAAGAACAGTTTCTTGACACGCGTTGCAGGCACTGCAATACGAAATGCCCAAATCAAACCTACCAAAGTTTACGCTCCACATCCAGACCGTAGAAATACACAATGTAGCACATCTGGGTGTGGAGAGAATGATTTGGAGAGAAACCTTGGACATTTGTTGCTTTTAAGTGCAAAACAATGACGTCCTCTGGGACGGGAGGATTCGGCAGACAAGAGGCACAGCGTTCAGAGTTCATAAGGCCTCCAGAAGGCCTCTGGGTGGCGCTGTACTGATCAGAGGTCCATGGGCGTCTCTGTGGCTATGAATCTGATTGTTCTACGGCAGCAGAGAACGAGCTACGTACTTCAGGATGCCTCCGTGCCTGAAAAACGCCACATCCATGTCGTTCTCGAAAAGAGCCGTGACACTGAAACTCTTCCCTGTGCTCGCCTGGAAACAAAGGCAGACATGAATATTAGATGTTGCATGGACAAAAATGTGTGTGCAAGCAATTGCAGTTTAATTAAGAGCAGGACTGGGCACAAGCTTTCTATTTTGGTAACAATTTACTAAATGTAATGGCAGAAAAGAAATTCTTTCTTAGCTATTGCTATAAACAACTTCTAACGCCTATATATTAATTTTAATGATGGCGGTCACAAAACATGTAGTGCCACTGCTACTTATCTAACAGATTAGTTAGTGAGTCTTGTTGAACGATTCATTAAAAGGACTAGTTCAAAGGAGTATTTTGTTTGAGAATCAACCTAAACTTGAGCTGTTTCTTTTTGATTCACTACAAAGGACTGTTTCATAACATGCTATTTTGTTTCTTTTATCAGACTACACTGGTTCTGTTGTGTTTTTGATTTACTACAAATAAATCAATTCAAAAGAGTAATTTGTTTGTGAATCAGACTACACTGATTGTGATATAGTCTCAGCCTCAGACGTCATGTCTGATGCACACAGCACACAAAACTGGAAACACTTCAGGAATTTCGACGTCGTCACCGGATTGGTTAAATTAGACAGGATTTCCGCTAGATATGTCTCGCGTTCTTTAACGTTCCTCCTGGAAACAAAGATGCCGTGATGCAAAACCCCCTCATGGAAGAAGAAAGACGTCGTGTTTACAACTGTGACGATGAGCGCTAATCAGGATCAACTAAATGCTGGATTTTATAAAGTATGTGAAATATTTAAAGTTCGCGGCACAGAATCTTTAAAATATATCAGAGTTTTACAAACCAGTCTGTTGTTGTGGGGACATTTCCACGCCCCGAAACATGACGTGGCACAAAACGAAACGTGGTTGGTTGCTTTACCTGTCTGTCATATGGGCTCTATGGACTCTATTCAAAGCATCCAAGGTTTCCAGACCTTCTGCCGTCAGTCTGAAGGTCTGGCTACATGAGACTAATTGTGCTATGTGTTTTTGATTCACTAAAAAGAACTGGTTCATGAGAGTCATTTCATTGTGAGTCAGAATACAATGCATTTGTTTGATTCACTAAAGGAATGGTTTCATAACATGCTTTGTTTCTTTTTTGTTTGTTTTTTTAAATCAGACTACACTGGTTGTGCTGTGTTTTTGATTTACTATAAATAATCATCAGTTCAAAAGAGTCATTTGTTTGTGAATCATATGACACTGATTATTCTGAATGCTTTTGATTCATTACAAAGAACCGGTTCATACGATGCTTTAGTTTTGTTTCTTTTTTTAAATCAGCCTCCAGTGGTTGTGCTGTGTGGCTATGGTTCACTACAAAGAATCAGTTCAAAAGAATCATTTGTTTGTGAACCAAACTACATTGATTGCAATGTACTTTTTAATTCGTACAAAAAAAAAAGATTCCCAAGAGTCATTTATTTGTGAATCAGACTACAGTGGCTGAGTTGTAGATCTTTTCATCAGAGTTGTTTATTTGTGAATCGGACTACACTGATTCTCCTATGTGTTTCATAAGAGTCACCTGTTATTCTGAATGATTTTGATTCACTACAATCAACTGGTTCAACAGATGCTTTAGTTTTGTTTCTTTTTTTAAATTAGACTAAACTGATGATGCTGTATGTTTTAATTCATAAAAAAATTGATTCCCAAGAGTCATTTATTTGTGAATCAGACTACATTGGCTGTTTTCAATTCACTAAAAAACAGTTCATAAGAGTTGTTTGTTTGTCAATCATACAACACTGGTTGTGCTGTTACTGTGTGCCACTTGTGAGCACATCTCACTACTGTTTTATCCACTGTGAGTCGCTCTACCTGTACTGTTAGCTGTTGTCTGGGCGTGAGCTCCTGTGGGATGTTGATAGTGAATCGCTCTTTTCCACACAGCTCCAGCGAGTCAGCATTCTGTCCTGGCAGGAACTGCAGCGGAGCGATTCCCATCCCCACCAAATGATTCCTATGAATCTTCTCAAAGCTCTCCGCTATCACAGCACGGACACCCTAAATAACCCAGTCAAGACAAGTCCGTATGTTAAGAATTAATCACAGGAACAAAAAGTAGTTCCTCAGGAAAAGGATTATGGGACCAGTACCATTAAATAAGGTCCTTTGGCGGCCCAGTCGCGTGAGCTGCCGGAGCCGTACTCTTTTCCTGCCAGGATGATGAGAGGAACTCCATCCCTCTGATAGCGTTCAGCAGCTTCAAACACATCCAGCTGTGATGAGAAAACAAAAACATACATCAAACCACGAGTACAGACTCAGAAGGAATCAAGTTCAAACCGGTTCAGTCTAGTCACTGACCGTCTGTCCTGATGGAATGTGCAGTGTTTTGGGTCCGGTCTTCCCAATGAGACGGTTTTGAAGCTTTATGCTGGCAAATGTTCCTCGAGTCATTACAGCATCGTTTCCTCTCCGTGCACCATAGGAATTGAATTCACGAGGGGTCAAACTGAATCAAATATATAAAGGAACTGAACTTAGTTTCTAATAATCTTTATAAACATATGAACGAAAAATCATTTTTACTGCTAAATGCAATGGAATTATAATGAATGATGTTAAGGACAAATATATGAACATACTGATAAGAAACAGTACAAAAACCCTTCCAAATCATCTCACCGTTTGCTCTGAAGGTATTTGGCGGCAGCGCTGACTCTTGCGATGCTTCCCGCTGGAGAAATGTGATCGGTTGTTACTTTATCACCCAGAAAGAGGAGCGGGTACGCGCCCTCAACGGACTGAGGAGTGCACACCTCTTTAGACTGAGACAAAAAAAAAGCAGTGATAAAGGCTATGTCGATTAGCATTGCATTATACATATATTTTATTATAATAAAATTGATAATAATAATAATAATAAGAAGAAAAAAGACTGATAGAAACGGGGCTGTGTTAATATCAAAATACTGTGAACGTGATGCATGGGGAGATCTGCATCTACATAACACTAGTGTTGTTACTGTTAACTAAAACTATTACAAATTATTTTCATTAATTGAAATCAAGCTGAAATAAAATACGAAATGAAAAATTTTGCATTTAGCAATTAACTGAAATAAAATAAGTTCAACTACTAAAATAACTGAAACTGAAAGAAAAAAATTAAAGCTAAACAGAAATAAAGAAATAAAAATGAATGAATACATAATGAAATTACTAAAGCTTAAACTGAAATAAAAAGAAATCTAAGCTAAATAGTAATATAAAAAAATTAGTACACGACAAAATTACTAAAACTTAAACTGAAATAAAAATAAAGCTAAATAGAAATATTTAAAAGTAAAAACTAATAACAATTACAAAACAACATTAAATTACCAAATTATTAAAATGAAAATGAAAATATAAAAACAGAAGCTAATTCAAAACATTAACAAAATACTATAATAATATATAAATAATACTGCATGACACTCACCAGTTTGCCGAAGAAGGACGGACATCGAATGTAGGTGGATTTGGGATCCCACGGAAAGAGGGCAGATTCAGCAGAGTCTAATCTGTTCCAGAACATACTTCCTTTCTGCAGGCAATCACACAAATCAGCCATTATTAACAGACAACTCTTCTGAGTCAACTGATTCAGTGAATCAATCAATTCAAATAACCAATACTGTTATATTTTCTGAGGAACATGTGCCATTATAATCTCGCACCTCCATCCGGCTCCTCAGCTCTTTGAACATGGAGGCGATGACGATGTTCTCCTCCGTGTGGTTCACCTCCTCTTTGGACGGCCAGATATCCCGCAGATACACGTCCTTCCCCTCTGAGTTCATCCCCAGCGGTTCTGTCTCCAGGTTGATGCTGACTGTGCCTGCGATCGCATACGCCACCACCAGTGGAGGTGAAGCCAAATAATTTGCCCGAACGCAGTCACAAAGGCGTCCTTCTAAATGCCTGTTTCCAGACAGCACACCACAAGCCACCAAATCACCCTGCACACAAGCAGACAGATTAATACACAGCAGATCGGAGAGAAGTGAGACAGGAATAAGATTAAACTGTCTCACCTGTTTAATGGCGTCCACCACACTCTCAGGTAAAGGTGCTGTATTGCCCACGCAAGTGGCACATCCATAACCCACCACCTCGAACCTGAAACAAAAAAATCATCACAATGAATGCTTATTCAGACAACTGTGAATGTGTTTATGTGCAACAAAATTTATATATAATTTTGAAAATGTCACTATTATTATTTTTTTTCTAAATAATCTATTATTTATACATTTATATTTATTGTTACATCCACTTAGTTTTCTTATTTTTATTTGTAATAAATATAAAATTCTTATTCATCCAAAAATATGCACAAAATTCTGCAGGGGTGTGAACTCTATGAATCGGTGCTCTTTGGATGAAAGAAATTCACTCAAAAAATATATTGTGAAAAAGTAAAAAGCCTTTATTCACAGCCATGGCTTTTTAATTTTTCATAATATTTTCGAGTGCCTTGGATTGATGAGTTTTTTGATTGCATAAAATATTTATTATTTAAATGTGTGTGCTTATATATATTTAGTGATAGCTGTCATTAATGATAATAACCTATGTGGGTGCATATATATGGCATTTGGAGCTATTGTTTTTAATTTGCATTTTTAATTTATACATTTATAAATATTGAATATGATTTATTATTTAATTTGCTTTATAGAGAGAGAGAGAGAGAGAGAGAGATACTAATGTTATATAATAATAACAAAGTGTTATATTTATTAGAGAAATTGAACAAAAATACAAATAAAAAGTTATTAAAAATGCAGATTAAATAATAAAATGTATATAATGTTTAGAAATAAAATAAATACAAAATAACAACAATAATTACTGATGTTCAAAACATACATATTACCATTACATACATCTTATAAATGTATAAATGTTATATCACTTTAGTAGAGTTTGGGTTTTAATGATAGCTTTTGCTAACAATAACCTTGTTATGTGTGAGTGAGTGAGTGAGTATGTGTGTGTGTGTGTGTACCCGAGTTTCCTGAGGTAGGGCAGGACTCCACTGGTGTTCAGGTAATGTGTGACAGTTCCACTGCCGGGCACCAGACTGGTCCTGATGTACGGTTTTACCGTCAGACCAGCCTCGACAGCTTTCTTCGCTAGCAGACCTGAACAAAATACAGACATACATGTGAGATGCACTAAACACTGTGCAAACAGCTCATATCAGATCTAGAGGCGTGTTGACGTCTGACCTGCGGCCAGCATGACGGACGGGTTGCAGTTGTTGGTGCAGCTGATGACAGCAGCGATGACGACAGATCCGTGCGCCAGGTTGTACTCGGCCCCCTCGTGCAGGAAGGGGACCTGAGTTGCCTGCTTCTCTTTGGATATGTGGAAGCCCTTAAAACCCACCTACAAAGACATGGATGGCACAAAACACATACACTGGTATTAGTGATGTCAAAGGCTACCAATATTATTTTCAATTGAATATGTTAATATGTGCCTTCACCTTCTCATTCAGGCAGTTTATAAAGTCTTCCTTCATGCATGTCACAGCGACTCTGTCCTGCGGCCGTTTGGGTCCACTGACATGAGGCACAATTGAGCTCAGGTTCATCTCGATGACCTACGACACCAACCGCATCACAACAGACTTGACTTAACTTGGAAATTTTATAGGGGGCAAACTGTGAATTTTTATTGCTTTTTCGGTTACTCAGTGATTTACACTACCATCGAAAAGTTTGGGGCTAGTGACAATAAAGAAAGTAATATGCTTTTTTGAACTTTCTATTTATTAAAGAATCCTGAAAAAAAAGATCAGGGTTTTCACAAAAAATTTCAAGAAGCAGAACAATTTTCAACATTGATAATAAGAATTTTTCTTGAGCAGCAAATCAGCATATTAAAATGATTTCTGAAGGATCATGTGACACTGAAAACTGGAGTAATGATGCTGAAAATTCAGCTTTGCATCAGAGGAATAAATTATATTTTAAAATATCTTGAAAACAACTTTAAAACAATTTTTAATTGTAATAATATTTTGAAAATATTGCTCTTTTTACTGTATTTTTGATCCAATAAATGCAACCTTGATGAGCGTAAGAAACTTTCCATTACAATAAATCCCCAAACTCTTAAACTGTTGTGTATAAAGACATATAAAAGGTACAGTAGCAAAAACAGCCTGTTTAATTCTCAAAATATTCATTAAAAACTAATTTAACCAACCTCTGAATACTGTGGCTCTTCTGATTGGTCGCCGTAGCTTCTGAAGAGTTTGATAGCCTTCAGATAGTCTTCTAAAACCAGAAGCTTCTCCTCACTGCAAACTGATAAGAAAAACATTTTTGCGTCAAGTTACATCCTTACAAAAACTTGAAGCTTGATAATCTAAAGTACACAGGATGGGCCGTACTGGTGTGTTTAAAGTGCTGAAGGGTGATGTCATCCACAGGAAAGAAGCTCACAGTGGCGTTGTACTCCGGGCACATGTTAGCGATGGTGGTCCGATCGGGAGCCGAGAGCTGCTGTACACCAGGCCCAAAGAACTCCACAAACTTCCCGCCAATTCCTGCCTGACGCAGATGCTGAGACACAAAGATCTGATCAGTGCATGATACGTCATTTTTCGAGATTTGCAAATTCACTGATGATGTTATACATTAAGGAAACAAGGACCTCGATGTACCTTAGTAATGCCTAGTACGATATCAATGGATGTGGCAAGAGGATTGATGGTCCCCACGAGTTTACAGCCGACGACCTGTGGCAGAGTCAAAGACACTGGCTGACCTAACATGACCGCCTCTGATTCAATGCCTCCAACTCCTGAAAGAGAGCACGAGAGAGACAATGTGAGATAAACCAGACAGAATAGTGCACAAATATAACACAATAACTAACATCATGCTTACCCCAGCCTAGGATCCCAAGGCCGTTGATCATGGTGGTGTGGGAGTCTGTTCCCACCACACTGTCAGGATAAATAAACCCCTCCCCTTCCTGTACCACCTGACACAGGTACTCTAGATTCACCTGATGCACTGTGTTGATGTCTGGAGGAACTACGTTGATGTTTTTAAAGGCTTTTGAACACCACTAGAGAGAAAATAGTGAAAAATAAGCATTCAAGTACTGTTTAAAAGTTTGTAGTCTGTAAGATTTTTTTTTTATTATTGTAAAATATCATTATCCATTTAAAATAGTCGTTTTCTATTCGAATTAGTGCTGTCAGATGATTAATCGCATACAAAATAAAAGTTTTTGCTTACATAACATATGTGTGTGTTCTGTGTATATTTATTATGTATATATAAATACAGACACATGCAGTATATATTGAAAATATTTACATGTCCATATTTATATTCATATAATTTATTTTATAAATAAATATATTTAATACATGAACATAACATATTTTTCTGAAATATATACATGCATGTGTGTGTATTTATATATACATAATAAATATACACCACACACATATATTATGTAAACAAAAACTTTTATTTTGGACGCGATTAATCATTTGACAGCACTTTGACAGAACGTTTGTGAATTTTCACTTCTGTAATAAATGATCCTGGTTTTATTGCGCATGACTGTAAATGTTACTTTAAAGAATAACCAATATTTGTTTTCATAATTAAAAATGATATCCACCTCTAAAACACTTTTCTGCTAATGTAACCAAGTAGGCAGGAAATAATATTAATAAATACTTTTCACGATCCAGTTAAATTTACTTCCTGATAAATCTCCGATTATCTCACTTTTCATAACTTCAATGTGATATAAATTGCATTTTGTAATATTTTCGTGTAAATATAAATCACAGAAAGCTCCGAAAGCTCACCTTAAAGAACTCCAGCCTCTCTTTGTTTCTGCTTAGCTCCATCTCTTGGTTTCTGACCATCGTTTCAGGCCTGTTTGGGTCAGACAGACATCAGGGCATCAAAGAATGCAGACAAATTCATGCTAGAGTGTGTGTGAGATGAGACGTACTCTGACACGGGCTGCAGGTGGAAGGGGCACAGGAGGGGTGTGTTCTCTATCTGTACTGCTGCGCTTCTGCCACTAGGAGCGTCGGAGCAGGAGGCTTTACTGCAGCCGCCCCGATGACTCGGTCGTTGACCTGAACAGTGACCGCTGCTGCTCCCTCGTGGAGATGGTCGGCCGGCAGGAGATTTGACAGCGGCACCGTGACTCTCGTCCGTGGGGGTTGGAGGGCTCTGGATGGCACTGAGAAATGAGGCAAATGCTTTTTAGCAATTTTGTCGCTTGATGGTAACAACGTGTTGCATCGTGCCTGGTTAAGCTCATAAAAAGGGACTGTTTTCACAAAAACAGTAGCACAATACATTATCGCCCTAATTGCTGTGTACGTTAGGAGTTCTAGCCGTAATAATTGTTTATGTTAATGTTGTAATTATTGGGTTTTAAAACATAAACATTGCCTTAATCCGTCCTTTAGCCTTTGCGTTCACTCTCACCATTTGCTGTAGTCGATCTGCAGAGAATGATCTACGATGAGGTCTGTGGGGCATCTGGGGTTCACCAGGTTCGGATCGACCCCCTGTTTAGCTAAAGCATCTCTCATGGCTGCCAGATCCACCATAGCAGGAATTCCCCTGTGAACACAATGGAGCTATCAGGATATATCCAACCTTATGAACAGGCCCAGTTAGTGTGCGACTGAAGATAGGGCTGTTCATCTAAATAAAGCACTGTGATATGATTTATTGCGATCTAAGCAATATTACCATACTTGACAAGAAACGCCTATCAACAAAATAGAAGCTTTAAAGGCTCCCTCCGTTAAAGGAGTTTGTTCGTTTGAAAATGAAGATGCTATCCTTTGAAAATGAAGAAATTAAGACAAATAAAATGATTATTATATGATTTTTTGTTTTACAGTGAAACATTACAATAGTAACATTTTAATTTGTTTTCATTTATAAATTTTTGTTTAGTAATATTAATAATAACTAACCATATTTGATATTTAATAGCAAAATACTGCCATACAAACAAGCACAGCAAACCTGGAATTTTTTTAATCACATATAGCAAAAATAGCAATCACAGTTTTTATCAGGGAAAAAATTCCATTTATTTTTTCACCCAAAATCAAGGCCGACCGAGTCAATTACTCACGTAAAATCCTGTAGCAGAACCCTGGCGGGCGAGAACGCAACCTCAGACTGGTTCTGCTGTGTCTGCCAATCCAAAATACTGGAGACATCATCTGTCTTTATGTAGAACCCGTCACACTTCCGGATGGCGGACTCCAGGAGAACCCGCACACAGAACGGCAGTTTCTCTACAAGAGAAAGAGCCAGTTAGTATTTTTGCAAGACTTTATTTTTACATCTGAAATCTATTGAGTTTAATTACACTTTTTTTAAAACATGTGAAGTCACTTGCATCCGTGCATGATTTAATTCCATTAAAGCATTGAGCAACTCACCGTATCTGACATCACTCAGCTTCTGTGGGTTGAAATATCGCCGCTCTTCATATTGTTCGCTCCGCAGAGTGTCGATCAAATGGCCGAATGGATGTTCTGTACAGAATAAAAAGACTTCATTAAGAATTTTCGAGCTGATAAATGAATGTCATCTGTGTAACTGTGACAGGAAAAGAACGGCTTGTGTGTTTGAAAGTCATTAATCTGATCTGGATTTGGGTTTGGCTGTGACTGTGTAATGTGCACCTGCAACGACCAAACAGAATCAAAAACTGGCCCAGATTACAGCAGACCAACACCTGCAAGGCTTATATAACTCAAAGAGAGAGTATCTTCTCTTAAACCTCCTCTGTTCGCAGGCCTTCACCTCTTCCCTCCTCAAGTCCCCTTTAGAAGGCACAAGTGTACAGCTGTGGGACTTGTGTTGGCAGTGAGTACTGAGAGCTTACAAGCCCAATTCACAGCCGTTTAGGGCAGATACACAAGCATTAAAAGACATCTGAACATTCAATTTAGAAATGCACCAAAACTTTAGCAACAAAAAAAGTGATATGATCCAGGTACAAAGCCAGACATTGTCATTTATAGAAACATATTATGATCAAAATTCAAACACAATTAAGCATTTGCATTTCCTAGTTGTGCCTAGAAGCAAAAACCCTTTTGGATACTGCGGACAGTAATAAACCATTTTCATGTTTTCTCATTGGAGAAGGTAGAGATGCTTCTGTTACTAAAGAACCTGTCTATTTTCTATTCAAAACTAGAAAAAATAGGCATTTTGTCCATTGTTGTGTGTTGCCAAACAGTCTATTGTTAAAAAACACTTCTATTATTATTTAAATTCAAAGTTTTAAGATCACTGTTACTATTTTTATCTTAATTGTGTCTTAAAAAACAACATTTATCATGTTTTTGGAGTAGACTTTGTTTAGAGTCAACAATGCATGGAAAAATACATCCATAATAGTACTGCTATCTACCTATCTCTCTCTCGATCTATCTATATGCATGCACTTTTATTAAAATAAACACTTCTAATCAGCAAAGGACACATTCAATTGAGCAAAAGTTACAGTAAAGACATTTATTATGTTTCAATTTAGAATTCAAACAAACAAATAAACTATTTTAATCAAATAATTGTAGCCTCGGTGGGCATAAGAGACTTCTTTCAAAAACAGAAAAAACTAGCTTTTGAACCAACGTTATATACAAGTAGCCAATATAATAAATAATAAATGCATATTTTTAAAGTTTAATGTTATTTTAATCATGCCAACATACATGCAATAATTATTCATTAATTTGGTTGACTCTCATGACATTGCATTCAAAGGAGATCGAATCAGTTTGATCAAATAGTCTTTCACAGACTAAAATGCCTAATACACACACACACAAAAGAGAAACAGGCTGTGTTAAAGTAACACTAGCACTGCTGCAGTCAGATCTGCATGCTGTCACAAGAAATTCTGACACAAAAAAGAGAGAAGAATTTAAACTATCCATGCAGAAGGCTTGACAGTTCGCCAAAAAAGAGAGAACAAAAAAATCCTCATTATTGTGCATGATATAAACACACCAGTGCTGCTGCACAGCAGTGTATTGCAGTATATTGAGACACAATGTGACTGCATGTGTGGTGGATGAACATGCACAGACACACGCTTATCACTCACAGCCTGCGTCTGCTGCATGCGTTAGATTAGGCTAGACGAGTTCAGATTAAACAGAAACTGCAGCAAAGAATACAAACTTACAATGCCACCTACGAACACACACAAATGCCTGATCTATATTTAAGACATGGAAGATAAAGACACTGGGTGGGAAAAGTAAATAACACTCTCGCTAACAGACAATCAGATTAAAGAAGGATCAGTCCACTGACATACACACAGTTAATTATAATTACACACTTTTTACTTCTAAAAGAAAGCTTTAGGCATTGTAGACCTTAATTAAGACAACATATAGAACATTTTTGAGGATAATTCCCTCCCAAAGTTTCCCACAATGCAGGTTTTACAGTTTTGGGGACATTTGGTTCACACAATGTATACATGTCACTTAATTTTCAAGTTCATTTTAAGACACTATTTGGGACATTTATGAACGTTTTACAGCAGGTAGTACAACCTCATATTAAGATAAAGAGGTTTTGTTATATAATGTATTATTTGTTGTATAATGAAGAAATAATTAATAAATAAATAGAGAGAAAGACTATGCTTTGCTCTTACCATAGTATAGTGACAATAAACGACAGTAATACTACTTCAAATCAAATATATGCACATAAAAGAATGTTGATTACCATATTCACATACTATATTATTTACATAGTACAGTAAAGTAAGAACACTACGGAAACTCATGGTACGTGTCCACTCATGGTACATATGTGCTATTGTAAAGTAAACAATGCATAATAATCAAACATTGTACATAATAGGTTGTGTCTCGATGCTTAATGAGCTCCCTGCCAAGACAACATTTTTAGCATCCTATATGCATAAAACAGATGTTGTCAAGGTGGGCATTTCACTAGGTTTTGATACATCAGTTTGTGATCTCGTGAGCTGTATGTTAGCACGCGATCTGGATGTCAGTCGCTCTCTCGCCGCTAGCCGCACTGCTAACGACAAAACCGCCGTCTTCATCCTTCTAAATATGAATATTTAAGGGCTGTTTTAACACACAATTGTGACTTCGCATATAACCGGTTATATATATCTCTGTCGGAGCGTAAATGAGATGATTATTGTTATTTTATCTGTAAAACCAGCCCTTACCGTGCTGAGGTGAACCGAGCGCCATGATGACTACTAATATTAACACGACTCCACTCGCTCGAGCCACGACAGCTAGCCAATCAGCAAACAGTTCCTCCCTGGAGGACTGTCCAATCAGAGTACAGGATCTCGATCAGCGTCGTCCAATCAACAAACAGTATCTCCTACACTACTCTTCTATCAACAAATCTTAATATAATGGATATGAAAGTGGATATAGAGATTATCTTTTTTTTTTTTTTTTTAATTATCCTATCTATATTAATAATGTTAAATACTTTATATCGACAGTATTTACAAGTGTAAATGTCTGAAGACATCAAATTTATTTTTATTTATCATATATAAGTGTGTGTGTGTGTGTGTGTGTGTGTGAGAGAGAACATTAATATTCATACATTACTATAAATACAAACCATTTAGTCTATTTAATTTTAGAAATTATTTCAAGCAATATTCTTTTGGTGTTTTGTATGTACAATTTTAACTAAATAGGAAAGTAGTGATTTTTCTTCTTTTGTGTTGTTTTATTAACATTTTTTAATTTATCTGACTTTTTTGTTGAACCATTTTATTTTTAATTGATCTCATTTTATTTTTAAAATATTGTTCATATTGTTAAATGCAGCAAAAATGCACCATTTTGCCTGTTGTTAATGTTTATATGCATATAAAAGTTGAAAAATAAGTTCACAGAAATGCCTGTCTACATTTTTGTACATTTTTAATCAATTATTTTAATCAATATTTTATATTTGTGTTTTGTATTAATGTAATGCATTTTAAAAGAAGATTTGACCCCAATTTGATCCCATTTTCCTCATGTGTTTTTTTGGATTATGCTGCAACACTTTTTTATTTGTAAAATGTATCTTATTGTGTGTTATATACATAAGTTATATATATATATATATATATATGTTATATAATATAATATAATGTTATATAATATCTTACATAACATTATATAATGGTGTTATATTACATTTGAAGTAATATTAGATAATATTGTTAAAATTGATATATATATATCTATATTGTATTTATTACATATATAACATACAAATGTGCCCATTTAATCCCATAAAAAAGGTTTTCATTTATATAGCTCTAAAAACCTTACTGACTGATGTTTTAGTGCACTTCCTGCAAATATGGAAAAATTTAATATGTGCAGTTTCACATGATTAGTGCAAATTGTCACATGACCAGAGCAGTTTATTTCCTGTTTGCACCTGGAGAAGATGATGGCAGCATCAAAGCTCCAAAACGAGAGGCTAGTAAAGTATGTTAACATAAAGATATGACAAAGATTTTTGGTACACATTATCTTTAAGGTGTCTAGTATTAATATATGAATTCACATATATTCAGTTTTGTTGAGTGTGGTCATAGAATGAGTAAACATGTTGACGGTCACAATAGTGACCGGTGGGTTAACAGTGAACTTAGATATACAATATAAATCCAATTGCAGTTGTTAGTGAAAATTGCAATAAAATGTTGCAATGACAAAATATTGCACTAAATTAAAAGTTCAAATGTTACAAATAAGTTACAATATTGATGTTGTAATACTGGTAGCACTAATATAAAAATTTGATGATGCATTTTACAAAAAAATTAAAAATTTTGAAATATGTTGATGGTTGTATTTTTTTGCCTTTTATCTCAGTATTCTTATCAATGTTGTATTTTTTTTTTAATGCACAATAGCAACCCTAGAATGTGATCAAACAGTTTAAAATAGCTGGGCTAAAATATATAACAATTTTTATGACCACAGAAATATGTTAATTCAGTACTCATCCCACCGGTCACAATTGTGACCGACCATCCAAATGGTCTCCCTTTATTAAATACTTTGAAGAGCTCCCTGGCCTTTAGGATGGAGTAGCCAGTCTCAACCTCCACCTCTTTTTTTATATCTTTTTTCTATATCTTGTTTTATTTATTTATTTCCTTTCCTTTTTCTTTTCTAAAGGTCACCTATTTATTTAATATATCTAGGTTTGAGTATATATGTATGCATGTATATCTGCCTCTGTTACCAGTAATTTTAGTTCCTTTACTATGTTATCTAGACAGGTATTCTGAAAGTGTGTACTTAATTTATTTATTTATTTATTTATGTATTTATTTATTTTTTATTTATTTTTTTCTTAATGAAGATGTACCTCTTCTGCAATTTGTTTTATTTATTTATTTATTTATTGTTTTTATTAATTACTTAATTTATTTATTTATCTTTGGATGTTGTTAGGCCTTTTGCGTTAAATGAAATGGACTGAACAAGCATGGGACACTATTTCTATTCAAAAAAAAAATTAATTAATTAATTTATTTTTTTTCACTGTAAACTCTGAAAATTCTGGAATGTTTTTGACTCAACATTATGTGCCTTTTTTTTTAAGGCCGTGGTTGTGGGGTGGGGGGGAGAGTACTGTTTAAAATTGTAATGTGAAAACTCAATAAACAAAATATTAAAAAACAAACAAAAAAAACAAAAAAATTGTGACCGACCATAAAACACAATTTTTCACACACTTTTCCAAAAAAATCTATTGATTTATAATTATTGATTATTTTAAAGGGTTAATGATGACACGTCATTTGGATATTGTCATGTCGGTTTAAATCATGTAAACTTGTGCATGTTGTTCTTTGTAATAATAAAAGAATGCAACATTTCTCTTGAAGAACATTGCTCATGCTCATTTTTCAAAACTGAGATTTATACATCATCTGAAAGCTTTCCATTGATGTATGGTTTATTAGGATCAGACAATATTTGGCCGATATACAACTATTTGAAAATCTGGAATCTGAGGGTGCAAAAAAAATCGAAATATTGAGAAAATCGCCTTTAAAGTTGTCCAAATGAAGTTCTTAGCAATGCATAGTACTAATCAAAAATTATCTTTTGATATACATATGGTAGGAAATTTACAAAATATCTTCATGGAACATGATCTTTCCTAATGATTTTTGGCATAAAAGAAAAAATCTATAATTTTGACCCATGCAATGTATTTTTGGCTATTGCTACAAATATACCCCAGCGATCCAGGGTCACAAATAACAACTTGAATGGCACACATCACCGCCCAATCATCAAACAGCTCCTCCTGTGTCACTGACCAATCAACAGGCAGCAGCGGTCAGTGACGTTTGAGCATGCGCCGGAAGTGTGGAGGAGCGCTCGGGCTCGGCATGACTTTCTGTCAGGAGCTGCAGGCCGCGAGTCGATCAGGCAGAATGCGGTTTTTAGAGGCATAACAGCGAATTTCTCTCATGACAAGACCGCGCAGCTCGGCTTGAGGCCGCTGGATGGAGAAACAGCAAATATGGCGAGTTAACCGGGTGAGTTAGCGTGTGTCTGAGAGGTCAAATGAAGTGTCCTGTACTTCTGATGGGCGAGGGGAGGGACATAACATAAGCTGCTTTTTGTTTCAGGGGGGTGTCTGGTGTCTTGTGTAATGCGCAATGCGCGTGTGCAGTAGATACCATGCTTCACCATGAAAAGGTCACAATGATTCTGATAAACATTCAGCTCTGTGTCAGAGCCAAATAACTGATGGAGGACAGAAGATAGTGGAAGAAAGAGTGTCTGTTAGATTTGTCATTGGCTATTTATGGTTATGCATGTCATATGAAAAGAGCTGCATCAAGGTAGTGTGGTCCCTCAAAATTCAGTAACATAAAGATTAAATTATTATTTTTAGGAATAAAAAATATTTTTTTTCTATTGGATTTCTACTCTAATGCAATTTTTCCTTTGACAAATTCCCAGTTGTTATAAAGATTTGTCATCAGGTTAATTCTAAATTTAAATAATATATCAATTACATAATATAATATTAATAAAATAATAATTGTCTCCTCTTTAATGTTTACTTTGGCACAACAGGGGTATAATTTAAAAATAAATATTTATTAAAAACTTTTGTTTTAATTCTGACTGGTATAATCCTGAGGAATGTGTGGTATTCTAGTAATTTACAGATTCATATAAAAGGATTACATTCTTTTTAGTAATATAAATGTTTTATTTTTAAATGCCAAGCCCTATTTTTAATTTTTTATTTATTTTGACAAATAAAATTCTGTGGAAACTATGGCATTCTAGTGATTTAGAAATTAATATAGAAATTAAGATTTTCAAAACATTCTGATTTAAGTGTTGTTCATGGTAACAAATATGCAATGCTTCATATAAGCACTACATTCACTTTGTGAATACAACTTTTTATTTTTTAAAAGGTTGGTGGTATTTAATTTGTAATCTAATGCAGTTTTGCCAAGCCTTATTATTCTGGTTAATTAATTCCGAATGTGATGCTATAAATATGATTTTTAATGTTTACTTTGGAACAATAAAGATATCATTTAAAAACAAATATTTATTATTATTATTATCATTTTGACAGGTATAATCCCAGAGAACGTGTGGCATTTTTAGAATTAAAGATTTACATTACATTTAGATTTGCATTATTTCTAAAACGTAATTATTTTTATTTATTATATTTTTATGATGGATGTTGTTTTATTTCACTTTTTATTAACACTTTTTTTTAGTTTTAAAATTTTTAGTTTTGTGCTCGCAGTAAACTTGTTCATCTTCTTCACTGTAACAAAAATGAATACATTTATATTACTAAATAATGCAATTATTAAAAATAAAAATATTTTCATCTCGTTAAAGTTGCCTGTTTAAGATTGAAAATCTTGGTCTTCGATAAGTCTAAAACAATACATCTGTACAAAAAATGCATTTAAAGGGTTCATTCATATAAAAAACCTTCATATAACAAAAATAAAAACTGCTGAGGTGTAAAAATGTGCTTATTTCATAGATTTAAAACGTTCAATATCTGCTTTTTGTTTACACGTGTCAAGAAATTATCTCTTATCTGCAGAGCATATGATTATAGCATAACACTACAGTCACATGACCTTTGAACTCTGTTGAGAAATGTTGTGATTTTGTCATTTCTTCAGGTCGAGCAGGAGCGGAGCGAGTGTGTGAGCGTGTGATTTTGTGTGTGAGGTCATCGGCTGCAATGATGCAACAGAAGCGCAACATTCAGATCATCGAATGGGAGGATCTGGACAAGAGGAAGTTCTACTCTCTGGGCGTCTTCATGACCATGACCACACGGGCCACCGTCTACCCGTTCACCCTGATCCGCACCAGACTGCAGGTCCAGAAGGGGAAGTCGCTCTATAACGGCACCTTTGACGCCTTCTGGAAGATTCTGAAGGCCGAGGGGGCGCGTGGCCTTTACCGAGGGTTCATGGTCAACTCGCTCACGCTGATCTCAGGTCAGGCCTACATCACTACCTACGAGCTGGTGAGGAAATACGTGTCCTGTTACTCGTCCAATAACACGGTCAAGTCTCTGGTGGCGGGCGGCGCGGCCTCGCTGGTGGCCCAGAGCATAACGGTGCCCATCGACGTGGTGTCCCAGCAGCTGATGGTGCAGGGTCAGGGGTGTCAGCTCACACGCTTCAAACTCAAGCCCAAGATGGTGATGGCCACGTCCAAACACAAAGTAACGTTTGGCCAGACCAGAGACATTGTGGTGCAGATTTTCCACGCGGATGGATTCCGGGGCTTTTATCGTGGATATGTGGCGTCGCTCCTCACCTACATACCCAACAGCGCCATCTGGTGGCCGTTTTATCACTTTTATGGAGGTAAACAAAATGTGTGACCCTGGACCACAAAAACCAGTCATAAGGGTCAGTTTTTTGAAAGTGAGAGTTATACATCTTCTATAAGCTTTCCATTGATGTATGGTTTGAAATTCTATTTGAAAATCTGGAATCTGAGGGTGCAAAAAAATCTAAATATTGAGAACATCGCCGTTAAAGTTGTCTAAATTAAGTCCTTAGCAATGCATATTACTAGTCAGAAATGAAGTTTTGATATATTTACGGTAGAAAATCTACAAAATATCTTCATGGAATATGATCTTTACTTAATATCCTAATGATTCTTGGCATAAAAGAAAAATTGATAATTTTGACCCATACAATGTATTTTTGGCTATTGCTACAAATATACCCCAGCGACTTAAGACTGCTTTTGTGGTCCAGGGTCACATAATTAATGATGCAGAAAAAAAATTGGATCCCAACATTAAAACTGATATTAAAGCTTTAATTTAGCTGAAAACCTTATTGAAAAGAAGAATAATCAATGAATTAATAATCAATGAATAATCAATGAATTAATACAATTAATTTAATAATCAGCACTCAAATAAGAGTTGCATATAAACATTTAAAAAATAACCAACCATTTAAAAAATAAGAACACATTTTTAATACTAAAAAGAATGTTGCACTTAAAAGAAATGTTGCTTTTTTGTTACAATGAACAATATGAACAAGTTGACATTGTTGAAGTTTTTATATGAACTTTTTAATGATAAAATGATCCAGTTCATCGTTGAAATATAAACATTTAAATGGCCGTCATAACTTGTTTTCATAACAGATGTATTCAAACTGACAACAGGTTAAGCAAAATATATCCTGAATAAGTAATATTCATTTGGTTATTTGTTTTAATATTGAAAATCAGTATCTTTGGAAAAAATCTATGTGACATTTATTATTCAAACATACAATAAAAAACGACGACATTAAGATAAGTAAAAAATATATTAAAAAATGAACATCCAGTATGTATTATAATGCATATATTTAGGACCGTGCTCATCTCCAGATTATTATAATTTTTTTTAGTTGACTGTCAAGTTTATGGACATTGAATGGCTTTCCTGAGGTTAATGTAACATTACGTGAGATTGTTTACAAGCTATTGGCATCTTTAAGCGTATTTTTCATATTTCAGTAAATTATACTCTTTCTTTCAATGTAATCTCTGATGTTCATTCATGTTTATTTTTTTAACCACCATAAAAGAGGAAGAGATGGCGGATTTACATTCCGTGGGTCTGTAAATATACTGCCTTTAGTCACCGTACTGTGCGGTATTTCATTGTGTAAAATCTTATTTGTCATGGTCAAGATGTCAACTACACTACCTCAGCACTTGTCGCCTCCTGCTTAAAGGGTTAATTCACCCCAAAATGATACGCGTGCTTTCCCCTAAGCGTGAACAATGCTGATTACGCCGATTATGTTCATGCTCGTGCTTCCCCCCCCAAACATAAACAACGCTGATTACGCTCTTAGGTTACTCTCCAAAATGGCTG
Source organism: Onychostoma macrolepis (assembly GCF_012432095.1). NCBI lineage: Eukaryota > Metazoa > Chordata > Actinopteri > Cypriniformes > Cyprinidae > Onychostoma > Onychostoma macrolepis. The sequence continues at coordinate 6,136,718 of NC_081179.1, forward strand.
AAGACGTAACTCGGGGGAGAAGAATTGTTAAATAAATTGTTATTTTTGTTTTCTTTGCGCGCACAAAGTATTCTCGTTGCTTCGCAAAATTGAAGTTGAGCCACTGATGTCACATGGACAGTTTTACCGATGTCCTTACTACGTTTCTGGACCTGGGAACATTTCAGTTGCGTTGCTGTCTGTGCAGGGTCAGAGAATGCTCAGATTCCATCAAAAATATCTTAATTCGTGTTCAGAAGATGAACGAAGGTCTTACGGGTTTGAAATGACATGAGGGTGAGTAATTAATGACAGAATTTTCATTTTGGGGTGAATTAACCCTTTAATTGCACGTAATGTTTATTTTTCACACACAGAATGTCTGCATTTATGCACATCTGGTGTCCTCTGTGTACTGTGTTGTATAGCATATTGTATATTGCATTGTGTATAGTGTATTGTATAGCGTATTATGTATATTATATTGTATAATAGTACAGTCTTTAGTGTTTAATGTGTGTGCAGACTCGTACATGGTACACCACTATTTGTATGTATCAAGAAGGCACCGCCACCTAACTTTCATTGTACATGTACAGTAACAATAAAGTTCTCTCTCTCTCTTTCCAGAGCAGCTCTCCAGACTGGCTCCAGCGGACTGTCCGCACCTCCTCCTGCAGGCCGTGGCGGGACCGATGGCTGCAGCTACAGCCTCCACCCTCACAAACCCCATGGATGTGGTCCGAGCCCGAGTACAGGTAGAAACTCACCCATAACCTGCTGGAATTCATATTGTTATTATTTAAGTATAAGGCAGTAAGATGTTTTTTTTAATGGTTTTGAAAGAAGTTACTTATGCTCTCCAATACTGCTTTATTTGATCAAAAGTACAGTAAAAACAGTAATATTGTGAAATGTTATCGCAATTTAAAATTTAGTTTTTAAATAAAATAAAGTTATTCCTGTGATCTTTTTTCTTCTTCAGTGTCATATGATCATTTAGAAATCATTCTAATATGCTGATTTGCTGCTCAAGAAACATTTATTATTATTTCAGGATTTTTTATTTATTTTATTTTTAGATGAACAGAAAGTTCAAAAGAGCAGCATATTTGAAACAGAAATATTTTGTAAAATTATAATGTACAATCCTTGCTAAATAAAAGTACTAATTTCTTTCACAAAAAGTCTTACTCGCACCAAACCTCTGAATAATAGTATATAAAAAGGTCATATTCTTTATTTTTATTTATTTATTTTACATCATTTTAAAATGCTTAAAATATATTTATTTAAATTAGGGTTGTTATTATAGTTATATTATAGTTGAAACATTACTTGAAATGAAATATAAAAAATAAAATTTAATATTTCTCATTTAGTATTTTCTATTTCTTCTACTATTTTCTTCTAATTTATATTTAGTTTAACTTGAAATACTAAAATAACATATTATTAAAATTAAACTGTTATAGACATAAAAACTAATGAAAATGGCAAAAGCATTAAATTACTAGAACATTCATTAAAAGTGAAAACAGAAAATATAACAATCTATTTTTAAATATTGACAAAAAACTGTAGCAGTATATCAATAATGCAAAATGACAGATTTGTTTTAATAGATTTATTAATGTATTAAACATGTATGCATAATTTATTCTTATTCATTTTAACAGACTACTTTAAGTAACTTTAAGACTTCTATATGTAAATAACATAAATGTTAACTTTAAGATAAAGTAGATAATACGTTGCTTAATAGCAATTGTATGTTAATGTGCTCATAACCATAATGTGCTCATTTCTGAATGAGACATTTTTGCTTGTATTTCAAAAGAGCAAAATGGTTCTTGTTGATATGGCTCATTAAAATGATTGATGTAATTACTGTAGATTTAAGCTTTGTGAGTTAATGCACTGTGTGTGTGTGTGTGTTTGCAGGTCGAAGGTCGTTCGTCTGTGATGGAGACGTTTAAGCAGCTCCTGGCTGAAGAGGGCATGTGGGGTCTCTCCAAGGGTTTGTCTGCACGCATCATTTCCTCCATGCCCACGTCAGTCATGATTGTCATCGGGTACGAGACACTAAAGAGACTCAGTCTGCGGCCTGAACTGGTGGACAGCAGACACTGGTGAAAACGCACATACCTCAGCCTTTTAAACTGTTGCCTTTTATTATTTTCACGTTTTATGAGGACCAGGCAATAATCGGCGCTCAAATGTGAAGCTATATTTCCTCTCTCCCTTTTTTGTGGATTTTGTATATTTTGTAACCTGTGAACTCAGTTGAGCGCATCCGGCCCAAACTAGTATTTTGTAATGAGACATCATGGAACACCTTACTTGTGCTTTTCGCCTGGAATGTGTTTGTTTATCAGAGGTTTTGAAGTGAAAATCATTTTGAAATGGTGACTTTGACACTTTCTTCTGAGTCTCATGCAGTGCTCTTCACTTCATCTGACAGGAAGTGAGATCATCACATCTGTTACATTGATGGGAAGAATGAGAACATGTATGGCTTTTCACACTTGAAACCCTGGGTCGTTTTTAACCCTAGCAAATAGTCAGTATTGTCTTATTTACAAGGTTATTAATATTGTTTGTATAAGAGCTCTCAGTCTTCTGAAACACTAAATATTGTCTAATTTAATGTTCCAGTTTAAGTGTTGATCTCATGTGTAAGAGTTTTGTGACTTTTCACATGAATATTGAACCTCATGTCTCTGTGCTCATGAATATTTAATGAGGCAATAACTGACTAAACATTTAACTAGCATTTCCATGGTCATGAAAATCTGGAAATATCAGTGCATATTAAAAGTAATAAGGCAATTCATTTTTAAATTCAGACTTGGAAAACAAATTTACTAATTATATATTAAGCTCAGCTCTTAAATATTGAAATAGGCTGAAATTATTGATAAAATCTTTTATCTGTTGATCAAAAAAAAACAACAACTGTAAAAACATGTAAATTAATTTTAAAAGTGGTCTTTACCCAGGGTTAAACGTTACGTGAAAAGCCTTGTGAGAAAAATGAGTCATGTTCTCTTGAATGATATTTCAGTCTGATTGAATCTTCTTTGAATTGTCATATTTTGTGTTTGTTTTATGCCTTGTCTTTAACAGTCAGCAATTTTGGGGCCAAAGCTTTTACAGTTTAAATGCTTTATAAATGTGCTTCATGTTTTAAAAATAACTGCCGTAGTCGTTTTTGTCTATAAGATTGTTTCTAACTGATCCTTTGTGTCTCAATGGAGAGTGAATTAAATGAGAATGAAACACTTTGTGATTTTTTTTGCTAGTGCTGCTCACATGAAAGTGACGTGACAGGTGGCCAAGTCGGAATTTGTGCTCTGCATTTAACCCATCCAAAGTGCACGCACACACACACACGCACACACACACACACACACACACGCACGCACAGACACAGAGCAGTGTGAACAGCCGAAAGGGTTCAACATTCAAACAAGTTCTACTTTGGATCTTTATGTATCATAATTCATTTTTACACACGTTTGCTATAATACAGACCAAACTATCAAGGACTCTGAATTGGCACAGTAACATTTAGTGTCCTGTAGAGGGCAGACAGCGATCAGTTTTGTGAAAAAGCTGGAAAGATCAGGGAATTTAACATTTTGATTTTAAGTAATTAAACTCTATAATGAATATACATTTCATAATAAAATACATATCCTACTAAAAATGTCACACAACACCATTGGTCAAAATGAATGTGTGAATCCTGAACAAGACAAACAGCAACAACTAAAAAAAAAAAGACATTTATTTGTATCACCATATACAGATGTTGAAGTTGGCAATGAAATAAAAAAAAATCATTTATGCATGCTGTGGTCTTGAGAGGCTGTGACTCTTACAGAGCTTCATCAGGAGGCTGTAGTTTTGTGGTGATTCACATGGGACAGTCGTAAACATGGATGGCTCTGTCATCACCCGCAGACACTATTTTAGAGCCCGTAGGGTTGTACTTCACACTCCAAACCTGCAAATACACACATATTTGAACATAAGCATGCCCTAAAAAAATACAGTAATATTGCAAAATATTATTACGATTTAAAATACCCTTTTTCTATTGTAATATATTTTAAAATGTAATTTATTCCTGTGATGCAAAGCTGAATTTCAGCATCATTACTCCAGTCTTCAGTGTCACATTCTAATATTTGCTACTCAAGTAAAGGTCTTTGCACACTGAGTCCGAAGTTTTCGTATGCGTGTTTTCATATTCTTCATCCTTTCCTATCAAAATGCTTGCTACAGATGCGAAAACGCAGAAAATCGAACCTGATCCGAATTTTTTATGACGGACGAAAGTTTCAGAGGCAGTGTGTAAACGTGATTGACACAACGTGAGGTCGTATTTATTTGGTAACGTGCGAAAATTTTGGACTCGGTGTGCAATGACCTTAACATTTCTTATCAATGTTGAAAACAGTTATGCTGCTTAATATTTTTGTGGAAACCGTGATGCATCTCTCACCTGATCCTGATGATCAAAGAATGTATTTACACAGGATCTGCTGCTTGTGTCCCACACTTTTACACTCTTATCAGACGAACTAAAAAAAGAAACAAACAACAGTTAAGAACACAAACTACATTTTAAATTCCCGTTCATCTGAAGTGCATCAACTCTTGCCTGGACACAAAGTGTGTGTCATCGGGTGAAAAGGCCACGTTCAGCACCCAGGATCCGTGACCGCTGAGAGTGCCGGCCAGGTTAGCGTGCTGCCTGTGAGACACACACAAACAACCAGACCGTGAGATTCAAATGTGTTAGGAGGCCAAAGATGCACACAAATTTGCAACTTACACGTCATAAATCTTGATGTAGCCGTCGTCTGACGCGGTTACCAGCAGCTGAGAGTCTGGAGAGAAAGTCAGAGACCGGATAGGCATCGCATGCCCTGGGGAAAAAAACTTACATTAATCCCACAATTTGGCTACTGTACCTTTAAGATGTCTGAATGTAAATAGTATAGCATAAGCAGTAATAAAGCAGTACAAATATACATAAGTGGACAAAGTTTGGAATAATTATGATTTTATGTTTTTGAAAGAAGTCTCTTGTGCTCATCAAGGCTGCATTTGTTTGATCAAAGATACAGTAAAACTGAAAAATATTAATATTAAAAAGAGTTGTTTTCTATTGTAATTTTCAGCATCATTACTCCAGTCTTCAGTGTCACATGATCCTTCAGAAATCATTCGAATATGCTGATTTGCTGCTCAAGAAACATTTTTGATTATTATTCACATTTTTTGGGGGGGGTGAAAGCTGTGATACACATACCATTCTAATTTTTGGGGAGAGTAAGATTTAAAAAAATTATTTAGCAAGGATAAATTAAATTGATCAAAAGTGACAGTAAAGACTTACTAGATGTTACAAAAGATTTATATTTCAAATAAATGCTGCTATTTTGAACTTTCTTTTCATCAAAGAATCCTGAAAAATTTATTTTTTTGCCATCACAGGAATAAATTACATTTTAAAATATACTAAAATCGAAAACAGTTCTTTTAAAGTGCAATAATATTGTAAATTATTCCAAACTTTTGACCGCCAGTGTAATACAATAAAAACTGAACTACATCTAACATTCAACATTATTACCAGCTGTACTTGCTGGAGCAAATGAAAGGGATGAGTGAGCGATGGAAGGATGCAGGAAGACAAAGAGGAAAAATGGAGTCGCTCGGTGACAGGAGCCGAGGTTTACGACCCTTGAGGGACGGCCAGAGACGCAAACAGGTTTTTCCACCGCATTCACATAACCCATAATCACCCTAAATGCATCTAGCAGACTAACGGACAGAACGTCTACAGAGGGTTTTAATAAAGGAAACTAAAGATGGCTTGAATCACGTGGGAGACGATTTTCACCTTCCAGCGTGTGCAGGAGTTTCCCAGTCGCAATATCAAAGATATTAATGATTCCGTCTATAGCACCGCTGGCTAAGTACTTTCCATCTGGACTCTAGAGAGAGAGAGAGAGACAATTATTAGGGTCTGGAAAACTTTATATTGTATGGAAAATCAGCGTTTTCTCAAATATTCATTCTAATGTGTCATTTGTGAAATCAGTTCCTTTTTACACACTGAAGCTCACTGTTAAACTGGTACTTATTTATATGCTACCCACAATTTTTAACCAATACATATTTAGGATTTTTTTTTCCAATACTTCATATGTGGTTTGATTACTGGATTAGCAATTACACTCAAAAAGACGTTTTTTGCTGACAAACATTTTTAGAGCTGAGCATGACAAAACATTTATATATTCAATATAGGCTTTTTAAAAAATGTTTTAATTGAATTCATTGGATTATTATTAAACCTTGTTATTTAGCATTTGAACAAGAACATATTCTAAATAAATAAATACAATAATTATTTTTCAAAATTAAATGTGATATACACTACAGTTTCAAGGTTTGGAGTATGTAAAATTTTTTCTTTGAAAGGAATTATTTTTATTCTGCAAGGATACATTAAATCGACAGTAAAGTGACAGTAAAGACAATTATAATGTTACAAAAGTTATTTTGTTCCTTTGAACTTTCTATTAATCAAAACAAACAAACAAAAAAACCAGTTTCCACTAAAATATTAAGCAACACAACTATTTTCAACAATGATAATAATCAGAAATGTTCATTGAGCAGCAAATCAGCGTATTAGAGTGATTTCTGGAGGATCATGTGACACTGAAGACTGGAGTAATGATGCTGAAAATTCAGCTTTGCATCACAGGAACTAAATTACATTTTTAAATATATTCAAATAGAACAGTTATTTTAAATTGTAATAATATTACTGTACATTACTGTAAAACCTTACCAACTCCAAACTTTGTTTATATAGAATTCAAAATATATTTAAAAAAATTTATATTTTAATGATACAATTCAGTACAAAAGGATAAAATGATTCTAGCCCAACATTATTATCCACTGAATATTCAGTTTTTTGTTTAACAGAAATAAATCATCAGTGACACTGGCTTTAGATGAGATTAATGTTGTCCATGCAGCATTATTCCAGACACTCAGAGACTCTTACGTAGGCGATACTCAGAATGAATTTCCCTCTGGTGTCCAGCGAATGCTCCTTTTTCCCACTTTCCACGCCGAAGATGTTGACCTTCCCTAGATGGCTGCCGGTGGCGATGTATTTGGAGTCAGGAGAAAAGGCGACTGTCCAGGCATCAACTGCAGACGGTATAGTAAGAGTTCATCAGTGTTATTTTAGTATATTTAGATACTAGAGTTTACTTTAAAATTTTTTTTTTTTTTTAAGTTTTAGCAATTTGTTTCCGTTAATTTAGTTCATTTTCAACAAATTTTTAGTTAGGGTTTTTAATATTTTATTTCGGTTAATGTTTATTTTACTTCAAATATCAAAAATGGTCTGATACGCTTTTAGTTTTAATTTTAGTTAATGACATTAACCTTGCATCACACTCACACATTTAAAACTATCTTTGAAAAGAAAGAAATAAGCAGCTCACCAGGGCCTGCATCCATGGACTTGATCTGTTTGCCCGTCTCCAGATCCCAGAGCCGGATGTGAGCGTCTAGAGAGCTGGAGGCGGCGATCGCTCCGTTTTGACTGATGTCCACCGACACCACACCCAGCTGGTGACCCTCCAGCGTCCACTGCAGCTCCAGCTTCTCATCCGACCTGCGAGCCATCAGAACAAGTGGCGTATGTTCAGACACAAACACTTTTTTAATCAATAATTGGATTGCACTTCATTCATTGATTTACCATTTCCACACTTTCACCAGGTCGTCCAAAGAGCCGGTCACAATGGTTTCTGACCCATCCTTCTCGCTGCGACCCCATGCCGCCGTCCAGATGGCATCTTCATGAGCTGCAGAAACACAGAGATCTATTGGCTGTGCCCAAATATGCTGCCTAGATAGACAGCTCACTAGATTTTGGGCTCTAAATCAGAACAGATGACTAAGTGTGTGTTTGTGGACTCACCATGCTCCTGCTTGAATAGTATACTGTACTAAAAACAGAACAATTAACATATTTATATCACACTCAATCATTATTCTGATCACCATTTATACAGTAAGACAGAAAAGGTGCAAGGGTTTGTTCATATTTGAGCTGAATTTACCTGTGTGCTCATAGTCTCCGTATCAAAAGCTGTTTGTAATGGAAACGAGCTCCTTTGAGTTTCTAAGCGCGTGTGTGAGCTGGATTATGAGTTATTCTGAGTTTATAAACTCACTTCATGCAAAACTGCTAGCGTAGTTTAGCTTATGACTAAATATACTGCCTCTGTAAGGCTTCGACGCGTCCTGAAGAAGTTTTAGCGCGCTCGCGGTAAAGTCAGATAATCCTTAAGATTTGTTACATACATGCGATAAAGAATCAAAGCGCTTTATTAACAATAATAAACACCCGCACCGATGCTGCCTAGAGAGCGGCCATGACACCTGCGCGCAAAGTACCATGGGAACAATCGCCTGACTCCGCCCTCCCTGAACTGGCTTTCAAAAAGTGATGATAGATGCCATTGATAGTAATCAAATAGTAGTAGTAGTAATAATAATAATAAATGTAATTATAAATAAAATAAAATAAAAAATGGTAAGTATAATCAATTTAAAAATAATTTAAATAAAAACAAATAAATTCAAATATAACACATAAATAAAAACTAAATAAATGCTAAGTACGAAAAATCTACACAATATTATAAATAATCAGTACAGTGATAGTAATAGTACCAGTATTTAAAATAAAATAAAAAAACAAAGCAAAATGAGTGATAATAATATAATAAATGTATTTATTATTTTTTAAATAAACAAACAAACAATATTATCAAAGCATCCATACAAATAACAGATACTAGTGATATGAATGTAATAACAGTACCAATAAAACACATAAAAGATAATATAATAATAAATGATAAAATAAATAAATATGTATAATAAATTTTAAATAAATATTTTAAATAAAAACAAATACATGAAAATAGAATAATAATACGTTTTATTAGATAGATAGATAGACGGATGGATAGATAGATAGATATAAATAAATTCAATACAATACAATACAATATTGTTATAGCATGAATACAAATAACAGGTAGCACTGATAGTAATTAAATAATACTATCAATATTTAAAATTAAAATAAATAACATAATAATAAACATGAAATGTATTAATCGTTTACAAAATTAAATAAATGCTAACTATAATACATTTAAATGTTAAAACAAAAACATAATAAAAATTATTTAGCTTGTTTTATTGGATTGACCTCTTTTATTGCTTTGTATTTGGTGGTTATTGTCAGAGTTTCTAAAATTAGATATTTTAAAATGGATATTTGTTCTATTTTTATGCCAACTTAAAAATAATTCCTTTCTGCTGCTACAGTATTGAGGCACTTGAAGTGAGTCAGAACAGAAAAGCAGAAGACAATTAAACACAGACTAAATCTCTGTCAGATGAGATTTCTCTCCATACTGCAGCATTAAGATTACAGGAAAGTCCAATCAAAGACCTCTCCTCTGTGTTTGAGAGTCGGACAGAAGGAAGTCCATATGCTATGTGGGATTTTAATCCTTTTATGTCTTGAGCAGTGAGAGTTTCTCAGCTGATGCCCTTTGAGGTGCAATGTGCCTCGCAGAGGGAATTCAGCATCGACTGACCTAGATCTGACAACGCCAGCGAGAGAGAGAGAGAGAGAGAGAGAGAGAAAGAGAGAGAGAATGTGCTGCTTTATGGTTTGGATGAATGAAATATGGTCTATTTTATGCCTCTTAACAAGACAGCAGCACTTGACAAAAAGGACTTTAACCCATGATAGGGTAGCACAAAGAAGAAGATGATTGTATATATAGTCACATTCCAGCATGACATAAGCTACCCGGCCCCCTTACAAAAGAGTACTGTATATGGTACATGATAGTACCAGATGGTACGATATCATGTTACTGGATTACCATATTCACATACTATGGTATATACATATTAGTTCAAGGTGCCTTAAGTATACCAGAAAATCATTAGAGATTCTGATTGGTCAATTGCAGCATTCAGATATTCATGACATCCATGAAGCTGTATATGCAATACTCTCAAGGCAATTTGTAGGTATTTTGTGTTTTGGCGAATGATGGTTAATTCACATGATTTGTATCGTATGTTTACGTACAAATCACCAGTGTTGGGGGTAACACATTACAAGTAGCTAATGCAAGTTACGTGATCAGATTACTTTTCCAAGTAAAAAATGACCGTGATTTTAACGGTAAAAAACTGTGAAAATGCTACAGTAAAAACCTGTTAAATGGTTAACGGTAAGTTCCCCTAATATATACGGTGAAAAACTGTAATAGACATTTCAGACAATTTTATGCTGAAATGCCGTTTTTGGAAGTGAAAAAGAATGTAAAATTTACAGGGAAAAAAAGTAAATTGACGTTCCCGTAATTCCCTGCGTTGCATTTCAAATTGGATGTTTTTTCTTTTAAATAACTATGTTTCTTCTTAGTTTTTTCTTATCAGTTATGTTTATTAGGGTTGTATGTTACATCTAATGTTGTTAAATTAATGTTTATTGCATATTTCAGTTTAATGAGTCTCACCGTGATGGTGTTTAGTGCTTGTGTGAATGACACTGTATACCTTCTATATATGTTATTATTTAAAAGCTGCTTGTGATGGGCTTTGGTTCATCATGTGACTTTCTCATCAACACCTGCATTTGGTGGTTATCAGTGCATTACAAAGGTACAAAACAGATTTCTGTACTTCAATAGGTTGTTATATTAACATTATATCAGTTAATAAAATTACGGTATTTAACTGTAAATTTAAGTTAAAACTGTAAAACCTAAAATCTTGCTACCATATTTTTTAGGATAGAATTCCCGGCAACCACGTGCCGTTTTTTTACCGTAAATTTTATGGAATTAATGCATTTTAAATTTACAATAAAATATCTGAGTTACTTTTTAAAATAAGTAATGCAAGTTCTTTGTTTTCCAATTTATTCACTGACAGCTCTCCTGTCCCCATGTTGAGAGAAACTGGAAGTACAGAGGCACTTCCTTCAGCCTGAGGTTTATTCACGTCACTTTTGGTGTGAAAAAGCCTTTACAGTTGCTAAAAATATAACTATGGGTTTTTTGTTATTAAAAAACAAATAAGTAAGCCAGCCCAGGCAACAAAAAGTAACGCAAAAATACACAATAAGTTACTTTTTTTATGGAGTAAAGCAATATTGTAATACTTTTAAAAGTATCTTTCCTCAACACTGCAAATCACATCGTACAAATTCATACGCAATTGCGACCTTGAAAAATAGTTGCATTTTCTCATGAGATTGAGTTTGTATATCAGTCCACTCATCCTGACTGAAACCAGCACTACTTTCATGTCACTCGTATCACATCGCGAACCTGTGCTCTTTTTTCTCAGAAACGCAACTGGTAATTTGCGTGAACCACAAATTTGCATGAATTTGTACAATCTCATTTGTATGTTTTTTTTTTATGATCTGCTTACGCCCCACTGACGGTTAGGCGTGGGGTTGGGAGTAGATCTTCATGCTTATGTTTTTTTTCTCCTAAAAATCGCACATTTCCCTACAAATCCCATTGTAGAAATTTATGTGAAATCACCTTGTGAAATAGTTGAATTTTTTCATTAAAATCACATTTGTTCAGTCCGCTCATTCCGACTGAAACCGGTACTACTTTTAGGTCACTTGTGTTGCCTTACAGACTCTCATTTCATAAAAATGCAACTGCTGCCACTAATTCGTATAAATTTGTACGATCTCGTTTGTACGATCTGCTTATTAGACAAGGTGTTTTTGTTTTCTTCTAAAAATCATGCATTTCAACAATTGGGTTTGTATATTAGTCCGTTTGTCCTGACTGCTTTCATTTCATAAAAATTGAACTGGCACCACTAATTCGTATGAATTCATACAATCTCATTCATTAATTTTTGTACGATTGACTTGCGCCTCACTGACAGTCAGCTTTAGGTGTGGGGTGTTAGGGGTGAATCTTCATACTTATTTTTTTAAATCTTACATTTCAATACAAATTTCATCGTACAAATTCATATACAATCGGCACTTTGTAAAATAGTTGCATTTTCTTAATGGTAAGAAAATGCATTTTCTTAAGTACCATTAAGTCCTCAAACTCAATCATCTGTTTTCCATTTGCATGATGGGTTTAATATGGGTCTGTGTGCATTTTCCTTCTTTTCTCTCCGCTTTTAATTGCTTTTGGCTCATCTTGAGCTTTAACTCAGTAAAGACACTCAACTAAATTCACCATCAAGGTTTAGCTGTAATTAATGCTTAATTTTATCATGTTTTTGTGCTCATGCAAACCAGTCCATTTTCTCAGTAAAAACAGCTCTTCATTTTCCCTCGTTCGGTTTCTCAGAATGAAACAAGATGAAGAAGCCGTTTGTCTCAAGATGCATTGTACTAAGAAACCCTTTAATGTGCCTTCTGGAAACCAGTTAGCGTTTAAGAGGTTGTAGAGTTCATTTGTGTCCATCTTCAAGAAGAAAAGCTCAGCGTGCGGCGTCAGTACAGGCTCTCGAAGCTTCTCAGACTGCATCTGAAAAATGACTGCTCCTGGTTTCTCATGGCTTAATACACTGAAACAAACGTCACCAGAGGGAGAAATGACTAAGGCAGCCTTTTCACGGCCACTGGAGTGTTTATCTCTGGGAACTGCGTTTTCATTCAAGCACTTTTGAGGGCAGGAAACTTTAGAATTGAAATATAAAGACCTTCATGCTGGACAAAGCACAAAGCTTGTGTCTAAACCTAATTAAGACCTTGTACAGAAAGTATTTTGTCATCATGAAGGACTGTAGCAGTGCTTTGGTCCGGCAAACATAATGAGATGCACCACGGCGTACGAGAATCAGTTCTGTAAGATGCTTTCTGACTTACTTGGTTCTGATTGGTCAATTGCAGCACTCTGTGGTCAAATATGTGACCGTTGAGCTAGTTTAATGTCTCTCCTATCACTCCATGCTCTTGTTCTTCTCATATAATAAACAATTTCAACTTGAATTAATATTTTGTGTGCACTTATTTACTTACTTGTTGAGTAGCTATGAAATTAAAAGGATATTTTACATACTTTAAAGTGTAATTTACATACTTTTTCTGATATAAAATGTATGTTTATGTTTGGGCAGGTTCATTAATATACTCATATTGTGACACGTGTCCCGAGCCGTCATCAGCGTCGCCCTGGCAACAAACGTTGCACACCTGCACCCCGCATCAGCGGCAGACCGGTCACACCTGGAGCTCATCAGAAGCCACCCTTTTTAAGCCACACTTCACGCACACTCTGGTGAGTTCCACGGAAGCCTCCCGCCTAATGTTGTTCTTTCTCTCCTCTGCAAACAGAAGACAGCGTGTGACCGGTCCCCACCGAACCACAGAGCACTGCACCGATCCACCACTTCAGAAGCACGAAAGGATTGAGTTGGAACACTGCACGGAGCACCGCACCCCGAACTCACCACTTGTCACGAATAAATCCACCCTCCGGGGTTTTCTTGACTGCAAAACAGTCTCATTGTCGTGTGTGATTCCTCACCCCCGCCACACTGGTGGAGAATGCGGGCAGGACGGTGAGGAATCGCCGACAATTAACCCCTTGTTTACACGTGGACTAAATTGTGTTTTTTTTTTTTCCCTTCTTTGTTCTATCTAGGCGGCCGCTCCTCCCCTCCCCAGCATGGAAGAACTCCTCAAACATCTCACGGAGGTGAGCATCCGCCAGCAACAAATAATGGAGCATGTGGCCTCTCGACAAGGCGAGACAGAGCGGGGACTCGCCGAGCTCCGTTTCGCCGCCGCCCAGCGTATCCCGGGCGACCCAACTCCTCCCTAAAATGACTGCCCACGACGACCCGGAACACTTCCTACAAATGTTCGAGGCCGTTGCGCTCCGGGAAGATTGGCCGCCGGAGGAATGGGCCCGAATCATCGCTCCCCTGTTGACCGGCGAGGCACAACGAGCTTACTTCACGTTACCCCCGGAGAAGGTCGACTCATATGAAGACTTAAGGCAGGAGATCTTAGCCAGGGTGGGTCTGTCCCCGATCTGTGCGGCCCAACTCTTCCAGGACTGGGAGTACAAACCCCGCCTACCGGTCCGCGCTCAGGCGGCCGAACTCTCGCGACTGGCCCGACATTGGCTCCTCGTCGGGAACCCCACGGCCAGTCAAGTGGCTGAGAGGGTCGTCGTGGACAGGCTTCTCCGAGGCTTCTTCTCTTCTTCGGCAAGCCGCTGGGATGCGCAACCCCCTGACCATCGGGGAAGTCGTCGAGGCCATCGAACTGGCGGATGCCACCCTTCATCGAGAGGCGGGGGAGCGAGTGCCGCCTTTTCCCGGAGGGTGGTCCAGGAGCGACGCGCCGGAGGGCACCCCGCGACCGGTAAACAGGCCAGCGGTTCCGGCCCCAGGATGAGCCCATGCCCACCGAACCCCTCGCCTCCAAACAGGGCTTGGCTGACAGGCTGCACCCTGCACCAGGAACCACCCTTTTCCGCCCACAGACGGAGGTATGGATTAATGGGCGCCCATTCCCGCCCTCCTGGACTCAGGCAGCACCGTAAGCCTTGTACACCCGGCCGTCCTGCCCCGCTGGTCAGATCAAGGCCCTCCTATCCGTAACCTGCGCCCATGGGGACACGCGGCAGGTGCCCGCTCGGCGGGTCAACATCTCGGCCCAGGAACCTGGCCCGTGGAAGTGGGGATTATTAAGGACCTGCCCATCCCAGTCCTCCTCGGGAGAGACTGGCCGGGGTTTGACCGCTCCCTAGCCGCCAGCCAGCCTGTCAGCCCTGCCGGGAACCGCCGTCGCAGGAAACCCAGACGCAGTCTCCGCCGTCGCCCCGTGTTGCTGGCATCTGACAGCGCCCGAGACGGTGAGTCCCCCTCTCAAAATGCTAACCTGTACTATGATGTGTTCCAGCAGGTAACGGGAGGGGGGTCATTCGCAAAAGAGCAACACGGGGATGACCGTCTAAAACACTGTTGGGCGCAAGTGCGAGTGATTGAGGGGAAAGAGGTCCTGCCAGCGCCGCACCCGGTCCCCCACTTTCGCATCCAAAATGGCCTGCTTTACTGTGTCGCGCAGCGGAGGGGGGAGGAAAAGTCACTACTAGTAGTCCCAAAAGCCAAGACGGAGGTTGTAATAGAGCTAGCCCACGCCCACCCGATGGCCGGCCACCTCGGAGTACAGAATACCACCCAGCGGATCAGGGACCGTTTCCACTGGCCAGGCCTGGAGGCCGATGTGAGACGGTTCTGTCAAGCCTGTCCGACCTGCCAACGGACCTCTCCGAGGACTCCTCCCCCCAGCCCGCTGATTCCTCTGCCCATCATCGAGGTGCCCTTCGAGCGCATCGGGATGGACCTGATAGGGCCGTTGCCGAAGTCCGCCCGAGGCCACGAACACATCCTGGTGATTGTCGATTATGCCACCCGGTACCCGGAAGCGATCCCTCTTCGTAAGGCCACCTCCAAGGCCGTCGCCCAGGAGCTGTTCCTCCTGAGTAGCCGAGTCGGCATCCCAGCGGAGATACTGACCGGGTTCGCCAGCCCGGCCGCCGACGGGAGGAACAACTTTACCACGTTAACCTCTTGAAACGATGGGTCGGAAACCGGGCTCAGCTGTCGGCCCTTGCCACCTCGGATCCCGTGGTTGTGGACCTCAACCCCCATCTCTCGGCTGCCCAGAAGACGGAGCTTCAACATCTGGTCAGTCAGTTCTCTGATGTGTTCTCACCACTGCCCGGGCGGACCAACGTCCTCCAGCACGACATCCGCGTCCCGACGGGGACCATCGTGAGGCAGCGGCCCTACCGTGTCCCAGAGGCTCGGCGACACGCAATTGAGGACGAGATACAGGAGATGTTGAAGTTAGGGGTAATTGAACCATCCCGGAGCCCTTGGTCCAGCCCTGTCGTTATGGTCCCGAAGCCGGATGGCACCCTCCGCTTCTGCAATGACTTTCGACGCTTGAATGAGGTATCGGAGTTTGACAGCTACCCCATGCCCGCGTGAGGAGTTGATTGACCGCCTGGAGAGCCCGGTTCATCTCCACTCGACCTCACAAAGGGATACTGGCAGGTCCCGCTGACCGAAAGCGCCAAACCCAAGACCGCCTTTTCGACCCCCAGTGGCCACTGGCAGTACCGGGTTCTCCCTTCGCCTACACGGGCCCCGCCACATTCCAACGCCTAATGGATGTCCTACTACGGCCCCACCAGGCCTACGCGGCGGCCTATCTGGACGATGTCATCATTCATGCGGAGAGCTGGGAGGAACACCTCGAACGGTTGCGGAGGGTGCTCATGGAACTTCGTCGGGCTGGACTGACTGCCAACCCCCGGAAGTGCCACCTTGCCCTTTACGACGCCAAGTACCTGGGTTTCCAGGTGGGAAGAGGTATCGTCCGACCCCAGGAAAAGAAGGTGGCGGCTATCCTCTCAGCACCGGTGCCTACAACCAAAACTCAGGTACGAGCCTTTTGGGGTTGGCAGGGTATTACCGCTGTTTTATCCCTAACTTCTCCTCCTTAGCTGCTCCCCTGACAGACCTGATCCGGAAGGGGCAGCCCGAGAAGATCATTTGGAGCCAGGAGACGGACCAAGCGTTCAAACGAGTGAAGGAGGCACTCACGACTGAGCCCATCCTACGGGCCCCAGATTTCAGCTGCCCCTTCCTGTTACAGACGGACGCGTCCGACACCGGGTTGGGAGCCGTCCTCTCCCAGGTAGTTGACGGCGAGGAACACCCGGTGGTCTACATCAGCCGGAAGCTGACCCCGCTGAACGTCGCTACGCCACGGTCGAGAGAAGCGTTGGCCGTTAAGTGGGCAGTCCTGGAGCTCGATATTACCTCCTGGGCGGAAGTTCACCCTCCTCACAGACCACGCCCTCCAGTGGATGGCCCGGCTAAAGATACAAACGCCCGAGTGACGCGGTGGTTCCTGGCGCTCCAGGACTTCCACTTCGACGTACAACATCGAGCGGGAACAGCCAACGCCAACGCAGACGGACTCTCCTGTGGATGGGCAGCTTTCGCAGGTCTGTCAGGGTTCAACTCCCACCCACCCCCTTCTTCCCCGTTGTGTAGGAACACCAGGACAACGCTTGGGGGGAGTGTGACACGTGTCCCGAGCCGTCATCAGCGTCGCCCTGGCAACAAACGGTGCACACCTGCACCCAAAACAGTCTCATTGTCGTGTGTGATTCCTCACCCCCGCCACAATATGGTTTGTAATATTACAGTTTTTTTCAACTGCTTACAAACAAAATCGTTACTTGTCACACAATTTCTGAAACCTGACACTCAAACACCAGAACCTTTGACTCAGTTTTCAATTTCATAAAACACATTTTGCAAAACACAACACACAATTCACAATGTAACACACAAAAATCTAACAGGAATTAATATGGCAAAGGTATTTGCAAATGTTTGCTTTTGAGCTGTTTTGTGATATTTTGAATGCAGTGCTTAATTTTGCACGAGATGTGAGGCATTTTGCGTGTGCAATTCTTGAATTTGAGTGTAAAGTTTTGAAAATGTAAGAAGTTGAAAAAACTGTAATAAAACACTCCCCCTTTTTTATTTCTTTCATACATTTTTGAATATGCTAATATTTTTGTAATTCTGTGTGTGTGTGTATATATATAATAATTTGCTTCTAAATATCTCAAATAAAACAAAGATTTTAACATTGCAAAAAAATGACTTCATCTTTTTCCAGTAAAATACCTAAAAATCTTTGAAGTATCGACAGATCTTTTCTTCCATATTATGATGTACATCTGAGTGAAACAGATTATGAAAAAAAAAAAAGTAAATAATGATGATAATAATAAAATAAAATAAAAACAATTTAGGGTGGGACGACATTTATATTGTTTGTTGATTGGCTGGAGTAATCACTGGAATATCCAGTTATGACAATTTGATTAAAAATTACGAAAAATTAAATTACAAAATAAAAAAATTAAACATGCAAGGATGAACTCACAACATAATCAATAATATGCATTAAGGAAATAGGATGAATTTCCACTTAATGCCAACTTTAAATTCAGTGCACTGGCAGAATGTTATACTTTTTTTTAGTAAATAAACCTGGCAAAACATCAAGAAAAATACACCCTTACTAAAGATACAAGTCTTTATATGTTAAGCAAAATTGCTTCTTGAGGAAATGTATCTTCTTTAAAGAATTTTCAGGTATTTAAACCGGAAAATAAGACAAAACCCCCCAGAATTTTGCAGTGAGGTCACAAATATCCCTTTTTTATCCAGACGGATTGAAACGAATCTGAAAGTTGCATTGCACTTCCAGTCTGGAAACACACCACCTGTGCTGAGGTGCTTCTGCACAAACACATGAGTTAAAATCACAGCTTGAGTGTGTGTCACGGATGGCCGGACACATTAGGGCAGGAATACATGGGGCGATGCATCCCGTATGGAAACCACAGACACACCCACAATACATGGTGAGGAAGAAACATTAGTGGATGGTTTTGTGGCTGATGCTGGAACAGGTTGTTTGATGCAGCAGTCTCAACGGTGAGACAGCAGCACTGCCAGTGGGCGGGAGAGAGACAGAGACAGACAGAGAGAGAGAGAGAGAGAGAGAGAGGAGACGGTTGAGGCGAGAGGGGAGGGACGGGGTGAGTGAGAACATAAGACAGAAAGGCAACGGACGATCACAAAGAGAGTAGAAAAGGAGAACAAGAGTAGCGAGGGACCAGAGGAGAAGAGAGAGAGACAGAGCAGGACAATCCAAAGCTCAAAATGCCTCCCAACTTCGCCGGCACCTGGAAAATGAAGAGCAGTGAGAATTTCGATGAACTTCTGAAAGCTCTCGGTAATATTTCATTTCATCTGTTCAGCTGAGCTCCAGGCGGTCACGTTAGAACATCTCGAGAGATGTTGCAGACTAGACTCGGCTCTCGGGGAAGATGTTATCGTACGGTAGAATGCAAGAGGGCTGATTATTCACATTTATCACGATGGGCGATGTGGTTAAAGTGGGTCATGTGGCTGTTAAAGTTAACTGAGGGCTTTGTGTTTGATACGTTCACTTCAGCAATTTGTTTAACTGTAAGACGGCAGAGCCGTTTGGAAAGAAACATCCGAGTGGAGCAAAAGCCTGGGTGTGACAGTGACAAATCTGACATTTATGCATTTGGCAGATATTTTAGGGATTGTCTTATATCTATTTGTATGTTCCCTTGCATCAAACCCATTATGGTGGTAACAATTTGATTTCTTTTTCAAGATATTTAATGTTGAGCCTAGTTCATTTAGGTATCAACTTTGTCTCAAAACAATGCAACAATTTTCTGTTTTAGTTTTTTATTTATTAATATTTTAAATGAGCTGTTATTTTTTTTATCTTTTCAGTTCTCATTTTAATTTTAATTTAAGTTTTACTAATTCTGTTATGAGCTTTTGTCATTTTAGTAGTTTTTTATTATTTTTATCTGATTTGCTTTTGAAAATAATAATAAAAAAAAATATTATTTTAAATTAAATCATTAAATATATATATGTGTGTGTGTGTGTGTAAAAAAAATTCTAAATATTTAAATATTTCTATTTAGCTTTATTTTTATTAAATTTTTGTAATTTTAGTACTTCAACTTGTTTAATTCAGTTAGTCACCAAGGCAACATTTCAAATTTTTGTTTAAATGTTTATAATTAATTATATAGAAATAAAGGTGTTTTAGTTTTAGGTAATAATAACAACACTGTCCCAAAATGTAGTCACAAATATCAAAATTATTCACATACTGTACAATAAAAGTTTAAAAATGGGAAAAAATTTCTATAGGTTTTTTGTTTTTTTTCAGAAAAAGATCTCCATTTTATCCCTATAAGAGCAAATGCAGATATTAAAATTATTTCATTTTGAGTTTTTCTTAATGGACAGGTTACAAATTGGATTTACACTATTTTGTGAGATTATGATTTTGCATGATGCAAAAGAGCTGCATAAGAGTGTTTTTTGATTGCAAACTGATGTCAAATTCTGACAAATGTTGATGGTTTTAAACGACAAATGCTGCATCTCTCTTAGATGGTTGAAGGGAGGAACACCCAGAATGAGAGAGAAATGATGAACTCGCTCACATCTTTCTGTAAAAACCATGCTACGGTCCAAACCAGAGCAAAAACTTTTCAAACACTCCCAGAATTCCTCAGATTCATCCTGAGGGATCCTTCGGCATTTGCGGAGTTTTGCATGGCAGAGTATTGAAAAAGTCTTCTGAGGACATTATAATTGAAGAGAACAGCAAGCCTGGAATTATATTAAATTAGAATCAAGGCTAAAACAACAGTCCAGGGTAGCAGAAGGTTTTCTTAGTATTTCCGCTTGTGAAAGCTTTTTCTCATTCCTTCCAACTTCAAAATTTGCATATTTCACACAACTTCACCGACAATGGGAAAGCACATTTTGTACATGTAAGACAGTGTGTTAGACACACTAATACATGAGAAATAGCATTTAAATGCAGCTTTTCATAAATGTTAAACTGTATAACCCAGGTGTGAATGCTATGCTCCGGAAAGTGGCCGGCGCTGCTGCTGCCAAACCACACGTGGAGATCCGACAGGATG
Organism: Onychostoma macrolepis; assembly: GCF_012432095.1. Classification (NCBI taxonomy): domain Eukaryota; kingdom Metazoa; phylum Chordata; class Actinopteri; order Cypriniformes; family Cyprinidae; genus Onychostoma; species Onychostoma macrolepis. The sequence goes on from NC_081179.1 coordinate 6,157,447, forward strand.
GAGAGCAGTTCTACATCAAGACCTCCACCTCGGTACGCACCACTGAAATCAACTTTCGCATCGGAGAGGAGTTTGATGAGGAGACGGTGGACGGCAGGAAATGTAAGGTGAGTCACAGCGACGGCTGACATCAGAAACGAGACACTGACCTGCTGAGCTTCACAGCGAGCAGTAAAGCCTCTTAAAAACCATAACATCACTACAGGACAGAATTACAGACGGATAAAGAGTAGAGATGCTGCACAAAAGCTCCATAGCAAAATTAACATCAAGGAGCAGCTCATTTTAATTTGAATGAACATGAGTTTGAGTTAAACTTGCATTATTTTCTTATCCTTCCCATAATAATAAAATAAATAAATTTCTTTCCAGAAAATGGAATTCTTTTTTACATTTTTTTCAAAATAGATTTTTAATGAGTCATATATATTGATAAATGTCATTTAAAAAAATGTATATAATAATTATATATATATATATATATATATATTAGTGCTGTCAAACGATTAATCGCATCCAAACTAAAGGTTTTTGTTTACATAATTTGTGTATACTGTGTATATTTATTATGCATATATAAATACACACACGTATGTATATATTTAAGAAAAATATATTACGTTTATATATATTAAATATATTTATATATGATATAATTTATAAGAATATAAATATTTACATGTAAATATTTTCAAAATACATGCTGTATGTTTGTGTCTTTATACAAAATAAATATACACAGTACACACACAATATATTATATAAACAAAAACTTTTATTTTGGATGCGATTAATTGTTTGACAGCACTATATATATATATATATATATATATATATTAAATACCAATATATTTATATTTACAATATTTCATATATATATATATATATATATATATGCGTGTGTGTGTGCATTGATTCCTTTAACTTCAACTGTATTCATAATTTCAAATAGTGTTGTATATTATATTTTTGAATTTGTATTTTAATTTAATTTTTACTTACATTGTTTTAATTACACACACACACACACATAATACTGTTGAATAATATAATATACATGTACTATCAGAAATATTTGAGAATTATCTATATATTAGTCATTTAAAAAAAATATTTACTGACATTTTTGAAGGCTAGCGAAGCCTAGTTATAAAATACAGCTAGTTGACAAGTAGAGATGTTTTCTGATTAGAAAACATGTTAAAAAATTTTAAACAATTACAAAATTTGCTGTCTTTTGTGGGACAAGTAGTTCATTTATTCCCTTATGAGTAAACCCTTCTCGCTTTTTCGATTATTATTATTATTATTATTATTATTATTTTTTGCTTAAAATTCAATGTTGTAACATTGTGATTTATCTCAGAGCTGGTTGGTTTGGTTCATAGCTTTAAATGTTTTTTTTTTTTAAATGACATGTTGAGAAAATTTATTGTGTAAAACACACTTCCGAGAAAAATTTTGAGCTTAGCGGGTACCTGTAACAAAACGCTGTTAATGAAAACCGCTGTTTTTCCTACTGATTTCCCCAGACATGGACTCTGATTTCAGAAGACACTCCCACAGACACGTTCATGTAGATTTATATTAGTTGACCTCGCATCCATCAGGACAAATTAGCCACTAATGTGAGCATCAATTTCCTCAGCATGAGTTTGTCCATCTACTCTAATGTCCCTTCAGATGAATCTTAATCTCTCTATATCGTCTTATAATCGGGTCTTCACATGTTTTGCAGACGTGCCGTTTTTTGTTGTCCAATTTCACCCTGTAACCCGAGCAGATCTAGTGATCCTTCCATTCACTTTCAACAAAAGCCATCCTACACAATAAAATCTAGAACTTCGTCCATAAAAACCCTTAGATTTTATTTCACTGACCTTAACAGTGTCATCTCACCAAGCTAAATGATGGCGTCATCAAACTGTGAGAAACCTAAACCAGGTTTCAGACTGCAAAGCTCAGCAGAGAGCGAGTTTTAACAACTATGGGGTGTTTTTGTACATGAAAACTCAAAAATGAGACAAGGACAGGAGGGTCGCTAGTTGCAGCTACGCTCTTAAAAATAAAGGTTTCAGAAGGGGTTTTTGCAGCGATGCCATAGAAGAACCATTTTATTTCCTAGTGGGAAGACAATCTATACTCTTAAAAATAAAAGTTCTTTATCGGCATTGATGGTTCCAAGAAGAACTTTTAACATCCATGGAAACTTTCACTATAGAGAATCTTTTGTGGAATGGAAAGGTTCCATGGATGTTAAAGGTTCTTCACGAGAAAGCTCTCGGATTTCATCAAAAATATCTTCATTTGTGTTCTGAAGATGAACGAAGGTCTTACAGGTTGTGGAACGACATGAAGGTGAGTAATTAATGACACAATTTTCATTTTTGGTAAACTATCCATTTAAGAGCATCTCTCAAAATCAAGTGCACAGCCTATTTGGATAACATCTTTGGACATTATAGGCGCGTGTATAACTTCCTGAAAAGCTGTCTTATAGGACAACTCACAAGGTATTGAGAAACAGCTACAATCTTTTAATTTGCTGGGACTTAATAAGGACATCTTATTGGATCAAACAATGTGGAATAATCAGAATTATTGATTCCCAAGAAATGTAAATGTCTTTAACTCTGAGAGTCATTTTCCACGGAAATGGCTTTGTTGTGAGACAGACAGAGACGTAGCGAAAGGACGAGTGTATAGACAGAGATTTGACCTCATTTTGTTCTGGAACAGACAGCAGTGGGAGGGGGACTATTTGGGAGTCTAGCAGCCCCTGAGAGTCACGTTGATGTCTGTCTCAAGCATTTTGTGAGCGGAGACATCATCAAGGGTGTGTTCTGTATTTATTTATACATGTGTCTTTTTGGGAACAAAATATCTGAAAATGTCCCAAAAAGCTAGCTGATTGGGAAGAGCTGGACCATCATGGATAAATCCCACCATGAAAATGACAAAATAAATGTTCTTATTGACGTTGATGGTTCCATTAAGAACCTTTAAAATTTATTTCCATTGCACAAAAGGTATTTATAGTGAAAAAAGGTTATTTAGATTATTAAAATGTCCTTCAGATTAAGAAAAAAAAGAGATTATTTGAAGAAATGTTTACTGAAAGGTTCTTTGGAGAGCCAAATGGTTCTTTTATGGCATATCTTAAAATCCCCTTTTTGGAAACTGCGAGTGTAATAAACCAGGATATAGAAAACATAATTAGTAAAATGTCAAACAATAGAAGTCAATGTAAAGTCTCCATCATGACATAAAAACAAGTGTGTGTGTGTGTAAAATGGTAGTGCTGTCTCATGCTGGGCACATTATTACAGAGAGCAGTAGATCAGATCCCTGCCGGTCCGACTCGCACCCCATCTGCACTGCAAACGCTTGAAGTAACATGCCAAAACTACAACGCACCCATTACGAGCAACAAAGCTGTATGCCACGCACCTGCAATATACAGCTTTCATAATTATAAAGTTCATGTTGACATTTTTAGCTATAAAGTGACCAGAAGTCACTCATTTTCAGTGAGAGTTGGCAACAAGTGTGAAGCAGCAAGCTTTTTGTATTGAATTCTATATCAATGGCCCCAGTTACAGAGTTGGAAAATGGGTCACATACCCTACAGCTGTTCACATGCACATATTTTTCTGTAAAATGTTTGCAAGTTTTTTCAGCAATAAGCTCACATTAAATCGCAACAACTTCAGAATCCAATATGGCTGCTCAGTGCATCTTCAGAAGAGAAAAAGTAGCAACATATTGTTTATTAGCACTTGTCTGTGTCTCACTAAACTCAATGGTGCACACCTACTACTTTTTATGCGTTTTTAATTAACTGGTATTTCTAAAAGTTAGCCGCTATATAGTCTCGCGTAGTTAAGACTAAGACGGCTGAAGGTCTGGAATCCATGGCAGCTTTTATTGGCTAAGGCCCGCCCATGAGGCCGTTTGACATGTCAAACAACCAATCACAGTTCGTTTCGTTCAGCGTCACGTTTCGGGGCGTGGAAATGTTGCCACAATAACAGACCGATGTGTAAAACTCTCAGACGTATTTTAAAGATTCTATGCCGCAAACTTTAAATATTTCACATACTTTAGAAAATCCAGCATTTAGTTGATCCTGATAAGTGCTCGTCGTCACAGTTGTAAACACGACGGCTTTCTTCTTTCGTGAGGGGGTTTGGCGTCACGGCCTCTTTGTTTCCAGGCAGAACGTTAAAGAACGCGACACACACGTCTCCCGGAAATCCTGTAGAATTCAACCAATCCGACGATGACTTCGAAACTCCTGAAGTGTTTCCACTTTTGTGTGCCATATGCATCAGACGTTCAGCTAATGTCTGTGGGCGTCTACAGACGCTACTGGGAAATAACGAGAAGAATAACAACGTGCAATAAACGCTAAAACTGTTTGCACTACAAACCAGTGTGTTCATAATTAAGATAACAATTTAAATAATATAGTAAGACACACCAATTTGCAATATCAAGCAGTTAAACCAGCTGTTCTGTACTGCTAAAATAGCTTTTAAAATTTACAAATGGCCACGTAAAAATAAGGTGGATAGAACATACACTGTAAAAAGTGATAAGTTGACTTAACTTAAAAAAATTGAGGAAACCCGTTGCCTTAAAATTATTAAGTAAATAATAATTTTAAATAAGTGCACTTTTTCAACAATTCACTTATTTTAATTATCATTTACTTAAAATTTTAAGGCAACGGGTTTCCTCAATTTTTCTAAGTTAAGTCAACTTATCACTTTTTACAGTGTACTTTTTAACGGTGGCAAAGTAATTACTTATTCAAAAGAAGTACCTTCAGACATGCAATACAGCTCAATATCTTATTTGAATTGTCATTGTGCAGACACTACTCACACACTATAAAATGACAGAGAAGAATGTATTAGTAGGCGATTTAAAAAAAAAAATTTGCTAGCCCACTTAGCTTCTCGAAAACCTCGCTGCGCGTGCTCTGAGAGATTGCGCGCGCAAAAGAAAGAACACGAGCGAGAGGCTGATGGAGGTAAGAACAAATTTTTGTGCGTGCACACCTGTTGTAAAACGCAGAGTTTACGGGCGAACTTTTTCTGCGCGCATAAATACGTACACTAAACGAAATAAGACATTTAAGCCCTTTATTTACCTCAGTTGCCCTGTTGTCGTTGGGGAGAGAGACGTTAGCAAGCAGGGGACTGAAAATAATCCAGCAGTTCTCAAGGCCGGTTGCTATAGAGACAGACCGCTCACCTGCCACAGGGCAGAAGGCTGAGACTAAACGACCGTCAGTGAGAGAGACGGAGAGAAAAGATGGGTGGCCATGCTAATCGACCCCGGAGCTTTTGGGAGAATAGAGACTTGACTCTTGTTATTTTCTTTCATTTCAACTTCTAGATTTTTATTATTAGTTTGTTTTTCTTCATTTTTTTACTTTAGACTCTCAATGTCTAAACTGCAGATGCTTTGACAATGCAAATGTACAGTCTTGGTATTTGTCATGCCAATAAAGCACATTAAACTGAGACAGAGAGAGGGATGATGGGATGCTTGCTTGCTTTGTATTGTACTCTTTATTGGAAGGGTTTTATGATTTAGTTGCCTGCACATACATTTACATTATGCATTTGGCAGATGCTTGTATCCAAAGCCACTTACAGTGCATTTAAAGTACATTTGATCATCATGTGCATTTCAATCAAACCCATGGTGTTGCAAGCGCCATGCTGTTCCAGTTGAGCTAAATACACATTAAATTGCAAAAAATATGTCCCTTTTCCAGTTTCGGATACATTAATATCATCCTCACTGCATCCCGAAGTTATCACAACCACCATAAACAATGCCATTCAGATTAATGCTCCATCAATATGGGTTTTTCAGTTTTGCTTTAAAAAGCATTGGAATTTTTCATTGTTTTACTCTGTGTCCTGGTTAATGCACAGAGCTTAGATTGTAAACTAAGATGTGTGTGTGTCAGAGTGTGTTTTGTTAGTCTGAGCGAGACGAATGAGTGCGTCAGGACGCTGTACACTGTCTCATTTTAAAGGGATTTTAGATCAACCTGCATAAATTAGTTTAAAGACAGTGCCTGAGGCCAGAGAGAGAGCGTGCACGTGAGAGAGAGAGAGAGAGACAGGCACAGAGAGGGATATGAACGGAGTCTGATTGCTGGTGCTGTTTTGCTGCAGTTCTCTGACACTGTTCATTTATCTGGGCCCTCCACACACATCCAAATGAGCAAATTTACTGAGCTATCACATACCATTGACTTCTACTGTTTTAGATTTATAAATGAAATAATCATTTAGAATATATTTATATATTCATTAATAAAAAGAGACATTATATACAACACTGTTATTTATAATATAACCATATGATATATTTTATATGTACTAATAAAAAGTTACATTATATACAATATACTACACTGAAAAAAATTGGTTTAGTATTTACTTTGAAACAATTCTATTCAAAAAATTGCTAGCATTGAAGTAGAAATAGTATTTTCTTGAAAAACCTACCCCAGTAATCTTGATTTTTAGAGGGTATATTTATATTTATATAAAACATCACTGGATGCATATATTATAAGTTATCATATTTATATATACTAACAAAGTAATTTTGGTCTGCAGAGTTTGGCCACGTGGGAGACAGAGAATAAAATCTACTGCAAACAGACGCTGCTGGATCAAGACGGACCCGTTACATTCTGGAGTAGAGAGCTGCGTGGAGACGAACTGATCCTGGTGAGACACAAACACATATCATCGCTTAGACTTCTTCTACAAGACTTCATTTAGTTTCATTTAAGTATCAACTTTGTTGTTAAGAAAATGGACTAAATCCTTACTGAACCACTTTGTTAACACACACAGCATTGTCTGCTATTTGGAGATTGTAAAGGAAACGGTTGTGTCTGGTGTTCACTTCTCCAGACAGGAGGGGCTGGATGAATTTACAGCCTATATGGCTGAACATGATGGCAGTGTTCATATGAGAGATCACTGTGATCATATTTTATGACTTCAGACAGGAAACAGCCTATGGATTTATTTCCATATAGCTTAACATAGAGAGAGAGAGTGAGACAGAAGGTGGGTGTGAGATGTTTAATGGAACAAATCGATCTGAGAGGAAACGAGCAGCTCACAGGCTGCTTTTCTCATGTCTCACGCAACTCGCATATTATATATGTATAAAAAAAAATTATGTATTTATAATATACAATACATATATATATTAGTGCTGTCAAACGATTAATCGCGATTAATCGCATCTAAAATAAAAGTTTTCGTTTACATATGCGTGTATACTGTGTATATTTATTATGTATATGTAAACACAAACACATGCATGTATATATTTAAGAAAAATGTGTTATGTTTATATATTAAATATATTTATATATAAAATAAAATGTAAGAATATAAATGTATAAACGTATATACATGTAAATATTTTCAAAATATATTCTGTATGTGTGTGTATTTATATATACATAATAAATATACACAGTACACACACATATGTAAACAAAAACTTTTATTTTGGATGCGATTAATCGCGATTAATCGTTTGACAGCACTAATATATATATTTATATTTCTGTGGAGTTTGCAACCCTGTTATCAAAATTTGGGAAATTTGTGCAAGTTCTGTAAACTCTAGCCCTGATTTGTGTAATTTAGTTATTTTTGAGGAATAAAAGTTTGAACCTCTATTTAAAAGAACATCAATCTAATAAACTTGTGTAACATTAACTTGTAACTTTTTCTGAAAAATATTTGAAAATATAAAAATATATAACACTTTTTATTCTTACAATAGCTTTGATAACAGGGTTGAACGGTTGAGCTTGACAAATTAGTCTACACTACAATGTGTGTAAAAATTGATAAAAGTATTTGATTGTTTTGCACTCGTCCCAGACTTTCAATCTTAAAATATGAAAACCCATCCCAAAATTATTATATTATATTATTAAAAATGATTAGATTTTATATAATATAATATATATAATAGTATGTATAATAGTAATTACTATCCACTACTGTTCAAAAGAATCGGTTCAGTAATTGTATTTTTTTTCAGCAAAGATGCATTAAAATGATCAAAAGTGACAGTATAGACATTTATAATGTTACAAAAAATATTACAAATTTTGTTCTTTTCAACTTTCCACTCAAAGAATTCTGAAAAGAATTTATCATGATTTCTACAAACGTATGAAGCAGCACAACTGTTTTTGACATTGCTGATTTGCTGCTCAAAAAATATTTCTCATTATTATCATATTAGAATGATTTCTGAAGGATCATGTGACACTGAAAATTCAGCTTTCCATCACAAGAATGAATTAAATTTTAAAATGCATTAAAATAGAAAACATTCATTTTAAATTGTAATAATATTTTACAGTATTAGTTTTTTTCTGTATTCTGTCTTTTAAAAATCTTACTGAACACAAACTTTTGAATGGTAGCGTATGTTTAGAACAAAGAGGGGAATAATCTTTTTGCATACTTTCATTTAAGAAAATTGTTTCTGTTTAGGATACATGAAATGCTTGCTATGAAAGAAGGCTTAGAATTGGCCATTTTATTCCAAAAAAGATTAAAATGTCATTCAATCCACATAATGCTTTCAAACTCAATACATAACGTGTGAAACGTTCGTGACATTGTGAGGAAAAAAGACTCTCCTGTGATGGATGTCCACTGTTGGACATTATCGGAAGACAAGTTCAATAAACTCGTGAGAGTGTGAAAAGAGTTTATTATCTAAAGGTCCACAGGGCTGAAAGTGCTAATAGTTGAAGAAACACCCATATGTGGGCCTTGATCCAAACTCAACAATAAAATAAGAGCATCAAGAATTGGTTCCAGGACAGGCGCTCCTGATGGCCGACCCCTGAGAGCGACTGTCGGACGCTTATTCAGGCTGAACACAGGAATGTGAAGTACTGTCCAAAACAAATGCAGGTCTGACCCAAATCAGAACTGCTCACTTTAAATCTGACAGTCAGGCCGCTTGACACTTCTCACGGTTTGCTAAGTGAATTCAGAGCTCAACAATCCCAGAATGCAGCACTGATTGTCTGTAGCGTTTCCCTGCAAATCTAGGACACATTTCCATAAGATAAATGTGCTTTGTTTAGTTTAGTCCAAAATAAAGCACAAAAGGGATCACGGATGGCTCCGATTGTCTTTATTTCACAACATAATGGAGGTTAACTGCAGGACGCTCGGCTGATCATCTCTGCAAAAGCTCAAGAAAATGTCTTTGTTCTCATTCTCAGATCTTTGGGGCCAACGATGTGGTTTGCACGAGGATTTACATGCGAGAATGAGGTGAAGTGGAGACAGCGACCATAAAAAACGCAACCAAACAGCCCTGCATCCCAAGAAACCTTCTGTCTAGAAAAACCAGAACCCTTCATTGCATGTCAGGCCGTGAACATGCATCCGTGCAGTGCATTGTGGGATTTCATTTCCTGTCATTCTTTTTGTTTCTCTCTCTTTGCCCGTTTCTGACACAGATGTGTGTATTGCAAACATAAAACAGTAATAAAAATGTAATCCAACATCAACTCTCTGTCATATTTTTGGAGAGCTATTTAAAGTATTCAGAATTGAAAAGGTCTGATGTCATAGAAGAATCTTTTTAAGTTTGACTAAGAACCTTTGATTCTTTAGAAAACCATCATGTACTGGAGCTTTAAAGAAGCTAGAAACCAAAACACTGATCTGATGAGCCTAACAAGAACCTCCAAATAATGTTAAGATCAACATAAGACTCTAATGTGATAAAAAAAACAGAAGATGGTTCATTGCTGAACTAATGAGTCTTCTGCAGAGAGACAGTTGTTCTGTCATTAGACACAGACTCTGGCCCGCAGTCAGACTCGGGCGGGTGGCAGACGCAGATAAGCAGCAGACGGTTCCACCCTTTAAGGGACGTGATGCTGAAATGAGTGATCAGATTTAGCGGGTGTCATGCTCAGGGGGAGCTATTATGTGAATTTCCCTAAACAGATCAGGAAACCAAGTGCACAGACAAAGAGGCGGTTTTAAACCCTAAAACCAGACAAAGGGATGCCAAACCCCAGCTACACTGAGAGCGGGCGATGCAGAACAACAAAACTACAACGCTACACCTTATGATCAACGCTAACAGCCAATACAACACAATGAAAAGACTATCAATTATAGTTAAAGTTTTTAGCTTGTGCACTTGTACAATAAACTAGAGTGATAATGTGATGATCTATGGAGTTTTCTACACTTCAAACAGGAAATGTGACGAGATAGATATGACAGACAATGATAGAACAATCAATATAGATAGATAGAACCATAGATAGATAGATAGATAGATAGATAGAAAGAACAGAAGATGGAACGACAGACAGACAGATAGATAGATAGAACAGAAGATAGAATGATAGAATGACAGACAGACAGACAGATAGATAGATATAACAAGATAGAACGATAGAATGACAGACAGACAGACATAAGATAGAACGATAGAAAAGATAGATAGAACAGAAGATAGAACGAAAGAATGACAGACAGACAGGAAGATAGATAGAACGATAGAACAGAAGATAGAACGATACAACAGAAGATAGAAAGATAGAATGACAGACAGATAGATAGATAGATAGATAGATAGATAGATAGATAGATAGATAGATAGATAGATAGATAGGAAGATTGAAACGATAGACAGACAGACAGATAGATAGAAAGAACGGAAGATGGAACGATGGAAAGACAGATAGATAGATAGATAGATAGATAGATAGATAGATAGAAAGATAGAAAGAATGGAAGATGGAACAATAGAAAGACAGACAGATAGATAGAATGACAGACAGACAGATAGATAGAAAGAACGTTGTTAGCATGTTGATAACATGTTTAACATGATTAGCATGTTACTAGCATGTAGATTATTTGCATTTTGATAACATGTTTTAGCACAATTATTATGTTGCTAATCATGTTTCTTAATGCTAACACCTGATTAGCATGTTGTTAACATGTTTCTAACATGATAAGCATGCTGCTAGCATATTTTTAACTTGATTAACATGTTACTAGCATGTTTTTAAAATGATTAGCATGTTGATAGCATGTTTCTAACATGATTAGCATGTTTCTAGCATATCGTTAGCATGATTTAACATTGTTAGGATGTTTTAACGTGATTTAGCTTACTGCTAGCATGTTTTTTTATTTAACACATTGCTAGCCTGTTTTAGCACATCATGTTATTATCATGTTGTTAGCATGAATTAGTACATTGATAGCATTAGGTTAGCTTAGGCTAGTTGCTAGGCTTGGCTAGATAGATAGATAGATAGATAGATAGATAGATAGATGGATAGATGGATAGATGGATAGATAGAAAGAACGGAAGATGGAACAATAGACAGACAGACAGACAGACAGACAGATAGATAGATAGATAGATAGATAGATAGATAGATAGATAGATAGATAGATAGATAGATAGATAGATAGATAGATAGATAGATAGATAGATAGATAGATATAACAAGTTAGAACGATAAAACAAAAGATAGATAGAACAAAAGATAGTTTGATAGAACAGAAGATAGAATGATAGAATGATAGATAGAAAGAACAGAAGATGGAACGATAGACAGACAGATAGACAGATAGATAGATAGATAGATAGATAGATAGACATACAGACAGATAGATATAACAAGTTAGAATGATAAAACAAAAGATAGATAGAACAAAAGATAGATAGAACAGAAGATAAAACGATATGACAGACAGACAGACAGACAGACAGATAGATAGATAGATAGATAGATAGATAGATAGATAGATAGATAGATAGATAGATAGATAGATAGATAGATAGATAGATAGATAGAACGATAGACAGACAGACAGATAGATAGATGGATAGAATGGAAGATGCAATGACAAACAGATAGATAGATAGAAAGAACGGAAGATGGAACGATGGAAAGACAGACAGACAGATAGATAGATAGATAGATATATAGATAGATAGATAGATAGATAGATAGATAGATAGATAGATAGATAGATAGATAGACATACAGACAGATAGATATAACAAGTTAGAATGATAAAACAAAAGATAGATAGAACAAAAGATAGAATGATAGAATGACAGACAGACAGATAGAACATAAGATAGAACAAAAGATAGATAGAACAGAAGATAGAACGACAGAATGATAGATAGAAAGAACGGAAGATGGAACGATAGAAAGACACAGACAGACAGACAGACAGACAGATAGACAGATAGATAGATAGATAGATAGATAGATAGATAGATAGATAGATAGATAGATAGATAGATAGATAGAACGATAGAGATGTTGAAAGTTAAGGCAAAAGTTCTGACTGCACACCGGATCAGCTTGGTTTGTAGTGTGTGGGAGAGATGGAGCTGTTTTGGCCTGTGGCTGCAGTGAGATCAAAGCTGATGGATGAGGCAATACATCACTGCACTGAAAAACACAGGATAGGACTCTCCTCGTCTTCCTCTCTCCTCACAAACTGGGACGGCAATACAAACCAGAGTCAAAGAGCATGCTCAATGTTTCAGACAGAGAGAGAGGCTGTGTGTGTGTGTGTGTGGCCCTCACATGAAGAGAAACCCACAGACTAAACTAGGCCTACCACAGACAGTTTATAGAGTGTGTAATTTCATGTGGTCAGATTTTGACAAAAAGCCTGGCCTTCACAGCTGCTTATTCTGGCTAAGAACTGTCCACTTATTAAACAGAAAGAGACATAAAACCAACCGCATTTTAATTTTAATTAAGGGGTGGAAGTATCTGCAATAATTTATGCAACAATAACCAAAATATAAGAAAAAAAAAATTGAAAAAGTAATAAAAAATGTAATAAAAAAATAAAATGTTGTTTGTTCAACAGAACAAATAAATTAATACAGGTTTGGACCAACATGAGGGTGAGACCGAATTTTCATTTTTGCCTAGACGATCCCGAACGCATTTCATTTACATTTTTTTTTTTTTTTTTTTGAAACGTTAACAGCTACGAAAAGCCTTTCCTGAGACTTTAGTTCTGGCAACACACCTGCTCAGCCAATAAAAAGCCGTGAACGTTCAGCTCAATTCCCGCTTTTAATATAAACGTCTCAGGAAGTCGTGACTATTGTTGCAGCCTTTCTGCGCGGCTTTGCCTTTGCTTTGGCTCAGCTCGAAGTTCTGAATCACTGTCACCAACAAACAAACCCCAAGACACGAACAACAAAACATCAAACGCCGCGGAACGATTAGTCTTCCTGCCACCGGGCTGCCAGGAGCTAAAAGCTGCTCTTTCAACGCGCTGTTTCACAAAACCGAACAACACAACCTCCCAAACCGGCGGTTGCCAGGTCTTCCTCACAGCGCCCTGATTTCTGACCCGCTACACCGCAGAAGAATGCGTTCGTCCACAATAAACACACTCAGAAAGCCCGGGCCACCGCACAAGTGTGCGCCGTTATGTTAATTTGATGAGGGCTTTGGTTCCGACGCTCCTCTCCGCGCTGAAAGAGCTCATTGTTGGGAACGGTCAGCAGAAGGGGGCTTTGAGAAACACTGCGCGCTCTATGAGCTCGGATAGGGGTTCCCTGCAGCCCGCCAGATCTTCCGAGGGGCCCGCAGGGGCCAAAACGAGGCCAGAGCCGCTGTGAACTGAAACAATTAGAGCTCATCTGTTGTTTGAAGCGAATCTAAGGGAGTTAATGAGAAGATTTTACTCGTTCGATTGGCGTTTGATGCTTCAGCTATGCAGAATGGATTTCTCCGCATCCAGATTTGCATATTATGCATCCTAAATAGCGTGCACGATCAGGATTAGAGCATCGGGCTCACGGTTCGACTGGTTAGTAGTTGCCCCTGCTGATAGCGATTGTAACTACACCACATGGAAGAAACATAATACAAAATTGTGTAGCCTATGAACACCCTTGATGCATCTCAAATCCCAAAAAATTCCTGTAGCATATATTCTTTACTTGCATTACCCACAATTTATTCCACAATTCCTTATTATTAACCTTTTTAAAAATAATAATAATATAAAAAGATGCAAATCGTGCAATACCAAAGTTGCAAAAGATGGTTATAAATGTATTAACATAAACGTTAAATTAATTAACTTACTTTTAAAGCATCCAGTTTTATTTTGGCATTATTTATATGCTATTATAATTTTTTTTAATAGTTTTAGTGGGCTCAGTTTAAATAATTATTACAGTTCGTATTAAATTTTCATCTTATATTTGTATTTTATTTCAGATTCATTTCAATCAACAAAGATGCTTTTCATAATCTTAGTTTTACACTGTAAATAAACCTGTAAAATAACAGAAAAAGTACTGGCGGCTCATTATCGTTCCGGGAGTTTGATTGACAGGCGATCTGACCAATCATAACACGGAATCTGCTATTTTGGGCGGGGCAGGTCTTAGCCAAATACAGCTAAACACCCTCCCCCCTAAAAGTGAACTAAAAGTGTAGTTTATGATAACAATCACCCTGGATGCATCCAAACACAAACAACATATGACGAAGGTGTCTGTGGCATCAAAACAGAAAAGCAGATTTTTTCCCCAGACAAAAACAGCAGTGTTCAGTAAGACCCCAATGACTTTATTAAATGGGAAAAACACTTCGAATAGCCTATACTTCAAAATTATCTTATTTTATGTTACATGTAAGGCTGAAAGTCATCGTTTTGGAACGGCGTGGAGGGGAGTCAATGATTTCATTTTTGGGTGAACTATCACTTCAGCCAGAAAAATCAGCAAAGCAGACCAGACTTTATGACGATAAGTTGGCTCTGCATGACTAGAGTTTATTTGACAGTTATATCAGCTTATAGAGACGCCAGATCAGACTAATGAAGGCTCCCTCGGTATCCGTCTGTCTCTCTCCCACACACACCTCAGACAGCGCAGTCCGTCTCTCGCTCTCTCGTTAGCTCTCTGCAGGAGACGCGGGGCACCTGTCAAGTCACAGACACACACAACAATCTGGGTCACTCTGACTGAGCCGAAGAAAAAGCACCATCCTTCACCTGTCCAAAACAATTCTGCCTAGTCACTAACATACACTCACAGATCATTCCAGTCCTGTGGAGTCAGACGGGGTCCGCCGAGTAAACATAGTTAGACTGGATGAATTATTTCGCACCTTTCGCTTCCAAAGATGAGTGTTTTGCTGTCTGTCTGCTCATCTCATTATTAATTTTACCTCATTAAACGTCTTTATGTAAGCACGTATACCAATTGCGATGTAAAATCATTCCCTGAGATGAATGCTGATATAGGCTAGATGAATGGAATTGCTAACAGACAGCTTTCTTCAGGCATTGCAGACAAATAGTAATAGTATAAAAGACTCGACTGAAAAGAAAGAGAAAGACCGTTTTTGGAATAGCATACTACATTTTTGCAATATGTATGCTGTGCGCACTATAAAAATATGTATGCCTAGAATATATACATGACCCAAATCTACAGAATACAACATTTCCATATCTGAACTAATATCAGTCACATGTATAATGACACCTCATTTTACAAAAAACTGAATAAAAATGCAAAATAATTTTATTTGTAATGTAAGATAACTGGATTAAGTACGTGCCATGTTTCCATACATGCGTTTTGTTTTATTATATATATATATATATATATAAAATATGTGTGTATGTATACGTATGTGTGTGTATATATATATATATATATATATATATATATATATATATATATATATATATATATACACGTATATATGTATATATGTACATATGTACACACACACATTATATTTAAAATATTTAAAATTTAAAAATGTAAATATGTATAGCAATTTATAATATGAAATATTTTCAAAATTAGACTATTGTGTGCATACTTATGTAGCTTTTAGTTACATTTTTAAATATTTAATACATGTGTTAAATATATTTACAGTAGCATACATATATGCACACACACGTAAACAAGGACACAATCACCTTCCTCTATACAGAAACTGTGAAACCACAGAGCATCAAATCTAAGAGGTGCATTGCCTCCTGGTGGCCAACCCTGATCCTGATCACCATCAAAGCATAATGCAAATAATCGGTGCATTTCAGCAAATATAACATTTTTGCATAACATGAATAATTCAAAAACAAGCCAAATGTTTATGCTACAAATGTAATTTTTATTAATTTAAATAATATGCAAATAAAGGGTCTATAATGATCCACAGAAAAGACATGCTTTGTGACTCATTTTTAAAATGTGTATATATATTTATATTTAGATTTGTCCAGCAGAAATCTATCCAGAGTGAAGACTGAAATCTCTGACAACGATAAAGAAGACCTTTACATTCATAAGAGTTGTGTCTGCATGTGTTTGCCAGAGGACACGGCTGAAGGTCTATCGAAAATGGTCAGTGATAAAAGTGTACAGAAACGAGATCCATATTCAAACTTCAAAAATTAAAATGTTTTTTTACTTATAAAAACTTCCATTGGAAAAACAAGAACCTGGATACATTTCTACTTTGCAAAATTAACATTTTTACTAATAAAAAAAGAAAAAGAAAGGAAGACAAAATAGAAGAGCAAAGGAAACACACAAAAGGAGAAAGAAAACAAACCCCAACCTTAATAATCGACTCCCTTTGGTAAAAACTGTAATAAACCATCCTGTCATCAGTTTCCATGTGGTTCCCGCTCTTTTTCTCCATAAACACCACACTGAAGCACTAAACACAACACACATCTGGCATAAAAAAGGTCTGGTGATATTTACACTGTATTTACAAAACTGTTGAACTAAGTGTGTGTGTGTGTGATTCACAGGTCATGTTCACTGTAAGCTGGTGTATGGAGCAGATATAAGTGTGTTTTCTGATTCATAACACGCCTTCACACAGGCCTTGGATTTTTATTGCTGTCGCATTTATATTTTTTTGCCTATATTTTTAAGTAAAAACTGAATTTTTTCATTCTAATATTACAACGTTAAATTCGCACTTCAGATCTTTGTTCTCTGAAATGATGTGGCAGAATAAATCTCTTAAAGTCACGTTAAAGTTAAGTGCACTTATCCCGAAACGTTTTTTGTTTTTTTGTTTTCATAAAAAGTCTGATTCAGACTTTTCCGCCACTTTCTCGGATCTGCTGCCTGTGAAGTTCTAACTATCAAAAACCAGTGAACACACTCGACTGGCGTTCAAGAGATGCGCGGAATCCGATATATGTATCGGAATGGTGGGCTGGTCTACGGTAAGAGCTGTGCTGATTGGTCCGGGCTGGGTTTGACTGACAGGTCTTCAACCCCGTGTTTTTTTGGCACTGGGCGACCTGCGTTTCTGCAGGAACAGCTTATAAAAAGGGAAAACAAAAACACTGTTAAAAATCTCACGTCGTCGCTGAGCTCCGCCCCTTTCCGCTGATGTCACGGGCTCTTGTGGGCGCTGCCGTACTGGACTCTGTACTTATTAATGCGCTGGAAGTGAAGGATCTCGGGGTCACAGGTGGTGGAGCAGGGCAACAGTCCCTCCCGCCCTTCTCCCATGAGCCACCTGCTGGTTTCAGCAGCCATGTCTCTGGTCACGTGCTCCTTCACCCAGCGCTGAGTCCAGGCGTGAAAGCGCTGGTGCAGACGTGTGCTCACCCGCTCATGAGACTGAGAGAGAGAGAGAGAGCTGTGCTGAGTGACGAGTAAGGACTTTTCACATCAAGTACAAATTTCCGCAGCCATAATATTTTTTAAATATTTAAAAAAAAGTGAACTGAGACCGTATGTAATTATATAATAATAAAATACAATACTGTCAATATAAACATTAAATCCTACTAATATACTATCCTATTAAAACTATTATATTGCAAAAATTATATTGCACATAAACTGAGAATGTATTTAGTTATATTAAATACATAAAAATAAACAATTGCAAAATGAAAATTATTTAATTATATAATACCATCAATTTAAATATTAAATAATTATATTAAATTATATTAAATAATAAATAAAAATATTAAATAATTATATCAATATTCTATCCTTTCAAATACTATTAATGTGAATAATAATACTATTGGCTACAAAGGAAAACATATTGCAAAATTGACAAATATTAAATCCAGCTAATATTCTATCTTATCAATTAATATAAATATTTAAATCCATATTAGTAACAAACAATCAGGAAAAAATTATATTGCACATAAACTGAGAATGTAATTAAGTATATTAAATGAATATAATATAATTGCAAAATGAGAATGTATTTAAATATATAATGCTACCAATTTAAATATTAAATCTTATCAATATCTCATTCTTTTAATACTACTAATGTAAATATTAATACTATTGGCGACAAAGGAAAAATATTGCACAAATTGACAGTGTATATAATTATATTAATATGTTACACTATAAAATATTAACTATTATTAATAGTTATACTATCCTTTTTATACCATAATATAAATATTAAAATCCATTTTGGCAACAAACAATCAGAGAGGAAACAGATCAGAGGTTAAATTATTAAACAATATGTATTTGCAGTTTCATACTAACCATTTTTGTATATTTAATTATATAGTGATAGGGCTGGGACAATAAATCGATTCTGAGATTTTTCGAATGCATCACGATTCCTCTGGAATCGATTCTGAGCTTAGATTTTAACAGCAGATGGCGCTCTAATCTATTTTTTATCCGCACATTCAAACGCTCATGAGGAGCAGCGCTTGTGCATTTCGGCTGAGTCTGTAATTTCACCTCGGCTCAGAATGCTTTTATGACACGAAATTAAATGTTAAACAGCCCACAATTTTATGAATGATTATTTTAGGTTCAAGTATGTGTAAAGATTTGGAAACAAGCAGAGTACAGCTGTTTCTAAAGCTTGCAGCGCCATCTGCTGTTCAAAACTAAGCTCAGAATTGATTCCAGAGGAATCGCGATGCATTCGGAAAATCTCAGAATCGATCCAGGAATAGATTTCTGCATGGATTTATCGTCCCAGCCCTAATAAGTGAGATGATAGACTTTGGTTATGTTTTTAAAACCCTGTAAAACATGATAACCTAACCTAACTTCCACCAATATAAAATATGGTAAAAAAAAAAAAAAAGAGGGGACAGGTAAGTTATAGATGTGCTAGTCCATGTGTTCATGTGATAAAAAGAGAAGGTTTATCTCATAAATGTTAACTAGATATTGATAAGCACAGATATTGATTTTTCAGTTTTTTTAAGTGCTCAAATGAACAAAAAAACAAATAAAAAAAATGCTCAAAAAACTGAAGACAGTTCTTGCATATTAGAAATTCAAAATCAGTGTTGGCGAATATCAAAAACATGTTTGTGATTGTAATTAGTCATCTTGGTGTGCGTGTGATCTTACCTGGTGGGCTCTCAGCAGCGCGGTGCGTCTGTACATGTAGTCTTCGGATTTGAAGACGTACACCATCTTATAGGAGTTGAGTTTGAACATGCACTCCATCTTCATGCTGTCTGCGTTCTCTTTTCTGCCTCCGTCCTTCACCTCCTTCTCCTGAGACTCACTGCCTTGCTGACACTTACGGATCCGCCGTAGGTTCCTACACAAACGGAGGAGGACGATGATGAAAAACCAACAGTATTTACCGCTGTGAACCTCTCTGTGGCATGAAAACAGGAGGGGAAGTTCAGGGGTCAGGGGTCACAGACACAGGATACCTTGGCAGAAACACAGGCTTTTGAGACAGATGATCCCTCAGGTCTGGAGATGAGAAATCAGCCGACAGATACCGCACAACGTAATCCGACCAGCGCTACATGTGACCATGAGAACAGGGAAAATGAATTACATTTTAAATGTTTTATGAAAACATCTCTTTAAAATAAACACTGAACAGTATTATTTTAGTACCAGTGAGATGCTATCATTTATTTTATTATTTCCATTTCAGTAAATTTCTTTACTCATTTTTTGTTATTATTTTTTTTGTCTATATAGTTTTTTTTTTTTTTAAATGTTAGTGTAGTGTAGTACAACTTTAAGCGAAAATGAGAAATATTGTTTTGGGAACTAGTTAATTAAAAAAATTAAAGTTTTATTGTCTAGTTTTATTTCAGTTAACATTTATTTCAAGTAACAAAAATGTTTTTTTGTGGTTTTAGTTTCAAGAAACTATAAACCTGGAACTGAAGAATAATAGCATATGTGGATTTGACCTTTTTTACATTTTATTCATTATTATTATTATAATAATAATAATAATAATAATAATAATAATAATAATATTATATATAATATAATCATTATTATTTAATTTTGATTTTTCCCACATTTTTAAAATGAAAATAAATTTTTCCTATTTATTTATTTTTATTTATTAACTCATTCATTCTACTATTACTTAATTTAAATGTTTTAAATTATTAATAAAAAAAAAAAAAAAAAAAAAAGCATATCATTGCTCTTTTGTTGATTTTGATTGCTTCCATTGTCCTCATTTGTAAGTCGCTTTGGATAAAAGCATCTGCTAAATGACTAAATCTAAATGTAATTGTAAAATTACTACATTTCAATTCGGTCCAAAATGTCAGAAGTGTGTATGTTCGCATCCATGTTTGATCTGTGAATCAATAAGTGAAGCTCACCTCGATCTCCATTGGCCCTTCTGAGTTCTCCTCCTCTGTGTCCAGGAGCTCCACAGTGAGCTGAACGTTCCCTCGGTTCTTCATGAACATCAACTAGAGCGAGAGAAAGAGAGATTAGACTCTTAATACTGTGAGACTCTCCATGTGGCCTTCTCTAGCACTCACTAGGTCAGAGCTCTACCTTAAAGCAGTTCTCGTCCGACATGAGCTGCTCGGCTTTGCGCTGGTAAGACACTTCCGCCGGTGCCCTGCTGCTCTGTGTGAGCAGAGATCCACCTGTGGCTGAGTGGCTGCTCTCACTCAGGTACAGTTCAGTGACCTGAACACAGATCTCCTCACTCACTATGTGCTGGAGCTACAGTTACAGACAGAGAGAAAAAGAGATTTTCATATCCTACAAGGCAAATCAAGAATTTTAAAATTGTAGAGGAATCCAACTCATCTTTTAAAACACTGTACTATGAAGTTTTGATTTCTATGTAACAGTTCAAAGTCCAAAAATATCATTAAACTATTTTCATAAGGAAAAAAAACTCTGAATATATACATACATATGTGTGTGTGTGTGTTCATAATGTGCGCACATTTTACACAAGACATTTTTGTTAAATTAAATATATAAAGGGAATAAACAAATATAAAAAGGTTAAAAAAATCTAATTGATAAAATAATGAATATAAATTCCATAAATTGAGAAAAAAAAATACTATAATTGTACGCATTTTGAACAAGCAATTTTCATAATTTAAATTTATTCTGTTATTCACGCAACTCACTATTTATTCACTTTATATTTTTTCTACATTTGTTATTTTTTTAAATATCCAAAAGATAATTTATTAAACCTTGTTTCATAATAAAAAAGTAACATAACAAATTTACAAGTTAATTAAATTACAATAAAAAAAAGATATATATAGAAACAAATACACACACGTGTATATGTATATATATTTTTTTCAATATATTTGTGTAAGTTTAGAACAAGCCTTTTTTGTAGCTGAGTTTTTTGATTTTCTTGTTTATTACACACTATTTAATCATTTATAATATACTTTATATATTACTATTAATTACTTATATAATTTATTTTCACAATTTTGATTTACAATGAAAATAATAAATATAAAAATATTCTAAATATAATAAAACAACTAGCACTATACTGTAAATATCAAGACAAAATAAATAAATAAATAAATAAATTTTTTTTTTTTACTATGATCACTTCAAAGCATGTTTTTTTTTTTAGGCATGACATGCAGAAGCACTATATTATGATTATGTCATGGGCAGACGGACCTGTCTGACTATGTTCTGGATGAGCTTGTCCATGGTGAAGGCGATGTAGGCGTGAATGGTGAACATCTCTCGGAGCGAATCCTCAAACTGAGACGCCTCTATATTCCCATCCAGCAGATTACGCACCATCTCCAGAAACGCTGAGTAATAATCCTCCACATCTATGTCCACTGAAAGAGAGAGTGACAGTTTCTAAAATCAGTCCAAAAACAGCAACAAACATCCACCGGACTTTAAAAAACAAACAAACAAACAAAAAATAAAACCAACATGAAATTTAATTCACTTCCTTAATAAATGTTCCTGGTCTTACTGTGCACAATTCATCAGTTATTCTGATAAAACAATTGTTCAAAGTTAGCCGGTTTCATAACTCACTGGGCTCCTTCAGACGCAGCTGGATGGCAGTGTTGTCGTTTTTGTCCCGTTTGAGTCCGAGCACCTCCCTCTCCCACTCGCGCTCCCTCAGGTCCTGTTCGATCTGTCGCTCGGCCTGCGCATAGAGCCGCAGCAGACGCGAACACAGGGTGTGGTGCAGCCGGAGGAAGATGTACCAGTTGTTATTTACATAAAACAGATTATACGCGTCCTCGCAGGAGCGCAGCCGCTGAGCCGTGGATGTGCTAAACAGCAGTTTGGACTTTGTCGGGCTGCCGCTAACTCCTCCTGTTAGCCCGTTGTGCTTCTTCGATGCCCCCTCGTCGAGGTCCATGTCTTCCTCATCATCGTCTTCCTCAACGTCCGACAACACGCCTCTCTGGGAGAACAGCATGTCGGGGATGAAGTGGTAGATGATCTGTTTAATCTTGTATTTGTCCTCTTTATTGATGCTGCTCTGGCGTTTCACGTGATGGATGATTAGCGCCGCCGCATCCTCCAGAATCTGATGGTCCTCGTAGGTCAGCGTCAGGTGAGGCCCGCTAGGAGACGTACTGTTGTCCTCCGAAGCCTGTTCTTGCCGCTAAACGAACACACGAACATCAGTCAAGTTTATCTGAGAGGAACAAACCCTTTTAACTTTCTCCAGAGGATAAAGAGCGTCTCACCTCATCAAAGATGCTCTCGATCTCGTTGAGAAGTGTTTTCGAGCGCAGCACCTTAGTGTCGTTCTGTTTGAAGTTAATGCCTTGATGGTCCAGAGATTTTAGGTAGTATTTCTCATTCTGCTCTCTCCAGATCTTGTTAAAACCCCTTTGAGCTTCACGCCACTCTTCCTCCTTCAGCTTTAACCTGAGATGCAGAACGAGAAGATGGATATTTAATGTGTTAAAATAACTTGATTTCAACAACAACAAAACTTTAACAGCTAAAATGTAGATATTGGAAACAGCTAAATAAAAACAAATATTGGCAATAAAATTAAATAAAAGTTTTAAAAACCCACATTGGTCAACCACTATTTTTGGATAATCTAGTATAATATAATATAATATACAATAAATGTAATATTATTGATAATCGCTAAACCACTACTGATAAATACATTTTGGGAAATAAAATAAATTATTATATTTATTAAATAAGACAATTCTATTAATATAAGTAATGCACTTTAAAAAAAAAAATCTGAAAAATCCAAATTGGTGAACTACTAAATTTGAATAAAAGAAAAGTAAAGTACACTACTGGTGAATAAATAATAAAATAAAGTTAGTTAAAATCAAATACATCAAAAAATAATAATTTTATAATATAATATATAATACTACATATATAAAAAAATGGAGCTCCTGTACTCGTTAAAATGCCCACGATACCAAACAGCATGTGATAAGTGCCATATTCAGACAAAGACACTCACAACAGAACAGAATTATTAGAGATTAAAGATGTCTACGAAGTATATGTATGCAATGAATTTAATGTTAAACATTCAGTATTAACGCCTGTATAGCTGATGTGCGTGAGCTGATGGGCTAAGCAAAGCACGCTGAGTGGATAGTTTGTAGTTCGGTCGGATGTGTCAAAAACAAGTAAGTAAAACAATGCACAAGTTACTTAACGGTAGGGAGGGAGGGGAGAGTGCACTTCTGTTGTGTGATCTTTATTGATGTTTGCTCACTCAGCACACGCATGAATTGGCTTAAAACAAAATCGTAAATATAAGACAATTTATAGGGGCATTCACTATAAACAGCATTTATTTTCAACCTTAAACACACAAGACTTTCTGGACGAAAGTAATACTAGCAGCCTGTGTGAAATGTGCTAGGCTGTACTGTAAGTGTCCCTCTCATTCTGCACCAGTACAACTACGTGTGCGTGTTGTGCTTGTTTTGCTTGCTTCATGATGATTCAGCATTATATGAGTGGCTTTGAAATATAAATTTCAGCATGTTTCAGATGAAAAAAAAGGGACTTTTATTTCTGAAAATATCACAGTTAGGAGATTTATAACGAGTGGTTCCCTGCATTATTACAGCAAAACGCGTGATACAGTACTGAGCCGCTGCAACGGAGCAGCTCTAATGCTATTAAATTAAAGATGATGGACCATAGAACAAAAAAATGAACAGTGAAAGTAACAAAAACTTGTAAAATACATTTTAATGGGCATAATTAAGTGTGAAAATAACCGAATGATATACAGTCAAACCAAAAATTATTCATACCAAGTCTGGGAAAAAATTTAAGTTCAGATTTGCATGAACCTGGTTGACAGCATGCCCAGGAGACTACAGGCTGTTATTAAGGCTAAGGGTTGCCTGACAAAGTATTGATAGTTCTGTAAATATTGTCATAATAACAGCTGTCTGAATAATTTTTGGTTGATTGTAATCCATTATATACTTTTCAATCAAAGTTATCTGACATTATAAAGCTGAATTTGTTCTGGCACAGTTTAACTCTTACTTAGAGTTCTTGTCATATTTTATTACCATTTTATAAACTATAGCGAATAAACTGTGATAATGTGAGAAATGTTGAAGGTGTCTGAATAAATTTTGGTTTGACTGTATCTATTTGATAAATGAAGTTAACCAATTAATATTATACATACTCTTTTGGTTTCTGTACCCAATATTTTAAAAATGTTTTTTTTTCCAAGAACATTTTACCAATTCCAAACCACATCAATCTTAATAACTACTAATGATTTTGTATTTAATCATTTCACTCTCGAAGGACCAGCATCACATCCTCTTGTGCCCCTGTTTGAAGAATTTATCTTCCAGAATCTGGCAGTAAGTTTTGGGAGCTCATTTTAGTTCATCTCCTATCCTGAAATGTCTATCTTGCAGGACTGATTAAAAATGAGCTCCTAAAACTTACTGCCAGATTCTGGAAGATAAATTCTTCAAACAGTGGCACAAGAGGATGTGATGCTGGTCCTTCGAGAGTGAAATGATTAAATACAAAATCATTAGTAGTTATTAAGATTGATGTGGTTTGGAATTGGTAAAATGTTCTTGGAAAAAAAATGACCAGAATATCAACTTGCCTAATAATTCTGCACACACTGTAAACCTACAGGAATATCATAATGTACTAGAGTAATTATAAAGTAATATTATTGCCGATGTAAAATGTAGCAACACAAACCCTGCCTGGGACAGGAAATAAATAAATTGCAATAAATATATTTAAAAGATTTGAAAAACCCACACTGTTTAATTTAATATACTACAATGTAATATAATATACATCAGGGGTTCTCAACTCTGGCCCTTGAGGTCCACTTCCCTGCAGAGCTTTGCTCAAACCCTAATCAAACACACCTGAACTAACTAATCAAGGTCTTCAGGATCACTAGAAATTTACAGGCAGGTTAGGCTGGAGAGAAACTCTGCAGGAAAGGGGACCTTGAGGGCCAGAGCCAAAAACCTCTGATATACGTAATGCAGCAGGTCTTTTGAAGGTGATTCTCTCTAACCTCTTGAGTACAATGGGAACAGACACTGCCGGATTCTTCTTCAGTCCGTCGATGATGTCCAGAGCTTTGTCTCCATATATCCTCTGGATGGCTTTCCTGTGGATGATCTCCGAGCCGCCGCCCAGAGTGTTGTCCAGTCGGAATTTCGCCTGCTCTTCCGCAGACATCCGAGACAGCTTCTTCTGAACCGCCTCCAGCACACGAATGGTGGCCAGGTTGGTTTCCAAGACGACATCCAGCTAAAGTCAACGACATCGTTAGCAAGAATTACATCACAACAGCAAGTGGAAGCAGTAAAAATGTTCTTGTGTGTGGAAGCGCCTCACCTCGAATCGCTCGTCCTCACACCTGTACATGTGCTCTTCATACTGAGTCTTCTTGGAGCTGACGAAGGTCGAGTCCTCAGACCAGGATGGGAAGGAAACCCAGGTATCATTCAGCACCTGATGCATCCACAAAGAACCAATTTCTTAATAAAAACTTGCGTCATATGATGCATGCTCATTATTAAGAAGCTGTTGTTAGGGGGAAATCCTCTCTAACCTCTTTACAGAGTGACGTTCTTCCTGTGCATTTGGGAAGCTGGTAGCTCTTGGGTAAAGCTCGGTAACTAGAGCCCAGACGCTTGCATGAAGCGTAGTCAATTTCCATGGCAATTCCTTCAGTGGCTCTTTCTTTTGGGTACCTCTCCAGGTGTGACATCTCCTTATATCCAAGGAAGTTCTTAAACCAAGTGAACAGCTCAGGAAATTTGCTGGGGAAAAATGGGTTAATTAGTAAAAACACAAATGCACCACTGCAAAATAAATTCTGGAGGCAGCTTTGTAATACAAAAATGAATAAAAAATACAAATGAAAGGCAAAACAAATCTACCACCTACTGCAAAATCATTTCTGCAACAAAAATAAATACAAAAATAAAATGGATTTTAAAAAAAATGAATGAATGGTGAAAATGCAAAAAACTAAATCCCACTACTGCAAAATAATTTCTAGGGATGTTTTGCATAAAAAAAAATAAAAAAAAGATTATTGCTAAAAATGTTTTTGCAGTATCCACTATACCTAGTAACACAAACCTTTATAATAACTATAATAATAATAATAATAACAATAATAATAATAAAAAAAACACATTTAATAAATATAAAATAATGAAAAAAATAAAGATAAAATAAATCTTTAGTTTATTTAAATCAAATACATTTAAATAAATGAATTAAACTAAAATAAATAAAAATTAAATATAAATACCATACACTTAAAATGGACTTCAAACTGGACTTACCCCAGGAATGGAACCACAAGTTGAACCAGCTCAGCACGAGAAATGATCTCTTCATTAAAAATGATCAGGCACCGGAGAAAGTTGTCATATGCTTCAGTGCTACGTAAAGCTTTCCGCACCTACGAATGCACCAATAATGTAACTCAAAATAGGAAATCAAAACTTTTGAGATAAAAACAACCTGAATATTACATCAACATCCCTACGTTAACCCAAAGCAGCTCACTTTGTCAAAGAATAGAGACTCTGTTCCTCCACCATGTTTGCCAGATTCTGCCACGGATGAATCTTTGATATTCATTAACTTGAGCTTTTTCTGGAAAAAGAGGGAAAAAAAGTCAGAAATCAAGAAAGTAATTCTACAAATAAACATGCCAAATACTACGAAATTCATTCAGTAAACAATGAAATGTATTTCCATGATTTTATCAAATTCTTGTACCTTCACAGGTGGGGTGACGGCTGTAGTTGAGTGCTTGCGTATCTGGCAGCCGTTCTGATTGGGCCTCTGCTTGTTATTGAGCTGTGGTTTCTTGGCCGTTCCACCGTGATCGTTACGCACAGATTCAGCCTTCTCTGCTGTCGTCTTGCTCAGCAGCTAGAGGACATTCATAGCAGCAAACATGCGTCATTTTCACTTAGTGAAATTTAAAGTAATAAAAAGTCTTAAATAGTATTACATACTATTAATTAAAATTAAAATTTAAAGAAAGGTAGAAAAACAGTAATCGCGATACGTCCTAAAGTGATAATTAAACTTCAAAAGGCTATTATATAATTAAATAAATAGAAAAAAAATAAATAAATAGAAATCTATTGTAACAGCATACGTCTTTACCATCACTTTTTTTAAATCATCAGTTTTAACATATCCTTGCTGAATAAAAGTATTAAAAAAAAAAACCCAACAACAACAAAAAATACTTGCCACAAAATTTTTAACAGTAGTGTGAATTGTTACAAAAGATTTCTATTTTGAATAAATGCTGTACTTTTGAAACTTTTTATTCATCAAAGAATCCAGAAAAAGTATTTTAGACTCCAAAAAAGAAAGCGTATTAGAATGATTTCTGAAGGATCATGTGACACTGAAAACTGGAGTAATGATGCTAAAAATTAAGCATGGCATGACAGGAATAAATTACATTTGAAAGTATATTAAAATAGAAAATCATTATTTTGTTGTAATAATATTTTACAATATTACTGTTTTTTTTATTTATTTTTTTTATAAAAAAAGCAGCCTTGATGAGCATAAGAGCCTTCTTTAAAAAAAACAATAAAAACCTTACTAACTTCAAACTTCTGAACGATATAAAACATTTTGGTAACATTTAGAACAGGGAAAACATTAACTATTAATTACAACTTTTCCCTCCATAAATTCCTAATTTGCTGCTTATTAATAGTTAGTAAGGTAGTTGTTAAGTTTAGGTATTGGGTAGGATTAGGGATATAGAATAAGGTCATGTAGAATAAGGCATTAATATGTGCTTAATTACGACTAATAAATGGCTAATATTCTAGTAATATGCATGCTAATTAGCAACTAGTTAAGAGATCTTAAAATAAAGTGTTACCAACCTTTTTAATAATTATTTTTAACAACAGTTTGAAGAAGAAACATTTAAAATCCTAGTGTAGTTTTTGTATTATAATAAATTAAATAATTCTGCTTGTAGAAAAAAATTAAACCATTATTTGATCAATTTTCATTGGAAAATCCTAAGTAAAATTTTCAACTTAGGAGCACATGCGAAAAAAGTAAGCGTCAAGCCCTGAATTAATAAACTACAAAATAACAACTTAAATATCAAAATATTTATAAAAACTATGATAGAATCTCAATGACACTAAAATAACAAAAAAAAACTGATTAAACTGACCCTGAACTTCTGAAAATGACAGTTCATTCTTTTCAGTTAGAGACTGTTCAAAAAGTTTAGATTAAAAATTCTAAAACTGGAGTAATGTATCAGTCCAGTGGGCGAGGTCAGAGTGGAGGCGGAGCCTCGATCAAACTCACCACAGAGCTGTTGGCGTCTGGCAGAAACTGTCCAAACTCAGAGAGCAGATCTTCCTGGTTTTTGAAGAGTTGGGCCACCTCAGCATAAACTTCCTGCTCGGTCAGGGCTGGGGTGTAACTCCCACCCGCTTCTTTAGCATTACGCTGCTCCTTCTGATTAATGAAACAAGTATATGCGTAAGTGGATTGTGAAGTATAATTTATTTGTGAAGTGTTTTCAGTTTCCGTCCCGACCTGATACTTGTGCAGAATCTCAAGGAAGGATTTGTAGATGTTGGGCTGGCCCTGGAAGCGGTTCTTAATCTTGTTGACGTAGCTGATGGCGTGGTTGAACTCCACAGGCTGGTTGTTCTGCAGCGGTGGGGCGGTGGGCATGCTGTTGACGGGGGTGTGGGGCTGCAGCGGGGGCGAACGCGGGGACGCATACGGAGGGATGGACGGATTGGGATGACTGCTCGGAGTCAGAGCTGGAGACTGCAGTGGCTTTACAGAGAGAGATGGAAAAATATCAGTGATCCATATGTGGAATATTACTGTATAATCATATAAAATAAGCCCATAACATCTAAACACTGAAACTGGTTAACCAAAAACATTTTTATGCATAATGCGAAACTTTTAATTACAAAAAAGCCTGGAATCCCCAGAACTCCTATTTTGAAATGTCATTACTAACTTTAGCGCTACTTCCAGCTGATCATTCAAACGAATGACAGAGATAAAATATAAAATATGGTCACAACCATCTACAACATATTAAAACATAAAAAGCCAAAAAGTAAACTTTTGTCATAATTTATCCACAGTTGGCATATAAATGCGCAGCATTCATTGACTGCGAGCTTCTCTGAAAACATTTTTTCTATCCCCAAATTTAACACTTCTATTACCATTTAAAGCTGGGATATTGTAGTTATACTAAATTAAACCATAAAAAAATCCTTACTTGAAATAACAGAAACATTAACTGATATATGCTGATACTGACATTATTATAAAATGATGTACTAAAATTTCTAAAACTAAAACAAAAATTAATAAACAATGTAAAAAGCGACAAAAACACAATTATTGCAAAATTGTTAATTAAATCTATAATATGAACTATAACAGTATCTCAATAATACTAAATGCTAAAATAACACTGTATTTAAGACATTTGAAACTTTATGAATTTTAAGACTTTTTAAGGACCCACAGGGACCTTTTAAACATTAACCCTGCAAAATAGCTTTACTTTTCTAGTCTGAGTACCTTGCTTTTTGGTGTGGGTTGGGCGGGAGGTGTGGATGCCAGGCTGGGAGGGTTTGCGGGGATCTGGTTCTGGAGCTGCGGTGGTGGCGGTGGCGGCGGCGGTGGCGGTCTGGTGGGGATGTTCTGCACGGAGATGCCGTGAGGTGTGATGTGGTGGATCTGACCGGGTGTAGTTACGTTAACCAGGTCATTGGTCTGAACTTCAATCTTGTATCCCGGAGGAAGAAACGTGTTAAACCCCATAATGAGATCAGGGTGACCCTTAAAGAGCTGCGACACCCTGCTGATTACGCCTGGGGTGTCAATACTGCAGAATGAGAAAGAGAGAGATAGTATTCAAAATGATTAACTACTTCCCAGTAAAATGATCTACCACTGTGAGAAATTATGCAGGGCAGAAATGTGGGAACATGGCAAAAACATTTTTATGAGAACATGGCCTCACTTAAGTGAAAAAAACCCAACATAAGTATTTAATGAAAGCAATGTTCATTTTTATTTATATTATTTTAATGGATAAATTTAAAAAATGCATGTTTTTATTATGCAAGGGCACATTCAATTTCTCAAAAGTGACAGTAAAGACACTTATGTTACAAAATATTTGTTTCAAATAAATGCCGTGCATTTAAACTTTTTATTCATCAAAGAATCCTGAAAACCATTTCCACAAAAATATTATGCAACTAATCAATAAAATAAGAAATGTTTCTTATTACAATGATTTCTGATCACAGACAAATTACAATTTAAAATATATTCAAATAAAAAATAATTTTAAAGTCTTGATGAGCATAAAAGACTTTTCAAAAATGTAAAAAAAGAAAATATCTTACAGACCCCAAACCTTTAAACTAATTTCTAATCATGCACTTTGTTGATATTTAGGTTAATAAATGGTAACACTTTAAAATAAAGGTGCAATTTGATAGGTATAATAAACTAACTGTGTGATCAATTTGCAATATTACAAACCTACTCAATATGTAGAAATTAACATGAGCCTAGATTAATACATGCTATAAAGTGTTCATGATACCTAATGTTAACTAACTGATGTTTATTGTGAAGTGTTTAACATATTAGTTAGAATCGTGATGTTTCACTAGTATCAGCTATTACAATTTTATGACAACCCTACATGTGAATAAACTCACCACTGTGATTTAAACTCTTTCATGATATCCAAGAAATCATTGTAGACATGTGGTTGACTGCCAAACTGTAGCTTCACCTGGTCCAGGTAAGACAGGGCATCCTCCACCTGCAGGAAGGAAAATGACAATCCAGTTTTTCTCACGCACACAGCTGCTATTGCAAGACTGCATTGATTTGACTCCCAAACAACCCAAACACAAAATCTCGTCCCACCTTGAGTCTCTGGAACTGCTGCTGCCCCTGTGCGGATGCGGAGGGGGTGGGCGGGTGACTGTGACCCTGCACTGGCGCAGGACCGTGGGCCTGGACCGCTGCCGGACCATGATGGTGAGCACCACTGTGGGCCGCTGCCGGACTGGGTGTGTGAACATGACCACTTGAGCTTTGGGCCACTGTGGACACCTAAAATCAGAAACGGTGCAAAGATCTCAGCTATGTGGAGCCTCTGTGAGATTCTCTCTAAGCAAAATTACTATATAATTACTATATATATATATATATGCAGTTAACACACTGGCCCCGCCCCCAGACCTGTACATCATCTTACATTTCATGCAGTTGACTGTTGACAAATATGATGCAGGGCAACAACTCCATAAATGCAGTTATGCCCTAAAATTCAAGATATTGGGGCAAAAATGCTCCTGTATGAGTTTTATTATATCACATGATAAGCGATATCACACAAGCAGCGAGAGCAATATCACATGAGTGCTGTTTGTCCCCAATAGAATGAGAGCATGTGCGATTTTATACAACAGTTCAGTAAATTAGAAGATAATATTATTGTATTTTTTAAACACAATATTGTGTTTTTGCTCAGTTTTGCCAACAAAAATATTACCTATAAAGCCACAGCAGAACTGTTGTGCATCTGTGAGCAACACAGCAGTGTTTAGTTTCAGACACAGTTACCGCCACCTGCTGGCAGTTTTAGTTTCTTATTTAGACTATTATTTCATAAAAAAAAAAAAAAAGAAAAAAAAAAACACTTTGAAGTGATAGTTCACCCAAATTTTTTATAAAAATGTGTGATTTACTCAAACCTGAATTACTTACTTTCTTTTGTGGAACGTAAAAGAAGGTATTTTGAAGACTGTTGCTAACAAAGCTGTTTTGGTTACCAATGACTTCCGAATGAACTTCATGAACGAAAAAAACAGATGTTTCTCAAATTATCTTCTTTTATGTTCCCTAGTTTATGTTAGGCCGTTGTTGCCTAAATATTTCTGTGTAATAAATTTGATATTGAATCAAATAAAATATTTATTTCTAAATCTACTATTTGTAAGGTCTACTTAACACTTACTCATTTAACACAAAAATAGTTTTAAATAATCTTTTGGGGGTATTTCAACAGACAAATGTAATTTGCGATTACATTAATTAATCGACATTTAATTAATTAGATCAAAATTTTTCAATTGACTGACAGCCCTAATATACATATATAGTCGCACATTTTTCTGAAATTAATCGCGATTAATCCCACCTAACATTAAAGTTTTTAAATGTACTTCTATATTGCAATAATTTCATATTCAATCTTCAAATTGATTTAGAAACAACAAAAAAATATACTGTCTTTATATTTGTTAATTTTTTTATGACTGAAAATGAGTATCACTGATACCAATATTACTGATGTCTCTAGGAATTTTTTTCCCCCTAATATTTAAACATTGACTATTGCCATTCACCATTACAGTATAATTGAGAGCTATCGATTTTAACATTAGACTTTAAAAAAATAACTAATTTAAGTGAACTTGAAACAATCTTCACATAAACGCATTATTTACATGTACCCTTCAGCAAATAGGAAATAAACAGAAATTGAATAAAGTTATCAAACACTAAATGCTACATTAAATATGAATCCTTAAAGCTACAAAAGCTTTGATTAACAGACATCACAGAAGCTGGGTTATTAGGTTATTTGGTTTGGTTTATTCTGTTATTACTTTAAGAGCTGCTACTGCTGAACATGACGCAGATCAGACACACATGCTTGTAGTTTCATTCGTGCTTTAAAATGAAATGATACAGCGCGTGCCGCGCATTTGTGTGTGCAATTGGCAGGGCAGGTAAATTTGTGTTTACTGACATATGGCCTGACAACATCTCATCTGACCATAGTTCACTGTTGTTCTTCTGAAGCCCCCTTCTCACCTGACTAGCGCCTGGCGCTGAAGTGAAAGTCGCCTGTTTGATGTGGTCGTAAATATGTTCTGCAACTAAATAAATGCACTTCTCATCAAGAAAAAGAAAAAAAGAGACAGAAGCAGCAGTTCTGAGTGGGGTGGCCAACCCTAGCCCCACCCATTGCATTTTAATGAGTGAAATAAGTATTTGATCCCTTATCAATGAGCAAGTTTTCTGGCTCCCACTCTTAAAGGGAGTGCTCCTAATCTCAGCTTGTTACCTGCATAAAAGACACCTGTCCACAGAAGCACAGATTCCAAACTCTCCACCATGGCCAAGATCAAAGAGCTGTCCAAGGATGTCAGGGACAAGACTGTAGACCTACACAAGGCTGGTCTTGTAGCCCATTCCATCGTCAAGCAGCTTGGTGAGAAGGTGACAACAGTTGGTGCGATTATTTGCAAATGGAAGAAACACAAAATAACTGTCAGTCTCCCTCGGACTGGGGCTCCATGCAAGATCTCACCTCGTGGAGTTTCAATGATCATGAGAACGGTGAGGAATCAGCCCAGAACTACACGGGAGGATCTTGTCAATGATTTCGAGGCAGCTGGGACCATAGTCACCAAGAAAACAACTGTTAACACACTACGCCGTGAAGGACTGAAATCCTGCAGCGCCCGCATGGTCCCCCTGCTCAAGAAAGCACATGTACAGCCCGTCTGAAGTTTGCCAATGATTCAGAGGAGAACTGGGTGAAAGTGTTGTGGTCAGATGAAACCAAAATTAAGCTCTTTGGCATCAACTCAACTCGCCATGTTTGGAGGAGGAGGAATGCTGCCTATGACCCCAAGAACACCATCCGCACCGTCAAACATGGAGGTGGAAACATTATTCTTTGGGGGTGTTTTTCTGCGAAGGGGACACGACAACTGCACCGCATCAAAGGGACGATGTACCGTCAGAGCCAGGGGATTGAAGCCAGCCAGGGCATTGAAAATGGGTCATGGATGGGTATTCCAGCATGACAATGACCCAAAACACACGGCCAAGGCAACAAAGGAGTGGCTCAAGAAGAAGCACATTAAGGTCCTGGAGTGGCCGAGCCAGTCTCCAGACCTTAATCCCATAGAAAATCTGTGGAGGGAGCTGAAGGTTTGAGTTGCCAGACGTCAGCCTTGAAACCTTAATGACTTGGAGAGGATCTGCAAAGAGGAGTGGGACAAAATCCCTCCTGAGATGTGTGCAAACCTGGTGACCAACTACAAGAAACGTCTGACCTCTGTGATTGCCAACAAGGGTTTTGCCACCAAGTACTAAGTCATGTTTTGCGAAGGGGTCAAATACTTATTTCACTCATTAAAATGCAAATAAATTTTTTCTGGGTTTTTTTTGTTGTTGTTATTCTGTCTCTCACTGTTCAAATAAACTTACCATTAAAATTATAGACTGATCATTTCTTTGTCAGTGGACAAACGTACAAAATCAGCAGGTGATCAAATAATTTTTTCCCTCACTTATTATATATATTTAAAAATATTTACATGTATTAATATGATTTATATTATATATAATTATAAATACATTACATATATTTCTTAAATATATACATGTACGTGTGTATATTTCTATATACATATAAATGTACACTGTACACACACATATATTATGTAAACACACTTTAACACACTCAAAGTTTTATTTTAGATGCGATTAATCGATTTGACAGCACTGATATATATATACACAGTGATCTACGGTCAGATGAGATGTTGTCAGGCCATATTGAAATCTAAATATATGCATGCATGCATATATATATATATATATATAGTCATGACCAAAAATATTGCTACCCTTGGTAAATATGATCAAAGAAGGCTGTGAAAATTAATCTGCATTGTTAATCCTTTTGATCTTTTATTTTAAAAAAATTCAAAAATCTAACCTTTCATTGGATAAGAATTTAAAATGGGGGGAAATATCATTATGAAATAAATGTTTCTCTCTAATACACATTGGACACAATTATTGACACCCCTAGAAATTCTTATGAGTAAAATATCTCTGAAGTATATTCCCATTCATATTCATAATTTTGAGCACTCCAGGGTGATTATGAACATGAAATTATCCAGCCATGGCTTCCAGTTTCACAGAAATATAAATAGGAGGGGAAACAAAGCCCAAATTCCCTTAATCATCCATCACAATGAGAAAAACCAAATAATATATTTCTGATGTGCAGCAAAAGATAATTTAGCTTCACAAATTAGTGAAGTGGCTTTAAGAAAAGAGCTAGAGCAGTGAAAATTCCCATTTCCACCATCAGGGCAATAATTAAGAATTTCCAATCAACATAAAATGTTACGATACAGCCTGGAAAAGGACGTGTGTCTATATCGTCCTAATGCACGGTGAGAAGGAGAGTTTGAGTGGCTAAAGACAAGGACCACAGCTGGAGAATTGCAGAAAATAGTTGAGTCTCGGGGTCAGAAAACCTTAAAAAAAAAAAAAAAAAAAAGGTCAAACAGCACCTACATCACCACATGTTGTTTGGGAGGGTTTCAAGAAAAATTCTCCTCGCTCATCCAAAAACAGTCTCCAGCATATTCAGTTATCAGACACGACTGGAACTTTAAATGGGACTGGCTTCTATGGTCAGATTTTTAGCAGCAAACACTAAAGATGGGTTTGGTGAACACAGGGATAAAAAGTACCCCATGTGTACAATGAAATATACTGCTGTATTTTTGATGTTGTGGGCCTATATTTCTGCTGGAGGTCCTGGACATCTTGTTTAGACACATGGCATCATGGATTCTATCAAATACCAACAAAAAAACAATAAGTGACTGACTGTTAGAAATATTATAATGGGCCATGCTTGGATCTTCCAAACGTACAATAATCCAAACACAAACCTCAAAAACAACACAAAAATGGGTCACAAAACCAAGCTTCTGCTGGCCATTCCAGTCCTCTGACCTGAACGCTATAGAAAATGAGTGGTGAACTGAAGAGAAGAAGCACCAACATGGAGCTGGGAATCTAAAGGGTCTGCAGTGATTCTGGATGAAGGAATGGTCTCTGATCTCTTGTCAGGATTAACAATGCAGATTAATTTTCACAGCCTTCTTTGATCATATTTACCAAGGGTGCCGATATTTTTGGCCATGACTGTATATATATATATATATATATATATATATATATATATATATATATATATATATATATATATATATAAAATGTCAACATCTTCAGAACAAGATAATATATTTTATTAAAACAGATATAAGTGCAAATGTATATTTTATAATATACTTTTATATAAATAAACAATAACCTCATTTTATTTCAGTTAATTGCCAATGCAACACTTCTCATTTTCATTTAGTTGCACTAAACTGTAGTACTTTAGCAGTACTTAACAGAACTAAAATAACTAAAACTGAAATAAAAACTAATAAAAATGATATAGACACTTTTTAAAAACACTACAAGTAAAACAAAAACAGAAAATATAAGAACTAATAAACTATAATAATACGGCAATGATCCTAAAATATCATTTTGGCCTTTGGAAATTCTGGAGTCACTCTGGATTAAAAGGATGCTGTGTGAACACATTCCTTGGAGCTATAATGCATCACAGTGCATGGTGTGTGTCTGCACCTGGTATGCCTGGGGAAGCGGGTACTGTATTCCTGGAGTAGGCTGCATGCTGTCAGCCACAGCCTCGAATACAGCAGGCGCTGGAGCAAGAACCCTGTGCTGGAAGCCCTCGGCGCTGCCAGGAAGCCGGCGCTGTTGTGGGGTGAACACTGGCTCCTGATCCTCTAAACGCCTCCTCATGCTGTACTCATACTCAAGACGGAAACTAAGACCTGGAACAGACAAGACAAAGACAGCAACTTATTAAATATCATGATTTGGCTGTAGTCCAAACCATTCCCAACAATTTACTAGTCAAGACTCTGACTATCTGATGAATAAAGGCCACAGTAATGTATATACAAACGTGTATGATGTGTATATCCACACATGAGCAAGAGTGCACGTATATATAAGTGTGTATGATGTGTATATAAACGTAACGTACATGTAAATATGTATGCGGTGTATATGTACATGTGCATGGTGAGTGTATGTGTATATATAAATGCTTAGGTGTGTATAAATAAGTACGTATATAAATGTATATGGGTGTGTATACATGTGCTTGATGTGTGTGTGTGCGTCTCCTGCACATGCAGACAGTTAATGCTAACTTGCTAACCCGCGACTAAAAGTGGCGAAGTTTAGTCAGGAATTTCGCTTTTATCAAAGAAACTAAGAAAACTAAAGGTCGGACATTTCAGTCTGACAGAAAACCAGCTTATTGAGAGGGAAAAAAGTTCAGAAATACTGAATAAAACTGGTATTTTATACCTCTGAGACTCACCCGCTTCTGTTAGCTGCGTTTATAGTACACCACGGCTGTTAAAATATCACCGAATTACTAAAACTTACACCGAAAACACCGATAAAACACATTAAAACTGAGTTTAAAATCAACTAACGCAGAAAATTCCTGTTGAAAACAAGCGCCGAGGAGGGGCGGGGCTAACATAGGCTTTGCGAACCGTCTCCGCCCACTTGGTCTCTGATTGGCTCTTTGCTCTGGAGACGACATTGGGTTGTATTTTTATTGAAGTTCTCGACTGTCACTCAAACAAGTATTAACATTGTTAGGGGGGTTGAGCCCAAACCCTCTACTGTTTCTCTCACTCTCACAGACACAGACACACACATACATACACAGCGCGCACGCACGCAGACGCACACACATACAAACAAACTCCCGAAACTACGACTGGCTTTGAGAAGCACGTACGCTAAGTCACTTTTTAGACTGGAGAGTGAGTAGCGATCTGGGCGGGCTTAACTTTACTATAATGCGCCATCACTCTTTGTGATTTTCCTAATAAAGTCGCGGCATTATGTCTGAACGCTTTCAGCAACTTCATGAACTTCCTGCCTGAGGTTACGTCATTCTTTACGCCCCCTCAGAACAGCTGGCCAATCAGAACGAGGGATTTCATTAAATAACCGCCTCTTATAGAATTCTGGACTCCCGATTGGCCAGACACTCTGAGAACGCGTAAAGCATGACGTAACCCCACAGGGGCGTTTACGCGGAGCAATAGCCAATTCCGATTGGTCGGGTGTTCAGAGAGGGCGTTACGTATGACGCGAGGCTCATATTGCCATGCTCCGCCCACGAGAGGCGGGGCTTAAGCCAGTGCCCGGGATTCCTCGCCCCGTCCGCAGTCAGTCAGAGCTGAGGCTCGCTTGTGCGTGTTTGTGTGCATAGCGTTTCGCTTAAAAAACGGACAAAACCCAAAACAACACGAACCAAAACAGCTCAAACTTACAGAATAAACAAGTTCGGACTGATTTTGACGCAAAGCGCTCAAATATTCCGCATGTTCGCGAACGCTATAACACGACACCGAACAAAAGATCCGCATATAAACACCCTCAAACGTTTATTAAGGACACATTTCATAATCTCATGATTTCTGGATTGAACGAGCACACACGAACATGACACCACAACCACACACGCCTCTATCATGACATGTTGTCCTTTAGTAATCAGACCCAAAGTCAAAATGGGAACTAAAAATCTGATCGCATGAACACGGACTCGCTATGTGATCATGCGAAGATCTGAAATGAGAGATCCGATCATACATTACAGCATAAACACGCCAGTTGATCTAATATTCTTTGTTTACTGGGAGACTGAAGGGGAAAATGTCTAACCGTGTTTGAGCACCTCTTCCCTCCCCCTCTGAACACCAGACAGAGCTACAGATCTGCTTTCAGATCAAAAACAAGTTAGAAAAGCCCTCGGGAAAGCATCGGACACACACAGATGGGTTTGTGTCTCATAACATAGAGATACACGTTTCTTTGCTGCTTCAGTTGGCCAAAGCTTTGCCCCTTTTTCTCCCCTTAATGTGCCATGATCGAACGAACAGCCCGATTAATACACTAAAATCTCCTGAACGACCAGCCCCCTGCAGAAAGCACTCAAACACCGACAGAAACGTATATTCGATCAAAAGAGGACAACATAAATTTGTTTTCTTTTGCCCAGCTGCTACATACCTGCGAAAAAGAACCTCGCACTCCGGATTCGTGTTTGGAACAAATAGTTGGGAACGCCCCCCTCTCCTCCCATTGGTCTACGTGACCGCATGCGTCATCTGGATTTGAATACGACCCGCCAAACGCATATAGGCACAGAGATGTACTCAACACACCTGTAGTATTCCACTAGATGTTTTTCTTTGTAATTTGGTTTAAAATGTACTCTGAAATGACACCAGAGGCGCAAAAATGTGTGTTAGTGTATTTTAAATTTCTTAAAGCAAAGAAAAGGAGCAGTATTTAAAGAACACCGTTTGTATTTGAATATTTACCATTGACAGAGATGTGATACTTATGTTAACGCTTTGCTAAATTCCGCCAGTTATTACTAAGTTAGAACACGCCCCTCGTCGAAACCCCGCCTTCGAAAGGCAGTACAGCGAGGGATGCTCAAAATGATTGACAGGTAGAGTGTTTCTGATTGGCTGAATAAGCGCGGGCCACTCCCCTTGCTCACAGTTTTTTTTTTTTTTTTTCTGCAACAGGTATTTAAGTGATATCTACCATTTTATGTGTGGTATTAGACGTAGAAATAATTCGCAGTACTGTTGACCAAATTCTGTTGTTGTTTTATGTAACAAAAGTATATTATACAAGATAAAGGTTAGCATGTGAGAGGAAAAAAACCCCCAAAACAAAACAGGCAGAACATATATTCTTCTATAAGTGTTTTTCACACATTTGCAAAACTTTATTTGCTTAAACCCCCAAAAATCATTAGATTAATAACCATTCGTTTTTTAACATACTCCTCGTTTGAAATCACTACAGGACCTTTAATGTAGTTGTGAAAGGTTGAATTAAAACACTCAGTCAATATAGTTTGTCCATTTAATAAAACTTTAAAACACATGGTTTTGATTTGGTTTTGCTCAAATGATATTGCAGTTTGAACAGCTCGGTTTTGAGTTCGAGATGGACACCAAGACAGCTGAAACCCTTACAGTCTTTTCACATAAACGTTTCACTCAATTCAAACATACAGAAAGAATAAGGCCTTTTCACTGCAGAGCAAAGCACTTTTTCATTAAAAGAACCGCTGTGAACTTATTGAGAATCACAAGCTTGACATTACAAGTTAGTTTTTCCATTGGCATAAGAAACAAGAAATAAAAGATAAAATTGGATATAAAGGAAAATATAATTTACGTATATATATTTGGGAGTAATAAGTGAAAACAAAGCGTGGTTATAATAGAAAAATACAATTGGTCACATTGTGTGCCCATCAAGGCAGGAGTGCAGATCCTGGAATCATTGGGAGTGTGTACAGATGCTTCACTACAAGGAATTTCAATATGAATTCAGTAGCAAAGACTCTTTCAACCCACAACAAAATAAAAAGCGTTTCTAAATGCACTTAACGGGAGCGTTTAGATATTTTAAACCGGTTTTTAGTACAATATTAACAGACAAAATTCTTACAAGTGTAAATGAATCAATGTAGCCATCTCACATTTACACCACACTAAAAAAAAAAGAAAAAAATTGTATATAGACTATATCAGTTGAGTAATTGTTGCGTTATAGAGGTTTACCGATCCACCCAGCTGATGTGAGAAGACTTTTCCTCATCCTGGCCGTCTCTAAACCATCATCTTCAGATGCAATTGCAAAAAATGGACTACAAACTACAGAGACATTCCTGATACAGAATACAGGCAGAATTTAGACAATAAATCTGCATTCAATTCCAGCAAATACATAATCTCTAGTGTGCATTGACTGCATCCCATGGGTCAGATGTGAGTATAAAACTCACCGTCAAGTCATTTCAAACATGTATGACTTCCTTTCTTTTGTGAAACACAAAAGGAGCAGAATGACATTCGGCTGTTACACAGAAAAAAAGCAAGTAAAATGGATTTGAAATGACATGAGGGCAAGTACATGAAGACAGAATTTACATTTTTTGGGCAAATTAAACACGCGGACGGACTGTTGGTCTGAGGTGTTATGGAATAAAAAGACCTACAGCATGATAAATGACTATAAATTCTAGAAATTGTATGTTCGTTTGTCCTGAATCACATTTGAGCACAGCTGATTTGAAGCTTCATGTGAAATATGAATTTTGACAATTTGGACAAAATTCACAGAATAAACTGCACAAAATGCAGCACAACATTACATAGACTACACTACAGCAGGATCACTGAACATTTAGACACCCCCTTCATATGGAGTCATTTAGGGTTACTATTTATGCTGCCCGTCTTTTAATAATGACAGATTCATCAAAAACCCAGTGATTTTGATCGGGAATTATCCTGTCTAAGAGTCGCCGATCAATCAGAAACAAGCCTTGTCTTATGATTGGATGAGAGCAGGCCTTGCCTCTTACTGATTGGTTGGGATTAGACCTTTTTGGTCTGTGATTGGCAAGGAGTGGGCCCTGCTGCTCACTGATTGGCTGAAAGCAGGCCCTGTCTCTGGGCATGCTCGAGGATGGCGGTGTGGCAGAAATAGTACTGCTCGGGTGTTTGGATGCTGAAGGCACGCTGCGCTCTCATCCGTCGAACCGTCTGGCAAATGTTAAGAGTCCCGACGTCCTGCAGCTGGGACAGACAGATATCCAGCGCACAAAAAGTACCTGTGGGCAGAGGAAGTCAGTCCGATAAGCCATTAAAGGGACAGTCCACCCAAAAATTGACCGAGACCATTTAGTTACCAACATCCTTCAAAATTTCTTCTTTTATGTTCATTTACCAAATCTGTATGACTTCCTTTCTTTTGTGGGACATGAAAGAAGATATTTTGGAGAATGTTTATTAACTAAATAGTTTTGGTTCCCATTGAATTCCATTGTATTTTTGTCCGCACAATGGAAGTCAATGTAGGCTGACCATACGGGCCATTTTTATGGGACGCGTCTTGGCCAGGATTTCTATATTGTCTAAAATATCCAGGTTTTGGCTGTTTGCACTTTGCAGATCGATCGTTGTATGACATTCACGAGAGCTATAGAGAGCAGAGCAGATGGCTCCTTATGCTTTCGAATTGCTCTCGCAGTACTTTGGTGTCATACTATGATCGGTGCGCAGCGACGCTTCAAGTCAAACGAACAAACAAATACGTGCGCTTATTTACATCTCTTTGATTGTTCTCTGTAGATCTCACCTTCTCATGCACCACGATTGGTCAATTATGTACAATACCTGCATGTTATTGGTCAAACTACTTTGGATGTTTTAGGCAATATAAAAATCCTGGCCAGGACGTGTCCCGTATAAATGGCACAAATGGCCACCCTAAGTCAATGGGAACCAAAACTGTTTGGTCACCAATATTCCAACTTTCTTCAAAATATCTCCTTTTATATTCATTTACTAAACCTGTGTGACTTTCTTTCTTCTGTGGAA
Source organism: Onychostoma macrolepis (assembly GCF_012432095.1). Taxonomy (NCBI): domain Eukaryota; kingdom Metazoa; phylum Chordata; class Actinopteri; order Cypriniformes; family Cyprinidae; genus Onychostoma; species Onychostoma macrolepis. The sequence goes on from NC_081179.1 coordinate 6,200,790, forward strand.
CAAGAAAGAAGATATTTTGGAGAATGTTGGTAACTAAACAGTTTGGGTTCCCATTGTATTTTTGTCCATACAATGGAAGTCAATGGGAACCAAAACTGTTTGGTCACCAATTTCCCAAAATTCTTCAAAATATATTATTTAATGTTCGTTTAATTAATCTGTATGACCTTCTTCTGTGGAGCATGAAAGAAGACATTTTGAATAATTTTGGTTCCCATTGACTTCCATTATATTTTGGTAACTGTTTGGTTATCAACATTCTTCAAAATATCTTTCATGTTCCACAGAAGCAAGTCAGTCATACAGGTTTAGCAAATTATGACAGAATTTTCCTTTTTGGCTGGAATTTTAAAGCAGCTCATTAATATGTAGATTTGTTTTTGAGGTCTGTTTAATTACTGACCGGTCCGGCCGATGCCAGCGCTGCAGTGGACCACCATCGGCGGGCCGAGCGGATGACCCCTCCACTGTGAGCCGAAAGCCTGGACCGCCCACTGCTGCTGGTGCTTCACGGCACCCAGGAAGTCAATCAGAGACAGTGCGGAGGACGGGACCCCGTAATCAGGCCAGCTGAGGAACTGAAAATGAGTAACCTGTCTCTGTTCGAATGTCTGGGAAAAAACAACAAAAGTTCAGACAAAGTTCCATTATACTTTTCTTCAAAGTCAGATATACAGAACCACAATATTCAGTGCCAGAGCAAAGGAAGTTATGAGTTCTGAGTTGGCAGTCTAAATCAAATGTGATGACACAAAAAGGCTGTGTGAAACAAAGATATCGCTTGTCTTTGTGGGCTGATTTAAAAAAAAAAAAAAAAAAGCACCATTCCCAGAATCAGTCCAAAAACGCACAAATTCATGAGTTTTCGGTTTGAATCACTTTTTCAAATGCGCACCTCAATTGCTGGACTCAATGATATATCTCAAATATTCATTAAATATTTGCAAATGATTTTGCTGCTGATATATACAGCTGAGAATTGTGAATATTGCCATTTAAACCCATTTTTTAAAGATACCCAAAGAATATTAATTTATTAGTTATATGTATATATGTACACTACTGTTTTATATATATATATATATATATATATATATATATATATATATATATATATATATATTTTTTTTTTTTAAAGAAATTATTACTTTTATTCAGCAAAATTCATTAAATTGATCAAGTGACAGTAAAGTTCTTTTGAAACCTTCCATTCGTCAAAACATCTTAAAATTATCACTGTATCCACAAAAATATTAAGAACAACTGGCAACATTAATAATAATAACCGTTTCTTGAACAGCAATTCAGCATATTAGAATGATTTCTGAAGAATCATGTGACACTGAAGACTGGAGGGATGATGCTGAAAATCAGCTTTGACATCAGGAGTAAATTACATTCTAAAATATATTCAAATAGACAAACTATTATACTGTTTCACAATATTATGGTTTTTACTGTATTTTTTATATCTATCTATTTTTCTATGTTTTTTCAATAATTATATTGCAACTTATTACTATGCATTGTTATATTGGTGCATATAAACAAGTATTTTAATGTTTGTTTGTTTTTTTGTTGTTCTTGTCATTTAGTGAAAAACAGTGTGAATTGAATAGCTTGAAATTATGTAACTAGATGTTTATTGTATTTTTAGATTTTGAAACCACAATGCAACAAAATAGTATTGGGCTAAAATGATGCTTAAAAGTGGTTTTGAGCATACATGCATAAAGACAGCACACATAGATACATACATACATACAGTCAGAGCGAGCTCAAATATCATCAAAATGCTATCAAATGTATAATTTCTAGTGATATTACTCAGCAATACTACAGCCACATTAAGTGGTGAGATTGAATTCATTATATAAATCATATATGAAATCATAATTAGTGACTTATTGAAAACATTAAAACAAAAACTGGTATATGTGCGGTACCTCAGTGTTGTGCAGCTCAAGTGTGGTTTGGTTGTAATGTGCATGTTTATCCACTCTGTGATTGACCACAGCAATGTGCCCGTACACCTCCTGACCACCCTCCTCCTTGGGCCAGTACTGTCCACACTTCCTCCGGCCGCCCTCGTCTGTCCTGCGCACACACACATTCACACACAGATCTCTAAGCAGCAGTCTTCGTAATCTACCGTGACAGCGTCCATATGCCACAGCTCTAATCTGATCTCAGAACAGATCGGTTTTACAGAATAACTTTTTAATAAGTGGCTCAAATCTGATTGGCTGACTTCTACATATTTCTAGGAGTCAGGCTTCATTTTATCAGCCCAATAAGCAACAAAGTTGTATTTATGTTCCCAGGCTGCTACAATGAGATTTTCTGAGAACAAAGTTTTCTAAAAAAAAACATTTAGTAGCAAGCATGAGCAACTGTACATTATATTACCCAACAGTGCATTATATTCTGGTCTCTGGTTAAATGTGATTTATGTGAACCATCACATAAGACGACCGAATAGTGGTTGGCCACTGTATATATGTTGATCAGAAAACCTCTTCCTTTCTAGGTGGGTGGATTTTGGCCTGAATAAGTGGCAATTTGGACTAGACATTCTGGTGATAGTAAAACGTCTGGCTATGGAGGACTATGCATCATTTCCTCTATATTTGTAAACTAGACTCTCTGTGACGTCTCACCTTGTTGTCATTACAATGACAAGCACACTTTGCTCCCAAAGCATTCTCCAGAAATCTCCGTAGGTTTTCTCCAATGGTCCTGTTAAGAAACAGATGCATCAGTTCCAGTGCAGGTTAAGAATCATGATCCTAAATATGATGGGTTATATAAAATGCATGATTGTTTTTACCCTGAGTCCCAATATATGCATTTTTCTGTTTGTATCCATCCATGAAGCTGGCATTTATGTAGTCTGATCTCTGTGGAAAGAAAACATGATCAGTGTCCAAAAAATTTTGGGTCAGTAATTTGTTTTTTAAAGAAATTAATATTTTTCAGCGAGGATGCTTTAAATTGATCTACAGTAAAGTAACAGAAATATTCTGATGTTGCAATAAATTTCTATTCAAAACATGCTGTTCTTTTGGACTTTCTGTTCATTATAGAAGCTTGAAAAAATGTATGGTGTCTACAGAAATATAAAGCAGCACAACTGTTTTCAACATTGATTATAATAGCAGTTTCTTGAGCAGCAAATCAGCATATTAGATTGATTTCTGAAGGATCATGTGACACTGAAGACTGGGGTAATGATAATGAAAATTCAGCTTTGCATCACAGGAATAAATTACATTTTATAATATATTACAATAGAAAACACTTCTTTTAAATTGTAATTATATTTCACAATATTATTGTGCTGTATTTTTTATTAAATAAATGCAGACTTGTTGAGCATCTTTCAAAAACATAAAAAAACCTTACTGACCCCAGTTTTTGAATGGCAGTGTGGATCAGTCTAAAGAAGGCCAACACTGAATAACATCAGACAGCACAAACCTCGTTTCTCCTCGCTTTGAGTCGCACACGAGTCTGATCGAGACACAGCACGTCGCCATAACGATTCCGCTCCTGGTTGTGAGCAGCCCTGCAGAAGTTCAAAGACAACATGAAATCAAACTCTGTTTTACGCTAAAATACCTCACATTATGGCAGGTAAAGTCCACACTCACAGCGCACAGGTGAAGGTTCCAGGAGGCTGCTCTCTGCGAAGCTCTTCGTACTCCAGGTAGATCCCGCTGCGCTGGGCCCGGTTCAGGTGTGCCATGAGCTCAGCCAGACCCATGGCCTCAGGTCCCGGGACGTGTATGGACGTGTTCTCCAGTGGAATCCCCACCAGCTCGTCTACAGGGTCCACACGTCCATTCTGCTCGGACAGCAGCTGCAGGTTCCAGCTGTGCACATCCAGAGGCAAACAGCCGCCCAGGTGCTCAGGTAAACAGTCTCTGGGCAGATGTTGTCGCAGGTCGGACATCTTCACCATTTGAACCTGAGAACAGATTGTTTAGAAATAATGAAACTGACAGTAGCTATGTTTCCATCATAAGATTGGAATTTAACTTATGCGCAAAACTGGAATATCGCATTAAAAATTTGCAAATTAAGCACTAGGGCTGTCAGAATGGCTGAAAAACTAAATTCCAATTTTGTACTTAAATATTATCAATATTTGAATTATATTCGAATTTAAAAGGCATAATTTCAGTTAGGGGGAAAAATGCTGTGACGTATCGATCTGCCATTGGTCACATGGTATCACGTGATGCGAATTCGCAGGCCAGAGTTCACCAAGTTTGAACTTTGGAACACAGCGAAATGCGAAAACGTTTCGCACGGGCTTGCGTTTGCACTCTGACGCATACGCATGTGTATGAATGGAAGTCAATGGAGCGAAAAGAGCAGTGTGGCCGCGGCTTATCTTTGAAAAAAGTGCATAATGTTTAAAATAATGTCTACAAACCATGTATAATTAATAAAGTAGCTTAAACAATTAGAAACAAAACTGCATCATGTATGTATGCATGCATGCATGTATGTATGTATAGTTTAATACAAAGGACAGAAAACCAATCACAAAAAGTACTTTTTTCATTTAAAAACAAGAGATGCAGTAGGATGGGGAAAAACTGCCATAAAGTCGAGACATGTTTTTAAAAAGTTTTAATTTTACATGGCTTTCTAAACATGCTGCTCTCTTGTGCAAGACGCGAGTGCAACGGTGATAGATGCCCCTATAAAAAATGCGATAAATATGCGTTCTATGTGAATGGCTTGGTTTCAGTTTTGATGCAAACAACATCTCCGCGATGTTCTCTTTTTCCACAATATTTTTAATGAACAACGTAGCAGCGCTGCATCCAGTAGTTTCAACTGGATAGGCTAAAAAAAAAAAGCATTTAAATGCAATGATACCTACATCGTCACAGCATCTCATGCACCACTGATAGGCTGCCTGACGCACACCTACAATTTGAATGTAACGTTTTTGCACTCAAATGTGGATTTTTATTTTAAATTCGACGAATATTCGACAATCGATTTTTTTTTTGACAGCCCTATTAAGCACCGTTTCCATCCAGTGAGTTGAAGAGAACAAAATAGTCACTTCCTGATTAACTTGCGCTAAATATCATGAAGAAAAATTCAATTCGAGAAGGCACTGTATATAATAATTTTTTGTATACAATAGCTTACAAGCTTCAGAGCTCGCAGACGAAACGCGGTCATGTTATCTTATTTTAGGAGCCTGCTGTTTGGGAACGCAGTTCTGGGAGTTAATTAGAACTAAGCACTTTGACGAGACTTTGCTCAAGCATTTTAGAATGACAAAACTAGCATTTCAGATGCTGTGCAATGAGATCGGTCCGTTGGTTGGTCCAGTTTTATGCTGTCCCATCGCAAAGTCACATCTTTTTTGATGCACATTAAGAAATTTATTCGGTAAAAGTGTTTCCATCGTAGTTTATGCGCATTTATTTTTTTAAACGGATAAAAAGTTTATCCTACTCAATTGTGCGCTTTTAGAATTTATGAGCATCTTGCCGTTTCCATCCAGTGTTTTTTAATGCAATATTTCAAAATGCACATAAAAATAGGTGGATGGAAGCTAATGTGGCCACAAAAGATGAGAAAATGTGTTAAGCACATAGACCAGAGTGTTACCAGCTCTAACCTGGTTAACCAAGATGGCTTATCAGGGCCAGCCTCCGCTGGTTTTGATTTAAATCAGCTATTGCCATATATGTGTGTATACCAACCCGTTCTCGGAGCTTCTCCTTCAGTAACAGACTCAAAAGATTATACGGGACCCTGAACCACACAGGAGCTCCAACGATAAGCACTTTCTTCAGCCGTGCTGGGAACGCACCCTGCAACCAACAAGCAAATGTTTGGACAGATTTTTCTAATTTACTCTGACATCGAAACAACACAAAAACCCACCATCTCTCAGACACAGGAAAACCGCACACAGATGAATCACAAATCTCACCTTAAGCAAATTGAGGATCTTTTTGCTGAGGTCCAGTTCAAAGTTTGTGTAGTTGGATCCAGCCATGTCATAAATGAAGACCAGTCCATTTCTCTGAGTCTCAAAACTACAGGAAAGAAAGAGAGAATTATAACATTGCAACTCACGATAATGAACCATTTTCTGTCAAAATCTCTGGTTTCACACAACGGTCAAAAGTTTAGAATAATTAAGATTTTTAATGTTTTTGAAAGAAGTGTCTTATGTTCACCAAGGCTGCATGTATTTGATCAAAGATACATTAAAAACAGAAATATTGTGAAATTTTATTTCAATTTAAAATAACCATTTTCCATTTTATTATTTATTTACAATGTAATTTATTCCTGTGATGTAAAGCTGAATTTTCAGCATCATTACTCCAGTCTTCAGTGTCACATGATGCTTCTGAAATAATTCTAACATGCTGATTTGCTGCTCAAAAAACACTTCTGATTATTATCAATGTTTAAAACAGTTGTGCCGTTTCATATTTTTGTAAAAACCATGCTAATTTTTTTCAGGATTCTTTGATGAATAAAAAGTTAGGTAACACTTTATTTTCAGGTCTCTTAACTAGTTGCTTATTAGGATGCATATTACTAGAATATTAGCCATTTATTAGTAGTAATTAAGCACATATCAATGCCTTATTCTACATCCCTAATCCTACCCAATACCTAAACTTACCAACTATCTTACTAAATATTAATAAGCAGCAAATTAGGAGTTTATTGAGGGAAAAGTCGTAGTTAATAGTGAATAAGTGTTCACTATTCTAAAGTGTTACCAAAAGTTAAAATAAAAAGTAAAAAAAACAAACAAAAAAACATATTGACCCCAGACTTTTGAAAAGTAGTGTATATTGATTACCTCTCAACAGCTCGGTCCAGTAGGTAGAACAGGGCCTGAAGAACCACGTGGTTTCCCGTTTTGCTGGGATGGTGCAGTTTAGCTGTGTACAGGGCGATGGATGCACCAGATGGGTCCCGGACACCCTGATACCAGAACACAATGTAAACCATCTCAAAATCTCATTTTTAAATGTTTACATGTTTAGTCATCTCAGCTCTTTGGAATACTAGTGTACTACTTTGTACTGCATACTAAATGTTGAAACAGGATGCAATATGCAATGATAAATGCTTCAACAAACAAAATTGCTGTCACACAACCTCACTTGATTGCATGTTTAATTCATGAATTTAGAATGGCGTTCAATTCATAAGCAATTCAGAAATAAATACCATAGTTTTCAAATTTTGCAAAACTTTGTGCAAATTCTGAATTAAATAAAATAAAAATAAGACTAAAGGAATGCATGAATAAAGGAATGAATAACTAAATAAATGAATATCCAAATGCTCTACCAAATAAATATGGTAGTATTACATTTTTAGTAGTCCGTTTTTAAACTTTTTTTTTAACAAATTTGGAATTAACAAACTATTATGATAAAATAAAAACAACAAAATAAATGAATATATGAATGAAGAAATTAATGAATAAATATCCAAACATACAGCAGTATGTTCTTCCAAATAATGAACAAATAAATGAATAAATAAACCTTAATAAAATAAAAAAAATAGTTAGCATACAGTAGTATGCCCTTTCAAAAAAAATAATAAAGTGGTTTTCAATTTTTACTCCAACTTTGTGCATTTTCTGAATTAAAAATCAAATCAAATCAGGTCAGGACAGTTGATATCACCTCCTGGAACAAAATAAGTGCAGGACACCTCTGGGTAGTAGTTTTAATTGTGTACACACGGGGGCAGAATAGAGCGTGTCTCTCAGAGTTGTGAGGGATGACTCACTCCAATACCTCCGATCAGTAAAGAAACATATTTATCTCTGCCAGTCAGTAAAACACTAAATCGGATTTATTCGCTTTCAGCTGAACCATTTCCGTATGTGCAAGCACACAGCTTTAGCATTTATTAAATATTTATGTCAATAACATATTCCAATAATCTGATGACTCATGAGATAAACAGGACTTGTGTGCATCTCTCTGGGTTATAAATACAGATGGCAGGATGTGAGGAGAGGAGACAAGAAGATGAGGAGGATCAATGAAGTATCGGATGAACCAAAGGGGTCCTGCCTCTGCAGCGTCCAATCAGATTTCAGAATGTACACTCGTCTGACCAATAGGAAAGCAACACAAGGCAAAATGAGCTACAATATTTGGAGAATGAATTTTGCAGACTCTGTCTTGGCCTGGTTATAATAACTGGCTGAAAGTTGAAGTGAAACTTGGATTAGTGACTCTGCAGCTGTAATTATCGGAGTGGAAATGAAATTTAGCAATGCATTTTTTTTTTTTCATTTGACCTAATTTCCCAGATTTAAAGAGCATAAACAGCCCTTCTGAAGATACGGCCCTGATGTGATATGAACTTACCAACACAGTGAACTTCCCACTCAACAGCTCAGAGCGTAACGGCTCCTCGTGAGGCTGCAGTTTGACGATGCCCTCCCTCAGACGTGTCTCCTGTAAGAGAAACAGAGATATATTTATTATGTTTCATATTTATCTTACATGTTTTATGAAGGAGTTTATTTTGTGATAATGATCAGCTAATTAAATTAATTATATGCCCTTTATTAATCACTTGTCTACTAAATATTTCAATTTATTTAATTTGTTTATTTACATATTCAGTTTATTTTATATTTTAATGTATTCTATACTTTAAATATTCTATACATTATATTATATAATAAAATAAAAACAAACAAACAAACGAATGAATTAAAATAAAATAAACCAAAATAAAATAAAGCCACTATTATATGGGTTCCCAAAATGTCCTAATGAATTTCCATAACATGCAGCCAGACACTCTACAATTTTTTGTCAAGCCAATAACCTACATTAACCTGGAAGTGAAATATTAAAGACCGAGAGAGCGAATAAATCAGCATCACTCTACTGTTTGGGTAAGGTCTTTCCGGGCTGATTTTCGCTCCTCGTGTCTGGATTACTGATATCAGGAATGAGGAGCGCTTGTTTTTGTGAACACAGCTTATGTTCTGAACACGTCCTCGCCTGAACCCAAAAATACAGAGTTCTGGAGAACCAAAGAACCTTAAATCTGCTGCACACACAGTCAGACCTGAAAAGGTCTGACTGTGAAAACGCCACGCAGATCTTTACTGAGTGAATTAACTACAGCCCAACCCAGACACACAGACAAACAGCGGCAGTCCCAGCTCAAACCAGATTTACAGACTAATTTCATTCTGAATTAACATCTGAAACAAAAACCTGCTCATTTTAAGTTCAGTTGCACTTTGTAAATCTCTGTCCCTGTAAACTTAAGTTGCTTTTAAGTAAATCTAATTATAATTGGTATAAAATTAACCCTAAAAATAAGGCTGTCAATTTAACATGCTAATTCAGTGTCATTAATTATAAAATAAATATTTTATAATAGTAGGCAAGTATATTCAGTAACTTAAAATATGACTTCTAAAGCCACTTTTGTCTAAAAATGTATATTTAAAAGAATAATTCAATTAAAAATTGTACCTGAAACTTAAACCTACCAAAAACAAATCTTATTTTGTTTATTTATTTATTTGCCCTTAGAATATTTATTTTTAAGGATATTTCTTTCCTTAAGTTTTTATAAATAAAACATGTGTTTTTGTTAATTGTGACCCTGGACTTAAGTGTCAATTGAGATTTATACATCATCTGAAAGCTGAATAAATAAGCTGTTATGATCGGACAATATTTGTCTGAGATACAACTATTTGAAAATCTGGAATCTGAGGGTGCAAAAAAATCTAAATATTAAAAATTATTGCCTTTAAAGTTGTCCAAATGAAGTTCTTAGCAATGCATATTACTAATCAAAAATGAAGTTTTGATTTATTTACGGTAAGAAATTTACAAAATATCTTCATGGAACATGATCTTTAATTAATATCCTAATGATTTTTGGCATAAAAGAAAAATGGATAATTTTGACCCATACAATGTATTTTTGGCTATTGCTACAAATACCCCAGCGACTTAAGACTGCTTTTGTTGTCCAGGGTCACAATTAATTCATTACTTTATTTATTATTATTTTTATGTTTTATTCCCAGTCCAAGAAGGGAATAGATATTTCCATCCTCATGTTTTTTTTTCCCCTCTCTCAGCAATTTTGTCTTTAAAATCTAAATATTAATGTTGTCAAGACACACAATCACCCTGTAGCTGTGAAAAAGCTCGATCGCTCGCAGAACATCAAACTTGCGGGCCATCAGAAACTTCACAGCCACGTCCCAGGACAATGGCGAGACGCCGTGTTGGGATGTCCATTTGTTGATTTCCTCCAAAAACTGCTTCGTGGCCTGAGAAAGAAAGAGATAAATGTTATGTTTTCATTACTATGGTACATTTTGGTCACACATGCAAAATCACCAGCTGCCACCAACCGAATACAGGTACATTTTGTGCTTTGGCGAGCACACAGTCTGCGCCGCAGAGACCTGCACTAGTGTGTCCGTCAAGGGGCTTTGAGTAGGTTTACAAAAGATTTACAGCAAAACACTATGTTCTCAGTCATTTCCTGACAACTATAAACACTCACATGCAAACAAGACCATAAGAGAGTGAGGCAGGAGACGTGGAAAAAACAGAATGATGTTTGGATCTAGAAAGCTCAGAAGATCCAGATGGGGAACCAAGAGGCTTTTGCATCAGGCTTTGCTCATTTCATATCAAACACAGTGACGAAATCAAGCTAAACCGCATTAAATGAACTCTCTATAGGAGAGATGCTGATGCAAATCACCTGACAGCAACTGATTTTCATATGTTTTCAATGCATTCTGGGAAACTATGCCTCCACTCGACTCACAGGAAATGCATCACATGGCTCCAAATGTCTTCATTCCTATTGGTTAAACTTTTCTAAACATTTTTGGACAAGCCAAGGGAGATCAGGCTTTTTGTGCAGTGGACTACATATGTCCGGCTCAATAAAATCGGATATTTAGTCAACATACTGGACTAATGTCATCAGCTATACAGACGTCTGAAACTATTCTTCAGAAATCTGTGAAAATAAAGCTTAACTGTTCATTTGACCTGATAGCCAAATATAATACCAAAAAATAAATAAAATAAACTCGGTCTCTCTCCAGAGGTTCCAGTCCACCCACTTGCACAACACTGTATCCTTAAAAGGACAGATAAGCAGCATATCCAGACAGACAGGCCTGAATTCTGCAGAATTCACCTCTATGAACTGTGCTGTTTCACAAAGTTCTTGCTCGTGGCCTGCCACTGAACTCTGAACATCATGCATATTAAATGGTCTTGATTTGTTTTGAACAGTAAGGCTGCCCTCGCTTCTAAACAAAAATCTTGCATCCTATGAGTTCTTTGGTTTCTCCCAGCATGCACAACACATTTGAGGTCTTCCCCATAACATCTCAATGACTTTCAGCTTCACACCTTAAGAAGATTGGGGTACTTCCGGTAATTCTGAACACACACACACACACACACACACACATGCATGTATGTATGTGTATATTATATATATATATATATATATCAAATATGGTTTAAAGTGATGTTTTATATAATCGTCATCATTATATAAAACATATTTAAATTTTTATATTTTGAGATATTTAAAAAAAAAATAATAATATAAAAACATCAACTAAGACTTTTGATATCTAGTGAAGACAAAAATATATTAATTATTATTAATATTATTAGTCTTTTCAGAGCATTACAATTTTTTTAAAAACAAATCTTACAAAACGATTTTGTAGGATTTATTAACACCCATAAAACACACACATACATACATACATACATACATGTATGTGTGTGTATATATATATATATATATATATATATATATATATATATATATATATATATATAGGGTAATATTAATTATTATTATAATGTTTTATAATCATTATTATTACTATTATAATAATTTTTGGGAAGTTTTAGAAAAAATCATAATTTTAAAATATATTTCTCCTGATTCTGTAAGAGTATCCCTTACAAAAATTAACCATGGTTTTACTACAAAACAAAAATAATACAAATTTTAAAATGGTTACTGTAGCAAAATGATGGTCATCACAAAATAACCATAGTTTAACCACGGTATTTCTAGTAAAACTATTATACAAATGCCAATCAATCTGCCAAAAAAACATGGCTACTACACTTTTACTAAAGTAAAACCATGGTCAATTTTCATAAGGGATACTTGCACAGACTATGTTGCAGGCCTAACACATGTCAGCATCATCACTCCTCTCTACTTTGGCATCAGTCAGCTCTGAACAGGAAGAAAAACACGTGATGAACTGGACCCAGGTCTCTTCTTTCTCTCTGCTTCTACATTCCCTGTGTGAGTTTCTCCAGTTGAAATGCTTTTAGCAGCTCATGTCCCTCAGGACCTCGGAGCGCCGGACACAGCCAGTCTGACATCTAATTACTCCCTCACATTTGTCCAGCAGGATCCAGAAGCCCAGATAAGCCCACGTCCCCACGCTGCCTCAGAGACGGGACCCCGGAGTGTCATTCACTCACTCAGCCATGATTCCTGCTCGTTTGCACAGGCAGAGACTGGCGATAAGACACTGACTGCTGACCGGCAGACCGATGAATGAATGGACGGATGACTGGGAGTTTATTTAAATGAGATTCCACAGCAGGATGGAGGAGACAGAGAGGCCTTGTTAAAGAAATCAACAGACGCACACTCTCCCTGCTTATTAAAACAGGTTACTGAGGCTTTATGAGTCATTCATGACATTTTAGTTCAAGCAAAACTATTCAAAGATTTGCAAAACATTTACACGACTTACACACATTCCTGCTGAAAGTGACCTATAAATAACAAGCAGACTTATATAATGACCATTTCCTGTTTTAGTCTGTGTATAGTACAAAACTGCTCTCCCACCGACCTGCTTCATAAGCACACATTAGAAACATGTGTACATGAGTGTATGCGATTAAATATTAAATGCGTTTTTGAGTGTTTCATGCTCAGATTCAAGGAATATTTCATCCAAAAATGTAAATGCTGTCATTATTTACTACATACATTATTTATTAATTTGTAATATAATTTAAGAAAAAAAAAAAAAAACCCTGCAAGTCTTCTGAAGTGACAGAGCTTTGTGTGAGGAACAGACTGAAATTTAAGCAATTATTTGGGTCAGCCCTTTAACTTTTTGTGCTTATTTTAAAAAATAAAATAAATAAATAAATAGCTAAAAAAATAAGTAAATGATGAAAAACATTTGCATAAAGGGTAATAAAAAGTATAAAGTACAAGAATAAAAAAAGAGTCCCCATATAATGCAAGCAAAAGGAAATAAGTTACAGTATACTATTTACTAAATATTAATGGTACGACATGCAAATGCAAAACAACAATTTTTTTGATGCATTTTGTTATGTCAGTTTCTCAACTACTCTCTGAGGTTATTTTCAAATGCATTTGGCAGCCACTTTTATCCAAAGAAGCGTATACTTCACTGAAGCCATACATTTTTATCAGTTTATCATGTTAATTTAGCTGGGATTCGAACCCATGATCCTGATGTTGCGAGCACCATGATATAAAAAAAATTTAATATTTAAAAAAAAAAAAAGAAGAAAATTATTGCCGTCAAACGATTAATCGTGATTAAAATAAAGTAAATAAAAGTTTTAGTTTACATAATACTGTGTATATTTACTTGCATATAAATACACACATGCATGTATATATTTAAGAAAAATATGTTGTTTATATGTTAAATATAGTTATATAGAATATAAATTATATGAATATAACTATATGCATACTGTATGTGTGTGTATTTATATACAAGTTACATAATATACAGTATACACATATATTATGTAAACAAAAACTTATTTTGGATGCGATTAATGGCGAGTAATAGTTTGAAAGCACTAATTAAAATGTTTTTTATAAATGTTAAACAAAGTTACAATACGGTTTCATTAAAAATAGTTAGACACAGTTTTAAAAACACAGTTTTCATGTTTACTTTTTTGTAATATAACAAGTATTAATTTTAAAGGTTTATTATATTTACCTGATATTTTTCATATCCTATATTTGTCGAACCACATTTAATTCAATAAAAACTGTACCCATGACTCTGATACCTAGGTACTTTGGTCTGAACTAAGATTACCACGGTAAACCACGGGTAAAGGGTGTTCTAGTCAACCGGACAGTGTCCCGGGGTTGCTTAGCAACAGAACCGCTGGAACAGAGAATCGGCGTTAACCGGGCTGTGACGGTATTTCATACCTGCTCCTCCTCGGCGCTCAGGCGGCTGGCCATCCTCTGCTCTCCCGCTGGAGGATCTTATTGAAGCTCACACAGTTGTTTAGATCGGACTGTAGAGATCAGTCCGGGCTTTTTTTTTTATTTAGGCCTGTTAGCAGCGATCAGGCTAACAGCAGCAGCAGCAGCGCGAGACTCGCGCCGTTTTCCGCTCGAGAGGCCCGCCACTTCAGCACGGCGCGTTCATGATCCGGTCCCGGTTCGGTTGGATCCACATATATATATATTTTTACACACATACACTACTGGTGCTCCAGCGGAGCTTCGGTCCGCCCGCCTGTGTGACGAAGGGAAAAATTCATCACGGTGCTCCGTCGAAAGTCGTCGAAGGCCGGTTCGTTTGTTTGGAGGTATGATATTATATTAAACGATCGGCTCCGCGTCATCCGGGAGCTTTTAGACGCTTTTAACGCGAGAAGGCGAATGAAGATCAGACGCTCCTGAAAAGCAGCAGCAGTGAAAGATGAAAGATGACGCTCCCTCTACTGGCCACAATGGAAGACAGCAAACTGAACGACGCTCCTCCTCTCCATTCATAAAAACCTAGAGGAGTCCGAGTCATTGGAGCGAATCGGTTCGTTTGGACGGCTCCTTACTTGTTCAAAAACTGATTCTTTTTTTGTATTTTTTAAATATATGTTTTAAGTATTTAGATGAGTTCCTGTACGTGTTTTTTTTCTAGTGAAATACATATTTAATTTTACTTTTACACGTAGTCATTTAGCAGACGCTTTTATCCAAAGCGGCTTACAAATGATGACAATAGAAGCAATCAAAACCAACAAAAGAGCAATAATATGCAAGTGCTATGATAAGGCTCGGTTAGCCTAACGCAGTACACGTAGCTATATATATATATATATATATATATATCATGGTGTCTTGTTGCATTTGTATGATTCCAAGTGAGCCGAGTGATTTGCGAATCACTTTTAAATATTTAAGAATGATTCATTCGCGAATCGGACTTCGTTCACACACACACACACACACACACACAGAGAGAGAGTCTGGTCAGCTATCCTTGTAGGGACTCTCTATAGGCATAATGATTTTTCTACTGTACAAACCGCATTTTCTATCGCCCTACACCAACCCTACACCTAAACCTACCCCTTACAGGAAACTTTTTGCATTTTGACTTTATCAAAAAACTCATTCTGTATGATTTATAAGCTTTTGTACCTCAATTTAGGTCCCCACCGTGACACGAGTCCCCATGAGTCTGTGTGTATTCAGGTTTAAGTCCCCTCTAGGATATATAAACCTGTACACACACACACACATACTTGAATTAGTGGTTTACAGGGACTCTCCATAACCATAATGGTTTTTATACTGTACAAACTATATGTGTTATTGCCCTACTACACCAACCCTACACCTAAACCTACCCCTTACAGGAAACTACTGGCAATTTTTGAATTTCATAAAACACCGTTTTGTATGTTTTTTAAGCCTTTTGTTTTACGGGGACACAGGATGTGTCCTCATAAACCATGTTTATGTTGTGGTACCCATGTCATTATACACTCGTAAACCATATATACCAGTACACACATACACACATATATATTTAGTTATGTAAATGATGACATATTCTAATGTTTTCATAACAAACTAAAAGTAAGTTTCCTAAGTATATAAACCCCCCGTTCTATTTTTGTACTTATAGAATAAGAGTTCAAAATAAGATATACATTTAGAATATTTTAGCACATTGTTGTTTAGTAAAATGTAAAATATAAAACATTTAGATTATTTTTGAGGTCAATTTTGTTCTTAAACTACAGCTAAACAGATCACAGCAATATTTGATGTCAGTATTTTTGAACTGAAAGTTTCCATTCTGTACAGATATCATTGTGGATGCAAGGGTATAAAAATCATGCAGTTTAAACCTGACGCAAGAAAATCTGCCAAGAAACCGAGCCGATAAAACAACAAAGAGCTTCCTGTAGGCGGGTTTCCATGCATGGGTTAGAATGACTGACAGGAGAGCATTCATGATATCATGCTGGAAAAATGCACACAAGGGCTTTCACTTTCAGAGAAGAAATTCACACTCAGTGACCCGTCATAGCCCCAAACTAAACTATACACACAAAAACATCCCCAAGTCAGGCAAAACAGGATTTGAGAAGCTGCAAGTCTCAAAAACTAGAGAGCATTTTTGGCACACTTTATGTTTTGAGTAGGCCTAGGCTGTTGATGTGCTTTATTGATTGACAGATCTTACTCAGTGTTGGTCATGAGTGATCCGGGAAGTCTGATCTGGGCTGACAGGTGCTGTGAGTTCCTGGAAAGCAGCTACTGACTAATAACCAAACTCTCCGATTACGCTTTGGTTTACTGCAGGAAGTGACCTAGTGGTTTCAAATCAACGAAAGCAGCCTCACTCTAACCGCCTGCACATCTGTGTATGAGGTGTTTGACATTCAACCAGAAGAGATTTTGATGATGCCAGCCTTTCCTTGGCAAAGCTAAAAACTCAGTGCTGTTACAAATGATGCCAATAGAAATGAGACATTAAAAACCCTTGTTATTGTTTTTATACATGTCCGTATATATCAAACAATATTTTATATATTAATTATAATTTATATAACTGATTATACTTTTATTTTATAATAATTGTATATGTAATGTATACAACTGTTCACAAGCTGGTCGGAATGTTTAATGGTTTTGAAAGAAGCGTCTTATGCTCTTTTGTTTGATCAAACAGTAATATTGTGAAATATTATTACAATCTAAAATAGCTGTTTTCTATTTTAATGTATTTAAAATGTTATTTATTCTTGTGATGCAAAGCTGAATTTTCATCATCGTTACTCCAGTGTCACACGATCCTTCAGAAATCATACTAACATGCTGATTTGATTCTCAAGAAATATATCTGATTATTATAAATGTCAAAAACATTGTTGAGCTGTTTAATATTTTTGTTGAAACCACGATACATCTTTTTCATGATTCTGTGATGAATGGAAAGTTCAAAACAACATTTAAACATTTGTGAACTTTGGATCAATTTAATGCATCCTAAAAATAAAATCTTTAAAAACCCTTTAATTTCTTAAAACAATAATAATAATAATAAAATAAAATTTACTAACCCCAAACTTTAATCAATGTGCACTTATAAGCAAGCAAATTTCAGACGTTCAAAAATATTTTAGACAAGGGGATAAACAAAACAGACAGTAAAACTTTATTGGTCATAACACAAATTTAAAAAAACTATTCATAGGCTTCTTCACCAGCTGATTCTTAATGATCTCATCTTCTACAGAAAAGATCGAATTAAAAAGCTATATATAAAATCCAATGAAGATGCGTGACTAAACAGAGTATGTGAATTCAGTAGAGTGTGAGAATTCAGCAGAGCACGAGGGTCTACTCTCATTTATACCTATGTGTTTCCTAAAATAATATCTGCAAAAAAGCAGAATAGTTTCATTTTTGCCATTACGGTTACAGAAATAGTTCCATCTGAGTTACTTAGAACTGAATAGCAATTTTAAATATAGCATTTAAAAACTCATTGACGTCAGTGTACTCCTGAAATGAGATCATCTTCACGGTCATGCGCAGACTTGAGAAAAGTGCTCTCTAAAGCAGTTGAAGCAGAAGTCCTCAGACCTCCATGCTCTCTTTCTGAGCACTGTGAGAGTTCTCCAGCTGTGTCTCTGGCGTGGACAGGTGTTCCAGTTCATATCGGCCGTTTTGGTCGGCCGGGCGAACTTCTGTAGAGGTTTTCTTGTGCTCCAGGATCTGCTGAAGCTGATGGCTGGCATAATCAGGCTTGCTGGTGAGGGGACACTGTGGCACCTCAATTCCCAAGATATCTGCTACCATATAGGGTCTGAGCCAGCCGACCAACGGTGTGCTGCCAGGGGTGTAGTGGGTCTCCTTGTGGTAGAAAAGAAGCCCATCCACCTAGAAGAGAGGAACACAGTTCGAGTTCTTCTATGCCAGGGCTCAACAGTACGAGAATTTCACTCGCATATGCAACCAAAAATAGATGTGCAAACTATAAAATGTATTTAGGAGCATGTGTGTAAATAAAAAAAGTCCTTAAAAAGTCTAAAATATAAAATTTCTGCAGCTTTAAATAGGAACAAGTAATACCATAATTAATTAGTGCTGTCAAGCGATTAATCGCATCCAAAATAAAAGTTTTTGTTTACGTAATATATGTGTGTGTACTGTGTATATTTGTTATGTATATAGTGGGGGAAAAAATGATTTGATCCCCTGCTGATTTTGTACATTTGCCCACTGACAAAGAAATAATCAGTCTATAATTTAAAAAAAAACAAAGAAAAACGCATTTCAAAAAAAGTTATGAATTGATTTGCATTTTAATGAGTGAAATAAGTATTTGATCCCCTATCAGTCAGCAAGATTTCTGGCTCCCAGGTGTCTTTTATACAGGTAAGGAGCTGAGATTAGGAGCACTCTCTTAAAGGGTCTTAACCTGTATAAAAGACACTTGTCCACAGAAGCAAATCAATCAATCAGATTCCAGACTCTCCATCATGGCCAAGACCAAAGAGCCGTCCAAAGGCTGGAATGGGCTTCAAGCAGCTTGGTGAGAAGGTGACATCAGTTGGTGTGATTATTTGCAAATGGAAGAAACACAAAATAACTGTCAGTCTCCCTCGGACTGGGGCTCCATGCAAGATCTCACCTCGTGGAGTTTCAATGATCATGAGAACGGTGAGGAATCAGCCCAGAACTACACGGGAGGATCTTGTCAATGATCTCGAGGCAGCTGGGACCATAGTCACCAAGAAAACAACTGTTAACACACTACGCCGTGAAGGACTGAAATCCTGCAGCGCCCGCATGGTCCCCCTGCTCAAGAAAGCACATGTACAGCCCGTCTGAAGTTTGCCAATGATTCAGAGGAGAACTGGGTGAAAGTGTTGTGGTCAGATGAGACCAAAATCCAGCTCTTTATCATCAACTCAACTCGCCGTGTTTGGAGGAGGAGGAATGCTGCCTATGACCCAGACATGTTCACAAGTGTCTGAGGTCCAAGTCAAGTCTCAAGTCTTTAAAGTGGAGTTCAATTCCTGTCTCAAGTCTTTGTTCTATTTATTAGCAACAGTTCTTTCAGCTAGTTATTGAGGCTAAATCGGTTTTGAAATACTGATTTCACAATATGATTAAAAAAAACAAACAAAAAAACTTAGAAATGAAAAGGTGTCCATTTATTAATTGTCAGACAAAATGCTGCACATTTCTTTGTAAAATTGAAATATGTCAAACAACAAAACTAAATAGAAATTTTAAAACAAACCCCAATCAATCAAAAGAATAACACAAATGAAAGAAATCTCATATAAACAAACTAACAAACTTCTGTGCTCTTTTTCAGTTTAAAATTAGAGGCAAGCACTAAACAGTTTTAAACACAAAACAATCCAAACAAAGGCTGCATACATGCAGCATGAGCAGTTTTTAATATAAATTGGATTGTATAATTTTAAAAAAAACTAATGACTTTAGTTTTGTGAAACTATTCTACATAAAGCATCTGCACGAAACAAAAGAGCAGACAGGTTGAATTAGAAAACAGATTCACTCTCTCCAGCAGGTGGCGCTTGAACAGCAATTAAACATCGTTTCCTTGGTCGCCGCTGTAAACCAAGCAGCGCTGCGGTTATGAACACTACTTTAATATGAATTATACAGAGGCAAGATGAAAAGAAAACACCATCTAAACTTTTCTAAAGACATCCAGTTCCCCTCTGAGATGTATTCATATAAACTCCCATACCAAATGACTTGGGTTTTTTACGAGTCTCATGAGTCACGAGTCCAAGTCAAGTCCCAAGTCTTTATTTATGCAACTTAAGTGCGACTCGAAGCCGCAGACTCGAGTTTCCATCTCTGCTATGACCCCAAGAACAACATCCCCACTGTCAAACATGGAGGTGGAAATATTATGCTTTGGGGATGTTTTTCTGTGAAGGGGACAGGACAACTGCACCGCATCAAAGGGACGATGTACCTTCAGGGCCAGGGCATTGAAAATGGGTCGTGATTAGGTATTCCAGCATGACAAAGACCCAAAACACACGGCCAAGGCAACAAAGGAGTGGCTCAAGAAGAAGCACATTAAGGTCCTGGAGTGGCCGAGCCAGTCTCCAGACCTTAATCCCATAGAAAATCTGTGGAGGGAGCTGAAGGTTTGAGTTGCCAGACGTCAGCCTTGAAACCTTAATGACTTGGAGAGGATCTGCAAAGAGGAGTGGGACAAAATCCCTCCTGAGATGTGTGCAAACCTGGTGACCAACTACAAGAAACGTCTGACCTCTGTGATTGCCAAGAAGTACTAAGTCACGTTTTGCGAAGGGGTCAAATACTTATTTCACTTATTAAAATATAAATTAATTTGTAAATTTTTTGAAATGCGTTTTTCTCTCACTGTTCAAATAAAACTACCATTACAATTATAGACTGATAATTTCTTTGTCAGTGGGCAAATGTACAAAATCAGCAGGTGATCAAATAATTTCCCCCCCACTGAATATTAGTGCTGTCAAATGATTAATCGCGATTAATTGCATCCAAAATAAAAGTTTGTTTACTCAATATATGTGTGTGTACTGTGTATATTTATTATGTATATATAAGACACACATACAGTATATATTTTGAAAATATTTACATGTATTTAGATGTATATATTTATATTCATATAATGCATTTATACATACATACGTATGTATGTATGTATGTATGTATGCATATATATATATATATATATACACACACATTACATATTTTTCTTAAATATATATCCGCATGTGTTTGTATTTATACATAATAAATACACACAGTACACATGTATTATGTGAACAAAAACTTTTATTTTGGATGCGATTAATCGCGTTTAATCGTTTGACAGCACTAGTATATGTGTGTGTGTATATACAGTGGGTACGGAAAGTGTTCAGACCCCCCTTAAATTTTTCACTCTTTGTTATATTGCAGCCATTTGCTAAAATCATTTAAGTTCATTTTTTTTCCCTCAATGTACACACAGCACCCCATATTGACAGAAAAACACAGAATTGTTGACATTTTTGCAGATTTATTAAAGAAAAACTGAAATATCACATGGTCCTAAGTATTCAGTCCCTTTGCTCAGTATTTAGTAGAAGCACCCTTTTGATCTAATACAGCCATGAGTCTTTTTGGGAAAGATGCAACAAGTTTTTCACACCTGGATTTGGGGATCCTCTGCCATCCTCAGTCAGGGCTCTGGCTGGGCCATTCAAGAACAGTCACGGAGTTGTTGTGAAGCCACTCCTTCGTTATTTTATTTAAAGACTGCATCTCTGGAGCTCAGCCACAGTGATCTTTGGGTTCTTCTTTACCTCTCTCACCAAGGCTCTTCTCCCCCGATAGCTCAGTTTGGCCGGACGGCCAGCTCTAGGAAGGGTTCTGGTCGTCCCAAATGTCTTCCATTTAAGGATTATGGAGGCCACTGTGCTCTTAGGAACCTTAAGTGCAGCAGAAATTTTTTTGTAACCTTGGCCAGATCTGTGCCTTGCCACAATTCTGTCTCTGAGCTCTTCAGGCAGTTCCTTTGACCTCATGATTCTTGTTTGCTCTGACATGCACTGTGAGCTGTAAGGTCTTATATAGACAGGTGTGTGGCTTTCCTAATCAAGTCCAATCAGTATAATCAAACACAGCTGGACTCAAATGAAGGTGTAGAACCATCTCAAGGATGATCAGAAGAAATGGACAGCACCTGAGTTAAATATATGAGTGTCACAGCAAAGGGTTTGAATACTTAGGACCATGTGATATTTCAGTTTTTCTTTTTTAATAAATCTGCAAAAATGTCAACAATTCTGTGTTTTTCTGTCAATATGGGGTGCTGTGTGTACATTAATGAGGAAAAAAAATTAACAAATGATTTTAGCAAATGGCTGCAATATAACAAAGAGTGAAAAATTTAAGGGGTCTGAATACTTTCCGTACCCACTGTGTGTGTGTATATATATATATATATATATATATATATATATATATATATATATATATATATATATATATATATATACATATACACATATACACACACACACACACACATGCATGTATATATTTAAGAAAAATGTTATGTTTATATACAGTATTAAATATATTTATATAAAATACAAGTTAAATGAATATAAATATATACATGTATATTTATTTCCAAAATATATATTGTGTTTTTATATATAATAAATATACACAGTACACACACGTATATTATATAAACAAAAACTTTTATTTTGGATGCGATTAATCGTTTGACAGGACTATACTTATTAAATACAGTTTGAAGCAGAAATATTTAAAATATTTAAGTGTACTTTTCTAGTAAATTCCATAAATCTGCTAGTAAAAGCCTCCTTGTATCCAGCTCAATCAGTGTTATTTTATAGACTTAGCATGCCAAATAATAGATGTTCTTACTGTAAAGTTGTACTCATGTGCAAGAGCCGTCTGGATGGACTCTGTTGAACAGCTGATGCTGTTCAGACTCACAAACCGGAACTGCAGAGAGAGAGAGAACAGACCATGAACCACATACTTCAGCTCAAAGTTCAGCTTTGTTCATAGATGCAGTTATTTTGCTCACTTACAGGATTAATCTTGGAAATTTCAGAAAGAGCTTCAACCTCTTCCACTTTAGACTGCAGCCAGTAGAACCGGAACTCGGTCTGTAAAAATACATAAGTTTGTGCTTTTCATTGTAAGAAAAGAATTATGTGCAAACAAACTAGAATTTTAATACCGAAGCATTTATGAAAATTAATTCCACATGCAAAGTGGTTAGCCAGAACATACATTTACATACAATACCATTCAAAAGTTATTTTTGTGATGCAAAGCTGAATTTTCAGTCTTCAGTGTCACATGATCCTTCAGAAATCATTCTAATATGCTGATTTGCTGCTCAAGAAACATTTCTCATTATTAGTGTCGAAAAACAGTTGTGCTGCTTCATATTTTTGTGGAAACTGATACTTTTTACAGGATTCTTTGATAAAAAGAAAGTTCAAAGAACAACATTTATTTGAAATAGCAACCTTTTGTAAAATTATAAATGCCTTTACTGTCACTTTTCACCAATTGAATGTCTCCTTGCTGAATAAAAGTAATAATTTTCTTCGGAAAAAAACAAAAACGAAACAAAAAAAAGAAATTGACCCAAAGTGAACAGCAATCATGATACATCTAACACTAAATTTATGATTGTTTTGGTGCAACAAAAATAATAAGTACAGTATATTTCAGATAAATTAATTATAGAAAATGGTCCAAAAGTGTAGAATGTGTTTATATAAATGTCATTAGAGGAAGTGATCACTCACTGAGCAGTCATACACAGGATGTCCCCTCCAGCACATGACATCCAGGATGTAGTATGTTCTGTCCACGTCACTGTAGATGCAGTCCAAGATGGTGTAATCTATATAAAACATATTTGTCACTTTATTTTCCGGTATGGTTCAGAACTGCAGTACTCTAGCACACTCTAGTGTGATGAATCTGTAGGACAGGTGCAGACCTTTCCCCAGTGCAGAGTTGTGTCTGTTACCGCCGGGAATAAGAGAAGGGAATCGATTGACACAGTAGCCACTTTTGGTGTAAGATGACGTGGATCCCTGAGGATAAAATAATAAACATGAAAATTAAACTGAAAATGATGCATCATGTACATATAAACTTTGGGGTTGTTAAGATGTTTTAATGTTTTAGAAATAAGTCTCTTATGCTCAGCCAGGCTAAATTTATTTGATCAAAACTACAGTAAAAATGTAATATTTTTACAGTTTAAATAACAATTTTGTATTTTATTATATTTTAAAATGTAATTTATTCCTGTGATGCAAAGCTGAATTTTTAGCATCATTACTCCAGTATTCAGTGTCACATGATCCTTCAGAAAAATCATTCTAATATGCTGATTTGCTGCTCAAGAAACATTTCTGAAAATAGTTGTGCTAATCAATATATTTATGGAAAACTGTGATGCATTTAATTCAGGAAAGTATGATGAAAAGAAAGTTCAAGAGAACAGCATTTATTTGAAATTTAATCTTTTAACATTATAAATGATTTTACTGTGATTTTTGATCAATTTAATGCATGCTTTCGGAAAAAAAAGAGTATTAATTATTTAAAAACAAAATTCCTAAACCCAAACTTTTGAACGTTAGTGTATGTCTGATCTCATGATGTTCACGATGGATGGAAAAAGATCCGAACCTTAGCGGCAACAACGAGGGAACGCTTTCCAACTGGACAAACCACCATCAGCCAATCAGAGCTCAGATCTGCAGGGATGTCCACCAACCACTCTGACAGCATCAGCTGAAAAACAGAAATATAACAGAAACATAAAATATACAACTTTTCTATTAAAAGACTTTTAATTATGTTCCCAGACAGCATTATAATGCATCACTTTTGTAGTATTTTTATTATAAAATATTTACATTAGTATATACCCATGCAAGTAACCACTTACAAGTTATTAATAGTATTTCTGCTTTACATAAGCATTTTCCACCCATTTTCTTTAACCCTTAGCAATGATTTTATTACTGTACCTTTAAGACAGCTATATATAAATGACAATCTGTCAATGTGTTTTCCAGCACTGATTTAAGTGTAAAAGCGGTGGATTTGATTGTAAAATACTTATATAAGTCATATATGATTACAGAATTTGTTAAAAGGCATAATACAAGTTATTTACAGTTTCTTAAACCAAAGACTTACAGGCTACTGTACCTTTAAAAGTCCTTTTTTAAACAACTATATCTGTCTAAGTGTTTTTAAGCACCTGGTTGGCATAATGCTTTGGTAGCTTTTTCTTCTGCTCGATCTCCATCCCTTCTTCATCAACGCTGTTCTCCAGCTCCTGCTGACTCTTCTTCTCTTCATCCTCCTCATCCTCGCTGTCGGCTCTGGTCCAGTCTCCATCAGCCAGCCGACGGGCGTGATTCACATAGTTTAGCCTCTTCCTGCCAACATAATGTATTCTGTCAGTGTCACTGCATCTAAATAACATGTCGAAGGTGGTTGATAACAGCTGCTCTTGTGTTTTATGTGGCTGTGTAAGGTAAACTCACTCTTTCTGCAGCTCCAGAAACCTCCTGCGCCGTTCACTCTGCTCCAGTACGCTGTATTTGCTCTTGTACTGGGCCAGCCGCGGATGGGGAGCAGAAGTGCTGTTTGGTTCTCTAGATACAGAGAAGCTGGAGGAGAGAGCCTGGGTCAGAGCCTCCATGATGGACCTGTGAAAACATTTATATGCCACGATAAGTGTATGTAGACCACTAAGGTATTTCAAAAGCAAACAGGACTCATTTAAATCTCATATACACAAACACCACGTACAGATAAACAGACTGCAGGCAGAGAGTGACAGCAAACACGTGATCACAATCCCATCAGAGCTGCTCTTAAAATCCTTTACTCGTGATTTAAAAGAGCAGGCCTAATACAAACAGCGAAAAACACAAACACCTACTTCTGCAGAGAAACACGCGCTCAAACGCAGTGGCGCGCTGACGTCATCACGCCTCACCGCGGCCGACCAAAATTAATCGCTGAGTTTCACCGATCGGTGAAGAATTCATCTAATTTTAAGCATTTTACGGCGGTTAAAGCTCGTTCGATTTACTGCGACGAACCACAAATTACAAATCTGGTAAATACTGTAAAAATATGCTGCGTTAGTTCGTCTCCATGAAAAACCTTAATTCTAAAGCAAAATAAAAGCATTACAAAGAGAGGAAATAGAACATGTAGTGAGACTAGCGGTCCAGGTGTTGCCTATAAATTACTCTTAAATAATATTAATCACATTTTAAATCTTCACCTTGTACTTTAACTACAAGTTCTTTTCAGACGAATGGCGACATCACGTGGTATCTGTTAGTTTTCTCAGCGCTGATCAGGATGGACCAATCACGGTCGTTTGTGATTACTTTGAAAATCTTTTAAAGAAACGCGGATTTCAAATTAATAATTATTACAATTTTTATTTTAACGGTTTATACGTTCTTGTGTACAAATGCCTCAAATAACCCACAAAATCCTGTCAATCAAAAAAAATAAATAAATAAATAAAATGAATGTGTCTGAATGGCAGAACAGTGCAGGGTTTGTCATTCAGTGGCAATAAGTCATCTAGCTGAGTTATTGTAGTAATTCGGATGCGTTTTGCGTTTGTTAGAAACTGATAAGACTGTTTAACTCTTGTCAGTCAGATGTTACTGTTGTTTAGTTGACCGCCGAGCGGCGCCACAAACGCGGTTGTAAAGCTCGCGCTAAACTGCGCTACTCTCATTGTTCGGTCGTCACGTCATGGAAAGAGTTACTGCGTTTGTGCTCAAAGTAAAGAAATAGTTTATGAAAAACTCCTCACGGGCCTGTTGAATCACTTCTCGAAGGGATTATTATGAACACACAGCGATCTGAACTGGATCTGTGGATTAAAAAGGTGCTTTAGATGTACTTTTTGTTCTTTTGTTGGCGGAATGCAAAGGATACGTTTATTTCCCATCCCTGTCTGGGACGAAATGTTGAGATAATGTTTTCATCTGGAATTTAGTTCAGCCGGACTTGCAAAACAGATGTTTGTGTTTGTTTTTTAATACTTTGACAGCATGCAAAATGCCTAAAACTATTATATAGTTATTATGAGACACTGAACTGAATGTGTTTGCCGGTGTCTCGGTTCTGTTGGACGGGATTTGTGGATTTATCGGTTTATTTTTTTTTTTTTGCGGCTGAAGATTCTGGTTTTGTGGAATAATGAAACGGCATAAATTAAGGGAAGTTGGAGAATAACAACCTGGAAGGGAGTTCCAACATGTAATGCTTTATTTACAAATGTAGCATATTGGAGATTGTTTCCCAGGGGAAAAAAAGATTCCTGTTGTCTTCTTCATGGTCAGTAACTTTAAAAAAGTGATCTTTATCATAAAGAATATTGTTCACCAACAGCCTCAAAACTGCTAGTTTTGTTAAAGTACTATGCATGTATTAACAAGTACTGCTGTACTATATAACCAAAGTTTTAAGTTATCAAACAGCCCTGGTTTTGTTAGATTTGATCTGTACAGTCTGATATGAGGTAAGGAACTTTAATTGTGGCCCACTTTTGTGCATCTGGCTTGCAAAGTTACAAAAATGTCGTTGAGAGCCAAAGCCCTCTACACTTTCCAAAGTGAGAACAAGGAGGAGATCAGCATCCAGGAGAATGAGGAGCTGGTGATTTTCGAAGAGAACTCTGTGGACGGCTGGCTACAAGGAGAGAACAGCCGGGGAGAGCGAGGCCTGTTCCCCGCCTCGTACGTTCATATCATCCGGAACCGATCCGGGTCCAATCTGACAGATCATTCCCTCAGCTCCCCTGGAAGCTCTCCTGGTAAGGATTTATCGTACATCCATACGCCTTCCACGACCCTGCCGAGCGACGACGATGAAGACTGGCAGGACTGGGATGAAACCTCAACGGTGGTTGAGGATGAAGATCCTTGGAGAGGTGTTGGCGCCAATGGACATTCCCAAAGTCCGTATTCCAACCCCAACGTCCACTACCGGCCAAAGCCATATATGGAGCGCCAGGACAGCATGTCCAGCAATAGAAAGGGCAGCATGGTGGGCAGGAACTTGAACCGATTCTCCAGCTTTGTGCGCTCAGGTGTTGAGGCCTTCATACTTGGCGACGTTCCAATGATGGCCAAGATCGCAGAGTCTTACTCTATCGAAATGGGCCCCCGGGGGCCTCAGTGGAAGGAGAACCCTCAGCCCTTCATCTGTTCAGTTGAAGACCCCACCAAACAGACAAAGTTCAAAGGCATTAAGACGTACATTTCGTATCGCGTCACCCCCAGTCACACTGGCAGGCCGGTGTACCGCCGCTACAAGCACTTTGACTGGCTCTACAACCGACTACTACACAAATTCACGGTAATTTCCGTGCCGCACCTTCCCGAGAAACAGGCCACGGGACGATTCGAGGAAGACTTTATTGAGAAAAGGAAGAGGAGGCTTATTTTATGGATGGACCACATGACCAGCCACCCCGTTTTGTCTCAGTACGAGGGTTTCGAACACTTTCTCATGTGCGGAGACGACAAACAGTGGAAGCTCGGGAAGAGGCGAGCGGAAAAGGACGAGATGGTCGGGGCTCATTTCATGCTCACCTTCCAGATTCCCAACGAGCACCAGGACCTTCAGGACGTGGAGGAGCGCATTGATTCCTTCAAGGTGTTCGCCAAAAAAATGGACGACAGCGTGATGCAGCTGACGCACGTCGCATCGGAATTGGTTCGCAAACATCTCGGAGGTTTTCGGAAGGAGTTCCAGAGGCTGGGAAACGCCTTCCAGTCCATCAGCCAGTCGTTCCTGCTGGATCCTCCGTACAGCTCGGATGCTCTGAGCAACGCCATCTCGCACACAGGCCGCACCTACGAGAACATCGGGGAGATGTTCGCCGAGCAGCCCAAATACGACCTGTTTCACATGCTGGATAAACTGTCGCTGTACCAGGGCCTGCTGTCCAACTTTCCAGACATCATCCACCTACAGAAAGGTAAAGTGCACTCAAACTTAGTTTTGTTTAAAGGGAGAGTTCACTCAGAACTGCCTTTTTTTAAAACTCTAAATGGGTATTTTGAAAAATGTGTTTTGTTTTGGCCATACAATGAAAGTAAATGGGGTCCAATGCAGGGTTATTTTTGTTAACTAAAACTAAAAGCATGAAAATGCATTTTTGTTGCTTGAAATAAAAGTAAACGCTGAAAATATTTACATTTTAATCATTTACTCTTGGAGCCATATTGGAATTCCAATATCTCTGGAACCGAACCATATAGGGCCTTAAAAATGAAGATGCCTAAAGGAAAGTTTGTTAAGACCCAATCTCTAAAAGGGCATTAAGATATCTTTAATACTTTTTCAGTTACAGGCCTGCAAACTTTGGAGAAAAAACTTGAAAAGTGCTGTTTCCCCATTTTTGAACGGTCACCACTGGCACATAATGCAACAAAGATTGCTAAAGTGAATAGATTTTACTAACAGACCTACCAATCTCTGTGTAAAAATAACATTATGATGCTGCCATCTTTCTGAAGTCATTTTTACCCCCTTGTAATTTGGTTCTGAATCTCAGGTGAAAATTGCCATTTTGACCCCCCTCTACAAAATAGTGGATTACTCAGTCAATATTCTTCCAAGACATTTAAAATTTTGGCTTTCATCACTATACTTGTCTGTCTTTCTTCAGAAAACCTGAACTATCCATTCGGGTGAACTATCCATTTAAGTAGGCCAACTGATTAGGCTAGAGATTTATTGATAAATGGGTCAAACTTGTATTTAACTCATGGGTGTTGAAATTCAGCTTTCATTATTCATTGTGTTGCCTCAAACGTTTCATATTGTTTCTACACCCCTTTTAGATGTTCAGCTTGCTTCTAAACCTAGTGACTTGCTCAAATGTGGGGCACACAGCTGGAGTGACCCAGTGACATCATGCCTGTAGGCAGCCAATCACACGTGTTGTTATTTATGAGCAGTGGTTAGTTGGCCTCACATTGTGGACTGGAGTGAATTTTGCTGTCGATGATGTCAGATAACTCCCAAATGTGACTTGCAGAGACTTTGTAAAGCTGAAATGGCAGTCAAGAAAGAGAAACTCCTGGCTGTGCTCCTGAGAGGAAGCATCCTCTTCATTCTCAGTCTAAATCACAGGAAGTTGGGGAAATAGTGTGGTTAATCAGTGCACTCAAGTCCAAGACATTAAAGCTCAATCAGTTTGTGGCTTAGACAAACTTCCACTTTCATTATGATCCTTTCGTGGAATTTCATAGTGATGTTAAGAATTTCTCGCTCATGAGAGCTCAGACTTAACATAAATCCTGACATTAGTAAGCATTTACACTACCAGATAAAATTTTGGTCACAATATTAAAACCTTTTGAATGAAAGTCTAATGCATGACTTAGTTTGGTAGACAAATCTGTATTTGCTTATGCATGATAAAAACAAATAGTTATAACAAATAATATTGCTATATTATATTATTTGTAATGTTAATTTGTGGTCATAAACACAAATAAATAAATGGTGTGTGTGCATACAACTGAAATAGCTAGTTGGCAAGGCTTGAAGTACTAAAATAAAACTAATAGAGAATTAAAACAAAAAGAAATTTAAAAAACTAAAAAATTAGTATTACAATAATGCTTACATGAGACCCTGACAACTGAGACACTATAATCAACGTGAGGATTTAATGTTGTTGAACAGGTTCGTTAAACAAATGCAGTGATGTGTTCAATGTGGTGAGGTCAGACGATTGTTGAAGAGAACAGAAATGTGTTTCATCTTTATAACTGAGTTTGCTGAAGGCGTGATTGGTCATATGACCGAGGCACATGTCAGATCCCAGATTAACGGTAATGATTTGGAAAAGATTTAATCCCATAAAATAAGAGTTATTTCACAGTCCTTAAATCATTATTGTGCCTTTTCGGTTAGTTAACGTAGCGTTATTCTGTAGAATAAGTTTGCGCTAATCAAATAACCACCCTAAGCAAACATTTGACGTGTTGAAAGGAGGCCAGTATGATTTCTCCAGTTTCATGTCCACACCCTATAACGGTCGTAACATGATTACCGTTCATGTTCAGACACAATGGATCTTAGCGTACAATGGATAATGGTGTTTTTAAATAATCAAGTTGCTAATAGCAACTAATGTATACACAGCATGTCTCCTACAGTAGAAGCCGATTAGAGTTTATTATATTGCGCTGCTGATGTTTGACGCACAGATTTAGGGACCGTATTCTTGATAGCAACAGTCATCGATTCATTGCTGAATCAACATTGATGTTTGATTTCAGTCCAATATTTCATTTGCTTATTAATTCTGATATTGATTCAACATTAAATCAGAGTTGTTTTAGCATCATAAAAATTCTAGTTAATATTTTGAATAAATATTTATATTCATATTTATATTGATTTTTTTTTAAATATAAATTTATTTTTATATGATTTATTTTTACATTTTAGTTGTGTGTATATATATATATATATATATATAAAATTAAAATAAAATTGAGAAATGTTGCTGAAAAATGAAATAAAATGTTATATATATATATATATATATATATATAAAATATAACATTTTATTTCATTATTTATGATTTTATTTTATTTTAGTTTGTAATTTTGGTACATTTAAATAAATAACTTTGGTATATATAATTTTTAGTATAGTAAATCAAATAACTGTTGCTGTCTGGGAGCACTTTAACTTAAGAAACCATTTCTGGCTTACAGTTAATCTTAAAATGTATTAAAAACCACTATACACAGTTATAAAATATAAACGTTCTTCAAAAACAACATTAAATGGCATTCATAATGTATTATATATATATATATATATATATATATATATTGTGACATTTAAATGTGAGAACAACATTTAGCAGGAAATAACGTGGGGTGGGATTTAGTTTTATATGTCAAGATTTGATTAAATGGAAACGTTATGCTATATTATTTGTTCATTCATATGATTTATACTGTTGTCAGAAGGAAATTTCATTTTAGTGGCTAGTATAGGCCTAAACCAATAACATTCACTAAAGAAAGTAAATACAATTTGAGTTTAATATTTGTAATGGATAAACCAGTGTTGGTTTTGTCCTCTGATTTACCTGCAATAGGTAAAAAGCATCTACTGTCCTGCATTTAGGGGATAGTAAAACAACTGTAACGCCGGGATCGCGATATGTGAAAACTGGGCATCTGTTTCTCTTGTGAGCCGCACGACAGCACAGGCAGAGATCAAAGAGAACCAATGAACAGAGGAAAAACAACACATGACCCAGGGAAATAATAACAGCCCTCTCCGAGCGCTCTCTGTACGGCGTTTGAGCGGCCCAGCTGTAATCAGATCCACCGTGGGACGACAGGACACTTGACCCGATGTCCAGAAGTCGGCTTGAACCCGACCGTCTCCCCGAATTAAAGGCTACAGAAATATTTAGGCCTTCCAAAAGCAGTGGGATATGAATTTGGCTTTTAATGCATAACATGTTCCGCCTTCGCAAATAGGGAGAGAATGAAAAATACAAGTAAAAACAAAAGGCGTTCCAGGCCTCGGGCTCTGTGTGTACAGTAGTCGTGAACTCTTCGGATTGTGTGGGTGTTGGTCTGATTTTATTGCCAGTAATACACACTCGCACACATACATCAGAGTTGTGCGTTTTTTGGAGTGATTCTTGTTGCTTTTAGGTTTGAAATAAAGAGGAATAACATGTCAGGGCAAGACCTTGAATTCCTCTCTGAGGTTCTCATTGCTAACTGGCAGCAACTGAGCCGGTTTTGAACGTCACGCATGTGTCTTAAATAATCAGGAAGTGTAAGCATGTGTGAATGAACAGGAGAGATATACAGGATGGTGGATGATCGCTCCACACCTGTCCTGTAATTGTATAGCAGCTAACTTTTACTCACTGTGTATACACTTACGAATTGTAACCCTCTCTGTGAAATCCAGGCTAAAGTCTCAAAATCTAATAATGAGATATCAAGCATCAAAGTTTGATTTCAACCATTAATTTCATTACTTACATTTGTCTTACTCAGTCAATATTAAAGACATCAAGGTTACATTTTCACAGAATGTTCTTTACCTTATGAAGGATGATTTTATGTAAAAAAAACAGTAAATCACAAAAAAAAAAGACTTTAGCTTGGTTTCACAGCCAGGGTCACAATTAATTAAAATCATTTCATTTGATATCAAACCAAGTGTCACTTAGTGTCACCTTTCTGACCAACTTTTAACTGCTCAGGGTGATTTTAAGGCCTCACTTTTGTGATGATGCTAATGCTAATGCTAATTTGCCTGTTGAAAGCTCTTTGTGGCTTTTAATGTTTATGTTTTGCAGTTAAATGCATCTAAGAGGACATTTATACGTATTTTGTTCATAATCAGATCAGTTTTTATCTGTAAAAAAAGTGTTTAAGGGTACTAGATGTATGAAGCTCAGAGTAACCACAGGTATAGTTTGTCACATTAGAAAGTATCTAAATCTAATTGTAAAAAGCATATATCTATATTAACATACTATGCTTCTTTCTGTAGAAGTGTTTTGCTTAAAGTGTGGTTGTGTGATCTTTTTGGCCCACCGTTATGGTTTGTTTCTCCACTTCTGGTGTCTGAGAATTTGCTCTGGGATAAATTGAGCTGTGACTGTTTTTCCAGTCCGAAATTCCTCTGTGTTTCCACGGCGGTGCTGTTAGACACATTAAACGCAGCTCTGTGGCTTCAGGTCAGTTATTCTTTGTGCTATTAACATTCATTTCACCTCAAACACTGCAAGAAAGATCAGATCATACACTGATCATTTTTCTGACTGCAATTAGCATCATGCTATCATATAGCCTGTAGTATGTTATATTTAGGTTGTCTGTGGTGTCGGTTTTGTCTAATTTAATCAAATATAACAAATATGTTGTTGCATATCAAGAGAATGAACTACAAAGATTTTACATAACTTGCGTAGAGAATGTTAGCTTTGCAGGCTAACTGATTAGCTTGCTTACTGGAAATACTACAGAATGCTTCATTTGGCTTTATTTAAATAACTTGATACGTGATTTTGTAATTCAAAAGACACTATTTTACTGGCTAATAATACTACATAGATCAATAAGCTATATGGCTGTATGGACTAAAATACCCCAGAAAATTATTTTAGCAGTCTACTGGAGTTAGGATTTGACATGTTTTCCACTAGAAAGCCTCTAGACATTCATTGCCTCAGAGTAAACAGAAGCCATATATTCTAGTGTTTATATAGGAAAATAAATATACAGACAATCACTGACCACAGAAATGATGTACAGACAGTTTATGGATGTTCAGCTTCCTCTTTTAATGACTCTGTTAGGACCGTAGCACACAAGCAATGTAGTTTTGCATGTTTGAAAATAAAGAACAGGAGGAATTCACAATATTCCAGTCGTATGTTAATGGTTAGCGTGTCTACGGTCCATTAGTGATCAAATCAGATTAACCCCATTTTCAGTGTTTTACTTGCTGAGCATTACAAACAAAGTGAGGAAAACCAGATGTTTGAAACAACAAATATGTGTGCATGACATTGAAAATGATGTGAAATGTTTCTCAAATCAGCATATTAGAATAATTGGATTTGTGATGGTGCAAATTGCCCAGGTTTGAATCAGGCTTGCAACATGTCCTCTTTTCATTTAAATAAACATCTTCCATTTTGATTGAAAAATGAAGGATTTTATAAGAAATCTGTCATATTGAGCATATTGAATTCAGTCCTGTAAACTTGCGTGTGGTTGAGTGAACGGAGAGTATGTGTGGTAGAGGTCAATGCTGGGTTGTGCCTGGTACCGCTGGACGCTTGTTCCTGTCCCTCTGTCATGAGAAATTCACCCTATTATTTCATTGTCCCCTAGTTTAAAGGAATGCATCTTGGAAAATGTATTTTTTCGTTGCTCTTTGTAGCTTTAACTTATTACAGCTCACATATACTTCAACGTCTATTCAGTATCCAGCAATTTGACTTGTCCTAATGAACGACAGCCTACACTGGTATTCAGAGGTTAGCAAATAATAACAGAGTTCATGTACATATCATTTGCATACATAGAGTAACTATATGTTTAACTGTTGTATATTCATATGAGATGAAGATTTCTATTAGTAGCCTAATAAAACCTGTTTTATTTTATATTGTATGTGGATGGCCATGTTAAGATCAGTTTTATCTTGTATTTGTAGTGCATTTCTACATTCTTCAGCAACTAGCAACAGTTGCTTTAGCGTGATGTTTTTTTGTATGTAAAACCTCAATATGGAAGTCCATTTCCAGCACTTTAGAAAAAAAATCATAACAAAATCTCATAATTCTGACATAAAAAGTTGAAATGATGTCAGGAATGATAGGCATAATACTATGATAAAAATCAAAATTGCACAAAATGTCATAATCATGACATAGAATGTCAGCGTTATGAGATAAAAAAGTCATAATTATGAGAAATTTTAATTATAAGATAAAAATACATAATTATGAGAATTCTAAATGATGAGATAAAAAGTCATAATTATGAGATGAATTTAAATTATAACAAAGACATAATTATGAGATTTCTAAATTATAAGATAAAAAACATAATGAGATAATTCTAAATTATAAGACAAAAAGTCATAATTATGAGATGAATTTAAATTATAACAAAAAGTCAAAGTTATGAGAAAAACATTTGACATTTTATGCCATAATTATGACTTTTTATCTCATAATTTTGACTGTCATAATTTGACATTTTAAGTATTAAGTATTTCAATTTTAACTCTTTTTTTCTCAGTTTCAACCTTTATATCATAGTTATGATTTACCAAAGCATTTTTTTTCTCATGTGGTTGAAATGGGCTTACTTACTAAGTCACAGTAATTATGAGCTAAAAAGTCAAAATGTTGACGTTTCGTGATTATGACAGTATGTCATAATTTAGACCCTTTATTTTATGATTATTACTTTTTAATGTCATAATTTTGACTTAGAATTTCATAATTTCAGCCTTTTAACTATAATTGTAATTTACCAAAGCATGATTTGTTTTCTTACGAATCAGAAATGGGCTTCCATGCCTCAGGATAAAATGCTACAAAAAGTGTAGAAATGGGCCATTTTACTCAACATGGTTAGAAATTATTTCCAAAAACAAATATGTTTTCAAACTGTGACCTTGTTTACGCGGCGTAATATTGTCTTATTTTAGATGCTCGGTGTGGGAATGCAAACAAGAGGCCTTTGCATACAGACTCTGGGCTTTTATTTGACTGTACTCGTTTGTTCTTTGTGGTGTTTGTGCAGTGGGTTTGTAATTGGTCATTCTGTGAGCTGAAAGGAAATAAAGTAATAATAAATGCCATGTATACAGTCTCAAACACAAAGAACACAGGGCCAGACTTCCTGTGTCAGATTACAGGTGTGTACAGCACCGTCAAACACTAACCTCTGATCAGCCATTCACACTGGGATATCTAATTCGTCATGCTGTCTGTGATAATCTCTGGCTTTCTATCTGTATTCTGTGCTGCAGATGGACACAGCATGTGATGATTTAGTAGATCTGTTGGTTCACGTCTGCAGATTCACTTGTATCTCTCTGTGAGTCGTGTGACTCAGCGGCTCCGTCCAGTGTGTGTGTGTGTGTGTGTGTGTGTGTGCGAGTGGCTTCTTCTGTCACAACAGGATGAGAACACTTAAAACCGGTTAAACTGGAAACGTTAAACAAATCTGAGGCAAAAGGCACTTTCATCTGACAAGTGAGATCAGAGATTCACTGAGCCGTGACTAAACCTTTAAAAAAAAATCTTAATTTTTGCTTAAATTGGAGTCTTGTTTGGCCTTTGCAATGTAGAGCAGGTGTTGCAGAAAGTGTGATTTAATCTGATTTAATCAGTATCTGTAATGATTTATATTTATAGAAAACACTGTGTGAAATTGTGTAGATTTATGAATATTTGACTAGATAAAATTAATTTTTGTATAACTCTGATAATAAATACAGCATAATATATATATATATATATATAGTACATATAATTCTCAAAAAAAAAAAAAAAAATATATATACACACACACACACACACACACACACACAAACATATATATATATATATATATATATATATATATATATATATATATATATATATATATATATATGTATATGTATATAGTGTAAATCTGATAATAAATACCACATCATATATTTTACATATAATTATATTCAATAAACTGAATATATTTATTCATACACACAAAATTGTTACAACTTTAAATAAATAAAAATTATAAATTATATAATTATGCATGTTATTTTATATAATACTACTTTGTCTGCAGCATCATATTCTCTTTACTTACTCATTTTAGTAATTACAAAAATGTTATTGAATGTCATATTTTTTATGTATTGTGTGTGTGTGTGTGTGTGAATTTTAACCATAACATCTATTCTATTTATTTACTCATTTTTATAATTATAAAATGTTATTAAATATATGTAGTATTATTTAATAAGTTATTCTTTCTTTCTTTTATTCTTTCTTTCTTTCTTTCTTTCTTTCTTTCTTTCTTTCTTTCTTTCTTTCTATTTGCTAAATCAGTCAAAGCCAGTGATACCAGTTTCCTTAAGTGCAAAATGTTGGTAAATAAAAAAAAATTTGAAAAAATTGATAAATCAGTTGAATTTTGCTTAACACAAGCCTAGTCTTTTGCTAAAAATTAGCAAAATTAAAAGTTATCTTCAGTGTTATTGCTAGTTCTTGACTAGTGTTTTTTGCATATTGCTACAATATTTCAAAATTTCTAAAACGTCTCTTTGTTTCACGCCCTCTTAGGTGCTTTTGCTAAGGTGAAGGAGTCTCAGCGTATGAGCGACGAGGGGAAGATGGACCAAGAGGAAGCGAATGGCATTCGTAAACGCTGCAGGACTGTGGGTTTCGCCCTGCAGGCCGAGATGAACCACTTCCACCAGCGGAGGGAGGTGGATTTTAAAGAGATGATGCAGGCGTATCTCCGCCAACAGATCGCCTTCTACCAGCGCGTAGGTCAGCAATTAGAGAGAACCCTCCACATGTACGATAACCTCTAGAGCCTTTGGCGTCTGGACTGTAATGGAGATACAACACTCCTGTGGACGGATATACAAGGGGTTTTTTATTCCCAGAATTGGAATTTTCTAATTCCAGACAGGATTTTTATTTTTTTTTTTGCAAGAGAAAAGGGACATTCTCACTTCTGCACTTAAAAATGTCACTTTTAACCCCAGAAACCAACAATACAGTTGCCTTTGATAAACTATTCATGTATATCTTCATGTTTTGAATTTTATTTAAATATCTGTTAGATCAATGTTACACTTTTTATCCATATTTTTCTTCTTCAGAACTTCAAAACAGAGTCAGGTGTGCAAATGACGTTGCCTGTGCTTTAGCAGGCGCAGACGCTAATCAGACTCAAAAAAACAGTCTGGTCATGTGACACAAAGTTGTTTACATAATAGTTTGCCAAAAACACAATTATTTCTTTAAAAAAAAGCAAATTGCGACACAGTGTCTTATTCAGGCGCAATGCAAAAAACAAAATTGTCAAATGCTGAACGTTAGATTTTCTATTTATGGCTTGTGTTGAGTTGCTCCGCCCACACTGAAATCTCATTGGTCCAAAAGCCTATTTTATCACTGCAAAAAATAATTTTATTTAGTAATTTGGTCTTATTTTCTGGTACAAATATCTAAACACTCGATAAGGAAAAAATTGGGGGGGGGGATCAAAGTTAATTTCCTAGAAATTTTAGGAAACGATTAATTTGCTTCTCAAGTAAATGTATCTTGATTTAAGAATGTTTAGATATTTGTACTGGAAATCAACAGAAATACTAAGAACATCATTTTTGCATCAAAATAACTTGGTCTAATTGGCTTGGATTTGTTGTTTCGTGCAACATTTCACTTTCAGTGACTGCAGAAATATGACTTGATGCTTGAAATGTTCAGTTGCCCAAATTTGCTTGGACTAGATGAGCAAGAAATAAACCCACATAGCAGGTTCATGTGGTTTTGCTAACTTCTAGGAAGTTTAATCAGATAAAATGTTAATCCAGCTCCCCTTCAGGCGGAAGACGATTCCTGAGTTTACGTGAAATGCATGGGTCTGATTTGATACAGAGATCAGATGTGACGGTCATATGATATTCATCAGTGATTCAGATGAATAACACCAGGCTTCTTCGACGCTGTAATCTGTGGTCCGGTACTAATTTTTCCAAGTGTTATTAAGACAAAACATGTTTTTATGAATTCTTGGCCAAGAATCCCCACCCAGAGACTCTGAATATCAGATGGAAACACTTCAGTATTAGCATTAGCATTTAGCCTAAATGTTTGTTCAGGGTGTTTCTAAAGCAAAAGGGAGCTCTTATCCTCCTCTTCTCCTTTTTGTGTGCCCTCAGGAAAAACTTGAGAGGACTTTGAGCTTATGTTAATGCTTTTTGTTTTAATTTCCTCAGAAGTAGGCTAATCTTTATTTTTAGTTTTAGTCGCTAGGTTTAAGGGGTACAGAGGTTTGTGTAAATCTCAAGGCTGCAATCGAAGTTGACTCTGTGGTTAAGAGTTGTGATTTTTACAATGCTTTTGGTTTAACTGTAAAAAGTCTCAAGTTTCAGATTGTAAACTTGGATGTTTACCGTTTGCACAGTAACTGAGGACCAAAATTTAAACCTTTGGGTTTACTGTCGTTTTGCTTTATACATGTTAAAAAATGGAGCAGATTTTACGGAAGCCATTTCCTTTATGGAATTAGATAATAAAAAGCTAACTGTGACTTTTTAATATCACGATTCTTTAACATTACTTTTTATAAACTCACAGTTGAACTCAGAATCTCGCAATTCTAAGAAAAAAAAAAAAGAGAAAAAGTTGCAATTTTTTATTCTGTGGTGGAAACAAAAAATGTGCAATTGTAAGATTTAGAGAGAAAATTCAGAATTGTGAGATTTAAACTCGTAATTCTGAGGAAAAAGTCTGAATTCTGAATTGCAAGTTTATATCAAAACTGAGATAAAAAGTCATAATTATCTTTTTAATTTTTTTATTAGTGTTGGAAACAGGCTTCCATATATTTTAGCTCAAGCAATGTATTAATAAATAATAGTCAACATGAAATAAAAATCAACCTTGTTTACTTTCTTAATACACAAATGCCATTTTTCAATAGATAAACATACATTTTTCTTTCAAGGTTTTTTTTTTACACCAAAACATGTTGCATTATGAATGCATTGCAAACTGCATTTCATGTTGACTTTAGCATGAACAACCTGAAGAATATTTTTAAGAACTGACCAGTCTTGTGGTTTGCAGAACCGCTGTGTTTTAGTGTCCAGATGTTTATGTGCCCGCAGAAGGAAATGTTCATCGTTTTCGAATCGGTTAAAGCAACGGCGAGCGATCCCGAAGGGGATTTTTTTTTCTGGTAACTGGGAAAAAATGCACATAAACAAAAGCCCCTGCTTTTAATTCTCTGGAAAACCTTGGAACGTAAACAGACTGTGTGTCGGGGGTTGCGTGTGTCCACTTGGCGACTTCACTCACATTCCGGGATACAGCTGAGCTCAAACGCACAGCAGAGTTCCTCACGCTTTAGTCATACCAAAGCAAAGACGGGTTTCCATGACTTATCCAAATATTACATTTGCTTAATGATCTTTTCGCGTTTTGTAGCGGCAGTGTCACATCTGAAGACGGATTACACGCATTCTAAGAGAAATAGGTGTTTTAATGAGCTGAAATATCAAGAAACTAAGGACAACAACTGCAGAAATGGACACAAAAATGTTTCTTGGGGAAGGGCAGACCTCACACGGATGATTTTGGACTCTTTTAGGACGTGTGAGGCTGTGTCCAGCACATTGCTCTGTGTTTACTCACTGTAAGGTGGACAGTAGAATTTATATAATGTGTAGATTTTACACTTTTTACACATTCTGGTGTTCAACAGGGGATCTGAATAAAGAGATCTCAAAATGGATTTAGTGTCTTTTCATTTTGTAGGGACCTTTTGTTTTCTGAAAACTTTCTTGACTGGCACAGATTTATGAGTAATTGCATGCTGTTACAAACCAGTCAATAAAATGGCACTAAAGTAGCAACGCCGAAACCATCACTGGACAAAAATACAACATAGCCTTTTCAGTTAACTCATTAGGGAACATGTGGACACATAAAATACTTATTTTCACGTAAAATGCACATTTATTAAAAATGAGTAACAGCAGGCAGTATAAAACTATGATGACATATAAGTCTTAATATTTTAAACAATTTAACAATAAATTAGACTATCCATCAAGGTTTCCTCAATATATAAATACATCATTTTTTTTTTTTTTTAAATGATATAATCATAGTTTGAGTTAAGATTAAACTTCATTAAGTTTTGCTAGATTTATGCTTTAAGAATTTATCGAAATATCATGCTATTTTTGTTAAATATTAATATATTTGATTATATTAAATCAATTACACCTCATATATCTCATAAATGTATTGACATTAAATTCATTATATACATATTACATACTATAATTACACAGGAAAAAATAGTAATCTAAATACGGTCACATATAAATAGGGAACCCATTGCCTTAAAATTATTAAGTAAATAATAATTACAAAAAATAAGTTAAGTGAATTGTCAAGTTCACTTAACTTTTTAAATTATTTACTTAATAATTTTCAGGCAACAGGTTTCCTCAATTTTTTTTTAAGTTAAGTCAACTTATCACTTTTTACAGTGTAACTTTATTCAACTTAACCTCACTGAATAAACTTAAATACATTAATTTACACCAACAAAATGAATTTGGTAACACTTTACATAAAGCCTTTATGTATAATGCATTACAAAAGTAGTTTTAATGAATGAATTATGCCTTGTAATGCACCTTATAATGCATTGAATCTCATGAATAATTGTAACCACAGTTAATACATTATAACACTTATCAATTCATTGTTACACTATGCATTTTAAATTTAGTTATAATTATTTATGACAATATACAATACAATGCAATGTATTACAATGCACATTATGAATAATTATAATGCATTATACCCTCTAATAGCCTTTTATAATGCATTATACATAAAGGCTTTAAGTAAAGTGTTAGCATGAATGTCTATGGATTAAATCAGTTAGAAATAGCTCTTTTAGGTAAAAATTACAGGTTGCCACTCTTTACAGTATACATAATATTTTTCAATATGCATTTTATCACTTGAAAAATATAATGAATAAACAAAGCTTGCCATGTAAAATTTAGCTTCATTATAAAATGCAGTTTTTCAATTATTATTTTTATTCCTTAACAAAACTATCAAATAATTGTTCTTTAATGTTTATTTTGGGAAATCTGGGACTGCTCAGATATATATTTATATATATATTATATATATATATATATATATATATATAGTTTTATGTTTAAACATAAAAGCTGACCTAAATCTGTTCATCATAATTCCCTTAAATGCTAAAGTAAAACACATATTTCTGGACACATTTAAAAAAAACATTCTTAGCCTGAACGAGATTCCTCTGGAGGTCACAAGATGAATTTTAGACAGATCTGAAACTGCCAGCCATCTTGTGTGCAGATGAGCAGCTGATATAATGGGGGAAAAACTGGGGAAAATGCCTGAAAAAAAAAAAAAAAATTATAGGAATTAGATAATAGCACTCCTGATTCAAGAGATCCTAATTCTTTTTGATTAAATGGGATTAACATTACAATAATACAATGATAATGAGCTTTAAGTTATTTATGAGCATTTATGAGATTTATTTTCTGAACAAATGTAAGTTCGCTCTCACAAAAGCCCTTCAGCCGAGTGTCTCCGTCTGTGACCCCTTAAGCGAACAGATCCATAAATACTGGCTTCAAAGTCTCTTGATGTTTCATCCAGAGGTCTCTCTCTTTTTTTTTTTAAAGAATTTCACTGAATATAGGCCAAAGGTCTTTTGGCGTCTTAAAGTGGAATTATAGAGGAACTTTTTGAAACAGAAATCACATTGCAGGAACACAGAGCAGCTGTCACTGTGATGTAATGATGATCCAATACTGTATGAAGAAGAACAATTGATGTATGAGTGTGTCTGGCAATATAAAGAATGCCAGATGGTCATGTTCTCTTAACATGTAGCGCTTAATCTGGCCTTCCCACAGTTCTTTGCTGCTGGTCTGGAAGAGCTTCTGAGTGTGTGTGTTTAATTTGTAAATAATACAAATTATTGGGAGTATGTTTTACATAATGAAATACTATTTCAGCGTTTATACTTCAAAATTTCATGTTAAAATCAGTGTGTCACTTACTGTTTCGTTGTTATTATTTGTAAAATTTCAATTTCTGAGTCACAATTGTAAACCCTGAATCAAATTTTTTCAGTGTAACAGAAATATTTGAAATACATAAAGATTTAATATTTAATTTTAAGATTCATCATGTTTAATC
The DNA here is from genome assembly GCF_012432095.1 of Onychostoma macrolepis. Taxonomy (NCBI): domain Eukaryota; kingdom Metazoa; phylum Chordata; class Actinopteri; order Cypriniformes; family Cyprinidae; genus Onychostoma; species Onychostoma macrolepis. Next base: position 6,244,340 of record NC_081179.1, read on the forward strand.
AAACTGTTAAATATATATATTTTTTAATTTACTCTAATATTAATTTTTATGCATTAATTATAATATTACAATATTAAAATATATTTAAATATACATTATTTAATTATTTGAAAATATACCGAATATTTTCATTATTGTAATTGCTTTGGATAAAAATATATGCTATAGGAAAAAATTATTTTTAATCTTTAATCCACAAGCATGTCACAAAATCCTCATTTTAGTTAAACTTAAGATGTGCAACAGAGTGCTGTGCCAGCTTCATTTAATTAATTAATTAATTAATTTGATGATTTACCAGCATTTTCCCTTAGTCATTCTGCAGAAACCTTGAGGCCATGAAAATGTTATAATATGTATATAGAGAGAGGTTTTTTAAATTTTTTAAATATGATTCATAGTTACTTTGTGCTGTTTTATAAAGAGGGAGTAGACAGTTACCAAACTTTGCAGATGTAGATACTGGATGAAGGCCAGATCAGAGAGAGAGAGAGAGAGGGAGAGATGAGGACATGTTTGGACCACACCCCCTAATTGTGCGACCCTTTCCCTGACTCCGCCCCCTTGTCTTCAAGCCAAGCAACATTCCCAGAAGACAACAGTCACTTCCTCAGAACACTGAGCCTACATTCCTCTCGTGCCTTCAGATCTCCTTAAACAACAAACTCAAAAGCTCCTATTTTCTCAGTTTCTTTCTCAGTTTTTTCATGTCTCATTTGAGGCATCAAGCATCTGTTAATCAAATCCAGTCAGAACTGAATGCAGGACAATACTGGTGGACATCACAAGTCCCTGTTTTTTGATGGATGCGTGAGAATGGAGGAGCCTCCTACAACATAACACACTAAAATCACGTATGCCTGTGGAGAAATCTGAAATCTGGGACTAAGAGTGACGCTGGAGCGCATACAGCTACACATGCTATTCACATCCACTTTAATGCCTCAGCCGTGAGATCATGGGACAATAAGATTCTAGAGCAGTGAAATTATTGAGCAGTGGGATCATAACAAGCGTTGAGATCATACAGCAGTGAAATGCTGATACATGCAAAAAAAGTGAGACCATATAACAGAAGTTTAGAGCAGAGCACTTCTAGAGCAACGAGGTTGAGCAGAGCAGACCTAGGGCATTTAAGAAGTAGGGTTAAAAGAGCAGAGTGGTTATAGAGATGACCATAAAAGAGCAATTGTGATTTAGATGAGCACTCATGTTTCAAAGTGGAAGATTCTAGAGGAACAAGGTTGAAAAGCAGAACGGTTCTTCTGCAGGCTAAAAACGGTAGAGCAGTAAAGAAAAGCAGAAAGGTTATAGAGAAGTAAGAATATAGAACAGAGCAATTATGGAGGTGAAATGTTACAAAAGGAGAGTGGTTTGAATGCATAAAGGTCACAGAACAAAGCAATGTAAGGGTAGGGATACACAAAAGTGACGCCGAAGAGCTAGCACTGAGGAAAGCTGACTGTAGCGTTGCCGAGCATCGCCTGCGTTGGAGCAAAAAAAGTTGCACTAGAACGCACCAGACAGACTACTGCCAAAAGCCAGGTAGCGTGTACACTATGCTATGCTTGCGTGAGAGAACATAACTCTCCCGTACCAGCAGGTGGCAGGAGTCTGTATTCGGCATTCAAACAGGGCAACCGGAAGAGCTAGAGCTGTGGATATACAAAACAAGCAGCACTTGATAAGCTGAATAGCCAATTGGAGTTGTCTTTCTTATTGATGATTCGACAAGCAGTAATGTAGAGCGGCAGAGTCTAAATAGAGCTGTTCTAGTGTAGTTTTTTTTTTAGAGTAGTTATGTTAAAAAGCAGATTAGCTATGTAGAGCATTGAATAAAAGCTATGCAGGAATAGAAAGAAGTGAGATTATAGAACAGCGCAATTACAGAGCAGTAATTCTTAGAAGTAGAGCGGTTCTAGAGCAGTAAACTCACAGAAAAGAGCAGCTAAGTAGAGCAGTGAGGAAAGGCTGAACAGTATAGACAGAAGTAAAATTATAGAACACAGCAATTCAAGAGCAGTAAAGTAGAGCGCAGAGTAACTAAGTAGAGCAGTAAAGGAAAGCAGAGATTATAGAGAAGTGAGATTATAGAACAGAGCCATTACATAGCAGTGAACGTATAAGTAGAGCGGTTCTAGAGCAGTAAACTCACAGAAAAGAGCAGCTAAGTAGAGCAGTGAGGAAAGGCTGAACAGTATAGACAGAAGTAAAATTATAGAACACAACAATTCTAGAGCAGTAAAGTAGAGCGCAGAGTAACTAAGTAGAGCAGTAAAGGAAAGCAGAGATTATAGAGAAGTGAGATTATAGAACAGAGCCATTACATAGCAGTGAACGTATAAGTAGAGCGGTTCTAGAGCAGTAAACTCACAGAAAAGAGCAGCTAAGTAGAGCAGTGAGGAAAGTGTGTGCAGTATAGACAGAAGTAAAATTATAGAACACAACAATTCTAGAGCAGTAAAGTAGAGCGCAGAGTAACTAAGTAGAGCAGTAAAGGAAAGCAGAGATTATACAGAAGTGAGATTATAGAACAGAGCCATTACATAGCAGTGAGCATTATAAGTAGAGCGGTTCTAGAGCAGTAAACTCACAGAAAAGAGCAGCTAAGTAGAGCAGTGAGGAAAGTCTGTGCAGTATAGACAGAAGTAAAATTATAGAACACAACAATTCTAGAGCAGTAAAGTAGAGCGCAGAGTAACTAAGTAGAGCAGTAAAGGAAAGCAGAGATTATAGAGAAGTGAGATTATAGAACAGAGCCATTACAGAGCAGTGAACGTATAAGTAGAGCGGTTCTAGAGCAGTAAACTCACAGAAAAGAGCAGCTAAGTAGAGCAGTGAGGAAAGTCTGTGCAGTATAGACAGAAGTAAAATTATAGAACACAACAATTCTAGAGCAGTAAAGTAGAGCGCAGAGTAACTAGGTAGAGCAGTAAAGGAAAACAGAGATTATACAGAAGTGAGATTATAGAACAGAGCCATTACAGAGCAGTGAACGATAAGTAGAGCGGTTCTAGATCAGTAAACTCACAGAAAAGAGCAGCTAAGTAGAGCAGTGAGGAAAGGCTGAACAGTATAGACAGAAGTAAAATTATAGAACACAACAATTCTAGAGCAGTAAAGTAGAGCGCAGAGTAACTAGGTAGAGCAGTAAAGGAAAACAGAGATTATACAGAAGTGAGATTATAGAACAGAGCCATTACAGAGCAGTGAACGTATAAGTAGAGCGGTTCTAGAGCAGTAAACTCACAGAAAAGAGCAGCTAAGTAGAGCAGTGAGGAAAGGCTGAACAGTATAGACAGAAGTAAAATTATAGAACACAACAATTCTAGAGCAGTAAAGTAGAGCGCAGAGTAACTAAGTAGAGCAGTAAAGGAGAGCAGAGATTATAGAGAAGTGAGATTATAGAACAGAGCCATTACATAGCAGTGAACGTATAAGTAGAGCGGTTCTAGAGCAGTAAACTCACAGAAAATAGCAGCTAAGTAGAGCAGTGAGGAAAGTCTGTGCAGTATAGACAGAAGTAAAATTATAGAACACAACAATTCTAGAGCAGTAATGTAGAGCGCAGAGTAACTAAGTAGAGCAGTAAAGGAAAGCAGAGATTATAGAGAAGTGAGATTATAGAACAGAGCCATTACAGAGCAGTGAACGTATAAGTAGAGCGGTTCTAGAGCAGTAAACTCACAGAAAAGAGCAGCTAAGTAGAGCAGTGAGGAAAGGCTGAACAGTATAGACAGAAGTAAAATTATAGAACACAACAATTCTAGAGCAGTAAAGTAGAGCGCAGAGTAACTAAGTAGAGCAGTAAAGGAAAGCAGAGATTATAGAGAAGTGAGATTATAGAACAGCGCAATTACAGAGCAGTAATCGTATAAGTAAGTACAGGAAGTAAGGTGACAGAACAGGGACAACAGTGACATTAAAAAGCAGAGCAGCTAAGTAGAGCAGCAAGGCTAAGCAGTATAGACAGAAGTAAAATTATAGAACACAGCAATTCTAGAGCAGTAGAGCAATTTGAATGCAGTAAGGCAACATAGCAGTAATTCTAGAGCGGCAACATAAAAAAAAAAAACGGGTAGGAAAAATCTATTAATTTTTTTGATGGTTTGAACATCTATCTATCCTAGAATCGATAAGAACTCATATTAAATAGCTTTATTCTCGTCCTTGCTTTTAAAAAAAAAATAAAAATTGACTAAGAAACCTGGCTAAAACAAGATGATTACATTACTTTAAACGAGTCTACACCCCAAGATTACTGTTACAAACATGAACCGCGTCCAAAAGGTAAAGGGGGAGGTGTTGCTACAATTTATAGAAATATTTTCAGTATCTCTCAGAGGTTGGGTTTCAAGTATAATTCGTTCGAAGTAATGGTGCTTCATATAATGTTATCCAAAGAAACAAGTGTTAATGATAAATCCTGTGATGTTTGTACTGGCTACTGTATACAGGCCACCAGGGCACCATACAGACTTTATTAAAGAATTTTCTGATCTTCTATCGGAGTTAGTGCTGACTGCAGATAAAGTCCTAATCGTTGGTGATTTTAATATCCATGTTGATAATGACAGAGATTCGTTAGGATCAGCATTTATAGACATTCTAAACTCAATTGGTGTTAAACAACACGTGTCAGGACCTACTCATTGTCGAAATCATACTCTAGATTTAATACTGTCACATGGAATTGATGTCAGTGGCGTTGAAATTTTGCAGCAGAGCGATGATATCTCAGATCATTATCTAGTCTCCTGTATATTCCATATAGCTAAAGCTGTAAAGCCAACTTCTTGTTACAAATATGGTAGAACCATTACCTCTACCACAAAAGACTGCTTTATAAATAATCTTCCTGACTTATCTCAGTTCCTCAGCATATCCAATAGCTCAGAACAACTTGATGATGTAACAGGAACTATGGACTCTCTCTTTTCTAGCACTTTAGATGCGGTTGCTCCTTTACGCTTAAGGAAGATTAAGGATAAGAGTCCAACACCGTGGTATAATGAGCACACTCGCGCCCTAAAGAGAGCAGCCCGGAAAATGGAGCGCAGCTGGAGGAAAACTAAATTAGAGGTATTTCGTTTAGCTTGGCGGAAAGTACCCTATCCTACAGAAAAGCATTAAAACTGCTAGATCTGATTACTTTTCGTCTCTTCTAGAAGAAAACAAACATAACCCCGATATTTATTCAATACAGTAACTAAATTAACGAAAAATCAAGCATCAACAGGTGTTGGCATTTCCCAAGAGCATAGCAGTAATGACTTTATGAACTACTTCACTTCCAAGATCGATACTATCAGAGATAAAATTGTATCCCTGCAGCCGTCAGCTACAGTATCGCATCAGATAGCGCACTATAGACCCCTGAGGAACAATTCCACTCATTCTCTACTGTAGGAGAGGAAGAATTGTATAAACTTGTTAAATCATCTAAACCAACATCATGTATGTTAGACCCGATTCCATCTAAACTACTAAAAGAGCTGCTTCCAGAAGTCATAGATCCTCTTTTGGCTATTATTAATTCATCATTGTCATTAGGATATGTCCCCAAAACCTTCAAATTGGCTGTTATTAAGCCTCTCATTAAAAACCACAACTTGACCCCAAAGATCTAGTTAATTACAGACCGATCTCAAATCTCCTTTTCTGTCAAAGATACTAGAAAAGGTAGTATCCTCACAATTATATTCCTTCCTACAGAAAAATGATATCTGTGAGGAATTCCAGTCAGGATTTAGATCGTATCATAGTACTGAGACTGCTCTCATTAGAGTTACAAATGACCTGCTTCTATCATCTGATTGTGGTTGTATCTCTTTATTAGTTCTACTGGATCTTAGCGCTGCGTTCGACACTATCGACCACAACATTCTTTTGAATAGACTACAAAACTTTGTTGGCATTAGTGGAAGTGCCTTAGCATGGTTCAAATCGTACTTATCTGACCGCCATCAGTTCGTAGCAGTGAATGAAGAGGTATCATATCGATCACAAGTGCAGTATGGAGTACCTCAAGGCTCAGTACTAGGGCCGTTACTTTTCACGCCTATATGTTACCCTTGGGAGATATTATCAGGAGACATGGTGTTAGCTTTCACTGTTATGCTGATGATACTCAGCTCTATATTTCTTCGCGGCCCGGTGAAACACACCAAATTGAGAAACTAACGGAATGCATAGTCGATATAAAAACTGGATGACGAGTAATTTTTACTGCTAAATTCTGAAAAACAGAGGTGTTAATTATCGGACCTAAAACCCCACATGTAACCTAGAACATTATCTAACACTTGACGGCTGCTCTGTCAATTCTTCTTCATCAGTCAGGAACCTAGGTGTGCTGTTCGATAGCAATCTGTCATTTGAAAGCCATGTTTCTAGCATCTGTAAAACTGCATTTTTCATCTCAAAAGCATATCTAAATTGCGACCAATGCTCTCAACGTCAAATGCAGAAATGTTAATTCATGCGTTTATGACCTCAAGGTTAGACTATTGTAATGCTTTATTGGGTGGTTGTTCTGCACGCTTGATCAACAAACTACAGTTGGTCCAAAATGCAGCAGCTAGAGTCCTTACTAGAACCAGGAAATATGACCATATTAGCCCGGTTCTGTCAACACTGCACTGGCTCCCTATCAAGCATCGGATAGATTTTAAAATCTTGTTAATTACTTATAAAGCCCTGAATGGTTTAGCTCCTCAGTACTTGAGCGAGCTCTTATCGCATTATAGTCCTCCACGTCCGCTGCGTTCTCAAAACTCTGGCCGTTTGATAATACCTAGAATATCAAAATCGACTGCGGGCGGCAGATCCTTTTCCTATTTAGCACCCAAACTCTGGAACAGTCTACCTAACACTGTTCGGGAGGTAGACACACTCTGTCAGTTTAAATCTAGATTAAAGACCCATCTCTTTAGCCTGGCTTACACATAACACATTAATACGCTTCTATTATTCAAATCCGTTAAAGGATTGTTAGGCTGCATTAATTAGATCAACCGAACCAGGAACACTCCCCATTACACACGATGTACTCGTTACATCGTAAGTTGAATGGCATCTGCGATAATGTTTGTCTGTTTCTTTCCTAGTCTGTTTCTCGGTCCGTGTCCGATCAGATGGTGGGTCGGCGCCGGGAGGTGACGTCTGCGGCCCTGATCGTCGGCGGAGACCAGGACGCCCGGATGACCCCCAGAGATATATCCCCAGATATATCAACCAAAATAACAAAATAACTAAAATATAATAAAATACCTAACTACATAATACTACTATTGTTAGAAATTGCAACAAAATTAAAATAGAAATAGAAACTTTTGAACTGCGGGTTTCGTCTGGTCAGAGGAGAACTGGCCCCCCGACTGAGCCTGGTTTCTCCCAAGGTTTTTTTTTCTCCATTCTGTCACAGAGGGAGTTTTGGTTCCTTGCCGCTGTCGCCTCTGGCTTGCTCAGTTGGGGACACTTAATTTCTAGCGATTATCGCCGATTTGATTGCACAGATACTATTTAAACTAAACTGAGCTAGACAATGACATCTCTGAATTCAATAATGAAATGCCTTTAACTGAAAATTGAGTGTTTAATCTTATCATTATACATTACTGACACTCTATCCTCCAATTTGATACTGTTAAGTGCTTTGACACAATCTGTATTGTAAAAGCGCTATATAAATAAAGGTGACTTGACTTGACTTAACATGGCGTTTAGTGTCAACATCTATACATACACACAACACAGATAAGCTACAATAGGTGTCAGCTGTGTGGTTGCCAACAATGGGTTGGCAATATCGATTTATCGTTTTTAATCAGGTTTCATTCTGATGAACCAAGATCTTTTAGTCTATGCTGTTTTCAGTTGATTCTTGAACAAATATTATTTGTAGGACACCTGCAATCCAATAATCACAATAAGCTTAATGCTCTCTTACTTTTGATATGAAACAAAGTCACGTCTTTCAAATTCTGTCAAATCTATGGAGCAATTTAAACAATTAATGTTGTTTTGGCGCAATTTAATGGAGCATGACAGATCGTCCGCCTCAATTCAAGCAGCACCGCGGAGTGCACACAAACCGATCATATCTTCCTCTTTACTGCTAGTTAAAGGGAAAATAAACATGAATGAACATCAAAAGATGAGTTGAAAGAAACAGTTCGTGTATGGTGTCTCATGTAATAGCTTAATCAGCATTTTAACCTCGGAAAGACTTCAGTAAAACAGTTTGTAAACAATATGTCACAGACTGTAACATTTACCTCAGGAAAGCCATGCAGTGTTCACAGTTAGAAAAATAAGAAGAGCATTTTGCAAATATATCTGCACATATATGTGACCCTGGACGTCAAAACCAGTCTTAAGTGTCAATTTTTCAAAATTGAGATTTATACATCATCTGAAAGCTGAATAAATAAGATTTCCATTGATGTATGGTTTGTTAGGATCGGGCAATATTTGGCTGAGATAAAAATATTTGAAAATCTGGAATCTGAGGGTGCAAAAAAATCTAAATATTGAGAAAATCACCTTTAAAGTTGTCCAAATGAAGTTCTTAGCAATGCATATTACTTATCAAAAATGAAGTTTTGATACATTTACGGTAAGAAATTTACAAAATTTCTTCATGGAACATGATCTTTACTTAATATCCTAATGATTTTTGGCATAAAAGAAAAATGGATAATTTTGACCCATACAATGTATTTTTGGCTATTGCTACAAATATACCCCAGCGACTTAAGACTGGTTTTGTGGTCCAGGGTCACATATTACACATTGGATGTTACATATTCAATCTTACTTAACCTATTAGTGATCTCTTCATTATTTAATGAATGTTTGAATAAATCTGCCATGAAAACTAATTTTTAATATAGCTAGCCAACTGTTAGTGACGGCTGTAAATCAGCATTTTGTATTGTATTACAACAATTGTATTACAAATTAGAGAATCAGTGATATTACAGATAACCTTTTATTCAGGTTATCAGATAGTAAGGTAATAGATGACCATTAAATTGTTGGACAGTTTAATAGTTCATGCTCTAGAACACAGAAACAGAGCGGCCATTGCTCTATCTAAACCCTGCCTCCAGTTTGAGTCAATAACATTGCTGCCAATGAGCCTCTGCCCTGTTATTTGCTGATAAAATACTGGGTGTATTATAGGGAAAACAGACAGCGAGATACGGTAAATAGCCTGATCCTGCTGTGACAGGATGTGTGCCGACTCACCATCTTTATTATTTTTTTTCTTTTTTACAAATTCTTCCTCTCTGTCTGTGGTTCACAAGGTTCTAGGAAAGACAGAGTGAGACACAAACACATCTGACCTGCAAATAAACTTTACATTACAGAGGGAAAACATTATCTGGCAACAGACATGCAATGTTTAGAGAACCCTTAAAAATAAAGCTCCTTCAGTGGTTGTTTGCTTATGAAGACCCGTGTTTCACTGTAGAGGGATTTTGAGGTTGAAAAAAGTTCTTCATGTTACATTATATGTTGAAACCGCTTAAGTGCCCTTCCAGAGCTCGTTCCTCAAACTAACAGTCTACTCAGACTGCATATCTTCTCTGTAGCATCCCTGAGAGCAGCACTATGGAAACTAAAGTCCCTGCAGTTCAGAGACAATGACGACAAGTCTCAAATCACATACCCAGACATGTGGACTCTAACTAGGGCACTACACTTAATATTTCCTGCTGGCTGCTTTCACCCAGAGAACATTTAACTTTAACTACCCAATCCTTTTTAAATCTATTAGTGTATCAGACCATCGTAAACACATTTGACCGTTACAATTGTATTTCGACCAATTAAAAGCAAGATTGCTGGATGATTTCACAGATTCTGAGGTGACCTCAGATGGAAACATGGGGTGTTGTAATAGCAGACTGGAAGCAGGAAAAGCTTATTTAGAGGTTGGAAATGTTAACACAGTTGCAGGATGTAAAAAACAGAACTGTGAGGCACATTTCACCCAGACGGGATGAACAGAAGGAGAAGGGGCCCTTTCATATGATCTACACACGTTTTGGGTCAAGGAAATATATCAACTGCAAATTTGCTTAGTTAATTGCTGCTTGCTAAGGCAAGTATCCCTACTGTTGCTCATATGTACACATACTGATTTTAACCCTGTGCATTACACTGTGGCTAGGCAATTGCAACACTGATTCTGTATGTGTTTTAAAGTAAAGTGCAGTGATTTTTCTGCATGCACACACACCCTAGCATTGACACATCTGACCACTGACAAGAGAAACCACGAGAGAGAAAGCATGAACTCTGGTGACCCCTCTCTTTTTTCTTGACCCTAACATCTGCCTTTCTTTCTCCAAGACTAAAAGACTCAGCAAACCACGAAGCCCTTCTGCATTTCTATGCAAATGTTTCCAGTTTCTGCATTTGAAATGTGCAAGGCGGCAAACAAAGCACCTGCATTTATTGACATATTTTTTTCAAATAAGGTCAGTTTTCAGATCCATTTTTAATGGCTCATATTTTCCTACAATATTTTAAGTAATAATAATAGTAACCCAAAACTTCATATTAGTTTCACATTTATTCACTCGCCTCTGAGACTGAACAGAACAGGGCCCTATTCTTTTGTCTAGGGAGATTGCATGACTGTGCAATTCAATTTATGACCTGCTAGTTAAGAGTGTTTCTGAAATAGCCAAACCCCATAATTAAAAGGGGATGTGCAAATACTTTTGCCTTTGCAGTGTATATTTAAATTGTACTGATTCTCTTTCCCAAATATGTCAATCATTATGCATTGCAACAACCTTTAAGCCTTCCATCATTTAGGCAATGTAATTAAAAACAGGTGCTGTTAAAAAAAAACCCTGCTTGTTTACATAAGTTTCAATGCTTTAGAATCAGAAACCAGAACCAATCAATTCACCTGCATTATTGAGACAGTTTACTTCTTTCTGGGTTCCTTTTTTTTTTTTTTTTTTTTCAAGTGGGCGTGTCGACTGTGTTTGGAGCGCGACCTGATTGGCTGGTTGAGTTGAGCTGTTTTGACTGATTCATATGGTGAGACACTTCAAAACAAAAGTCTTTTAGCTAGCAAATGAGTAAAATAAATAGTTATCTGTTAAATATAAAAGGATATGTAGCAGGTGCCAAAGTAATATGCTGAAAACAGTCATGTCAGCTATAGTAACAAGACTGTGGAGCGTTTGACAGTGAGTGTTGTTCCGAAGAAAGAGCCAAGAAAGTCTGAAGAAAGCGAAAAGGCCGCTGGTAGGAAAGAATGAGCGCAGATGAGAGCTCGTGAAATACTTATGGACACCCTTGCGCCATCTGCTGGTCAAAACGAAGCACAACATGCTGCTGATATTTGCGTTAAACTATATATAAAATGATAGCAATAATAATAATGCATTTTTATTTATTAAATGTATCTTTATTTTATATTAAATATTATATATGATCATTTTAACATGTTATGCAACACAAACATGTGGAACACATCATTCAAGAAACAAAAGCAATCTTTTTTGTTTTTTATTTTGTTGTTGGGACCATGACATATTACTTTTTTCTATAGGGACATAATGAATTGCATGTTCACACACTTTTTAAAAGAGCAAAATCTAAACCGAATATAGATGCTAAAAATAAATAAACACTGGAAATGAAAACTCTCACCCACGAATGAAATCATTGAAGAGCTGGAGGAAAGTGCATTTTGATTCTTATGACAGGTTATGTGACCCGACATAATATATTTACAAGCAAACAAAATTCAAAAACATAAAAAAAAAGAAAAAAAGAAAGAAGAAGAGGGTTGTGGGATTGTACATGGTTTTGGGTTTAAGGTCAACATATTCCCATAAATACCCAGAGAACAAATACCATTGATGTCCTGAGTTTTCATGTGATCTCAATTCTGCTCTGCAGAAACACCGATACAAACGTCCTGAGAGGTCTCAGATAGGATATGGTAACCCCAGGATATGCAGTTAACACTAGCTTAATAAAGAAAAGGGAAAATCAGATCAACAGTGATATAAATTCCATACGCAGTACCTTGGGAACCGATCATGTCTCTATATAATTAAACTCTGGAATGATGTGGAAGAATTGGTCTATGATTATAAGGAACGTCACTATTGTTAGATAAGAAAAGCCAAACAACCGATTAAAATTACAATTAAAATTATACAGTTCAGCCAGTGACGGTCCAAATGATTTACTGCAATTCAGAAAGAACCAGTGACAAATAACTCTTTCTATAAACTTTTTTTTTTAAGAAATAGAAAATGAAAACTCTATTCACTCACCCTCAGGTCGATCCAAACCTGTATGACTTTCTATCATCCGTGGAACACAAAAAAAGGCATTTAGAAAAATCTCCAGGCCACTGTTTCTATACAACAGTGTCTAGCAAACCCAAAAAGCATATATTAATTAAATTTCAGTGACACAAAATATGGAAGACAGAAAGTCATAGTGGTTTTTAACGACATAATGTAAGGTTGAGTACATGAATTGACTGAATTTTCATTTTTGGTGAACTATATTGTTAGCCGAATTTCAGTTTCTTTATTTCAAACACTGCAGAAATATATGTCTCAAATGGCAAACATTATTTTGTAAAAAATGCATATGCTCAGACATACTTTCACCCAGCCATCTAACGACTTACATATTTTTCTGTACTTTTAAACCTAAAACAAAAGTTGTGAACTGAGCTCAGAAACAGCTCTGGAAAATAGATGCTGCTGCCTGAGGAATAATGACCTCATATCTTCCCTGCAGCCAATCAGGACACAGTGTGAATACAGCCACTGCTGACTCACTTCCTGTCCGTGGCTACAGTTCTGGAGGAGAAAACTTTACAGTTCTTCAGTGCCTGTAATCAGTGCAGTGGATGAAAGCATTTACGGACAAAACAATTACAACAAACAGAGTAGAAAAGATAGATTTATAGAAAAATACCTAAAAGCATTCAGTAAGGCTGTTCGTTTTACTTTCACACGACTGATATGATGATTAGTAAACATGAAGTCTCATTTACACTCTCGAACCATTAAATCTCAGCACTGTTTATGTGTCAAAACTGAGAAGTATACGTGGCATGGCTGTGAGATTACTCTTTTTGAGCAGGCACGATAAGATTTCAAAGCGGTACTAGCACCATAATCTGACCAAACAGAATGTATCATTTTTCCAACTGCTGTTACATCTCACACACATTCAAATGTACTAGATTTTTCTATTCATACTCCATTGACCATAATACTGTTGCTTTGTAATACTTCTTTTGACCTGTAGAGGACAGCAGGGAGCTGTGACTCTATGCTTTCCCAGCTTTGGAAGTTTTGTACAAAATAATAAGTAGCCAATAGGCCTAAAGATGTTGGTATACTTTTTCAAACAGGTTGTACAAACACAGGTACCTTCTGTTTCCTCACAAATCCACTGCGTTGTTTCCACCTTCAACATCTGTCGTTTTTCCTGCATTTTCCACATTCTTATACCCATTCTTTACAACATCCCATCTATGGTTGAAATTTACATCATGCACATTAAAAACAGAAAATCAAAGCATACGTTCAGCTTAATAATTCTAAGACTGTTATGCTGTCAATTACAACAGAAAATACGTTATTAACAAGCACTTGCAGTGAGAATCTATGGGGTAATATATTGCAAAGGGTTGAAAATTTGAAATATTTGTTAAAGCACTTATATTAACTACCCAACCTCATTTTCAAACTCTTCCTACTCAAACGCACCTGATTCATTCATGATCAACTCATTAGTAGAAACTCCATAAATAGATCCAGGACATAAAAATGTGTACCGTAGGTGTGCCTCCAGGAATAGGTTTGGGAAAAACTAATCTAAATAATACCTTTTGCAATGGGACTACTTTTCTAGGTGGATGAATTTACCGGCATAATGCTTCTGAGTGGAGTTTAGTGGCTTTACATGGCCATAATTGGTTGAAGTTGGATAACTTTTCACAGAAAAGGCTAGTAGGTCATTTAAAAACAGTAGGTAATTTAGAAAATCGCGTGGCTATACTTCCGTGTGTATTTTAAAGGAGCAATGACTTGCTTCATAGACTTCCACTGTAAGTGCAAGCTATTTTGTTATTTTCTCAGGTAACCAACATCATGTAACAGATGCTGTTGACAGAGCTTAACTTGTATTGAACTTAGAATATTCATTTAAACAAGTGATTATAAAGGTGCCAAATTGTCAGCACAATTTTAAATCACACAATGTGTCACAAAAGAAAACAGGCTGCTGGGAAAATGGCACATCTATTGATTGGTGTTTAAAAGCAACGCAAACATAAACCTAAATAACACTAAAAAATAAGATCTTAAACCATTTACTGCCTAAACATACATAAAAAGGATTGTTCAAACATAACATGTTATGCTCTTGTCCAAAAGTACCTTAAAAGTTGGTTAATTCCACCTCAGTTGAGAAATGACTATTAGAACATCAGTACACACACAGATCTGGCTGTGCCATCTAAGAAACCCTAAACTCAGATATGTGCTGGACTTCAATTCATAAGCATCAATAATGGCAAGAAAACTGTATAACACTGACTGGAATGATTCAAGGCCTTGAAAACACAAGTGTCCGGTCGCCTCCCCTTCTCAAACCCAGTACTGGTTCTTTTTCAGAGCAGGGTTTGTTGTCCGACAGTGCTGTATTAACTCAGGATCCGCCCCTTTGGAGTCCATGTTTGACATGGGGATGTTGTTCGCAGGATCTGTTTTCCTAAAAGTCTCCTGATTCACATCTCCGTTCTTCGGCTTTGCCGCCACCGTTTGGACATTGTGCTTCCCGGTTTTGTTGCGACGGACCAAGTAGTAGGCCAGCATTGCGGCCAGGAGCATGAGTAGGAGGATGACGAGAATGGGAATAAGGATAGCCCACAGTGTATTTCGTCTAGACACCACAGGAGTCGCTGTAGTGCTGCCAGAAGCCACATCACCATCTCCTCTCCACCTGGGCTCGGCTTGACCTGGATCGCTCTTGACGAACACCGGTGGCACTTTGAGCAGTGTAGCACCATACACTCTAGAAGGGTCGTAAGGGACCACATGGAAGCGCAAAACGCACTCTGCAGGAGGAACGCTTTTTTCTTTTAGGAGGAAGCGTGCTTCATCTTGACCTTGACCTCCAGCGTTTTGACCCCCAGTTGTGTTTAAGATCTCCAGAGCTACCCGACCTTCATCCAGGTCTTGTTGGGTGAAGGAACTCACTGGTTGGCCATCATCTTGCCCACCCCTCTTGATGAACCGAGCTCCTTGAGGTTGTTGGATCATGCTGAAGGTTGGAGATGTTCTGGTCTTGTTGGCCAGAGGTGTAGCATCCAGCAACTTTCTGTCTACGAGTACAGTAGCACCTCTGGGGAGCAGGGGATTCTGGGCCACCTTCGCCAGTGGTTTCACGGTAATGTTGAGGACGGAGGACACATTCGCCGCCCTGCTTCGGGCCATAAATGCCACACTATCTCTCGGTGAGGTGGACTTAATGAAACGGACACTCACTCTTCCCTGTTTGATCTGCTTCTGCGTGAAAGCCGATGTGGGCTGTCTGTCCACCATTACGGCTGCATATTTTGGGACACTGGTGATCTTATAGAGTACATCTTCCTCGACAGGACCCCCAGTGGAGGTGCTCAGCATGTCCTCTGTGATTAGCGTCTCGTCATCTCCCTGCCTTACATGGATCTCTGGAGCTTTTTTCAGTATCAGAGACTTGGCCAGGATTCCGATATGCAGCGTGTATGGGTCTGTTTGGTGTTTCCCATCAGACACTATAAATTCCATGAAGCCATCGGACAGACTTCCATCGCTAACAAAAGCAACCCGCCCAGTGTTGATGTCTTCCTGGCTGAACTGGTTGATCCGGTCTCCGGAGTCAGTGTAGATGACATATCCATTAGCTGGATTCTTGGAGATGGTAAATCGGACCTCGTCCGGTGTGCTGTCCTGGTCAACCGTGTTGAGGTAGTTTTTGGAGATGATGGTCGTGGAGCCCTGGAGTGCTTCCAGGAGCAGGTCCAAGCTTACAAGTTCTGGCGGGTTTGAGTCTCGCCGTCTGATGGAGATCAGGAAGATCTCCTCCAGAACCACGGCACCGGGCTGGACTTGCGGAGTGCGGCCACTGGGGTTCAGATGGACCCGGAAAGAGAAGCTATCAGAAGATGCTCCGGAGTCATCGTGATTGTACTCTACATCACCACGTACCACGTCATCCTGCAGGAAACGGGGAGCATCGCGAGGCAGGTCAGACCCCCCGAGAGTGAGTCGTCCATGATCGGGGAACCGACGCACTTCATAGACAATGTCTTGCCCCGTCCGCTTCTGCTCAGGCAAACTGGCCAGCAGGTTAGAAGCATCCAAAACAGAGATGTCAATCAGTTTAGACTGACCCTGCACCACAGACACACCTGCAACACATTAACAAAACACCAAAGGAAAATAATTAAATTACGTTTAATTATTAAACCTGTGTCCTAGAGATTAGCATACAACATGGACCTGGAGGGCTACTGCCCTGCAGAGTTTAGCCAAACCATAATTAAACTCACCTACCGGTAATTTTCTAGTAACTCCGAAGACCTTGATTAGCTTGTTTGGTGGTCTTTGATTAGGTTTTGAGCTAAACTCTGCAGTGCAAGACCAGATACTTGGCATTCAAGTTCCAACCACATTGAGTAACAATGCTCATGCAGAAAATACAAGTTTGAATGTGGCCTGCATTGTGTCCTGTTCCCACCACATTTGCCTATTATTATCAGTCTTCTGTTTATTTTTGTATCAATTGACAGAGAGCACCTACTCCAAAAAATTACATTTAATTGGTAGCTACCTTTGTTCTTCCAGAGCTGAGATGACACATTTTGATTGGCTGCGTAGTATGACACAGTGACTGGCAGGCTGTGACGCAGCTCTGTTGCTGGGGGCGATGTGAGGGCCAGCTCAACAGAATCTTTCAGGACCCAGAAGGGCTCAGCCGGCATCTGATGCTCATAATACACGGCACCTGCATCCAACTGAACACACAAGACAAATCAAAAACCCTTTTATAACTGGCCACAGCCTATAACACTGTTCATAAAACAGATCAAATGGTCAGATGTTGAAGCATCAGACAGCAAATAGGGAAAATAGTTTGAATTCTAAACTTGAAATACTTGCAGATTTCATAAGTTTACATTCAACAGGCAAAATCCTGAATGTAATGAGAGAATAGTGCTGCCCTCTACTGGCCACTAATAATATCTGCACATATGCTGCTCTCTTGTGGCCAGAGATGGCATTACAATGGAAGAGGCTTTAGTGACAACACATTTTAAGGGTTTTTATACAATGTCAAAACAAAAGAATTATTCTGTAAAATAGTACTAATACCAATACTATTACTTCTACTACCGCTAATAAAATATAAACCTTTCGATAATGTAGCTGCACGTGGTTTCCTCTGCAAGTATAATTTCACAAATATACAATATTATTTACCTCAGTCTGTGTGAATCTAGTGATCTCCTCAAACTGTCCACGCTGGTTAGGTTTGATTATTCGTCCCAAGCGAGGAGGTTTCACTAGTGAGTATGTGATTTCATCACCGTCTTCACTTGTTATGGCCCGCAAAATATCTCCACTGATCACCTGCCTGGTGCCTGACAAGCATCACCAAACAAATCATATCACTCCACCGATTTCTTCATGAAAACACATTTTAGCAGCTTTCATTCAGCTATAATTGATATAATTGATTTACAAGGCTGTTCCAGATAAGATTACGGACTGTTCATGATGAGGAAAATGAAAATTTTAAGATTTATGAACAATTTCTCTCTGGGCCAATAAAGATCTTTCATTTGGCCCAGAGAAAGACAGGGATTTGGATTTAAGCCCTGGACGTGTGGAGCCCACCTGGGAAGACCATGAGTTCTCCCTTCGTTTCCATGGAGATGGTGAGCTGTCTTGCCTTGACAGCGAAGTGGTGGAGAGGTGAAGTGTGTTCTCCATCAGTCACAGTGAAGCTGAACCCACCAGACTCTGAGCCTGAGACCAGACACAAGCACATCATATTCACTACATCATGTTATACTCTTAAAACAAGGGTTCTTCAATGGTTCCTTGCAGCACATTACATTTATCAAAGTAAAAGTTCTTTGAGGGAACTTATCTAAAAATTAGCTATACATTTGCTAAAGCGTTTAGAGCGGGCAATAGTGAGTTGCTATGTGGTTGCAAAGTGTTCACAGTAGTTTTAGTGTGTTGCAAAGTTTTCCAAGTTGGTTTAGCGTGTTGCTATTGTTCAAATAGATTTTTTGCATGCTCTATATGATTTCTAAGGTGTTCTGAGTTGTTTTAATGTGTTTTTTTGGGGAGTTTAGCATGCTACTATTATATGATTGCTGAGGTGCTCTGTTTATTGCTGTTTTTAGCATGTTGCTATGCATTCGCTAATATGTTCTGAGTGTGCTGTAGCATGTTGCCATGCAGGTGCTAAACTGTTCCAAATAGTTTATTTATTTATCTTTTTTTGCATGCTGCTACTCTATATGATTGCTAAGTTGTTCTGAGTCGTTTGTAACATGTTGCTATGTGCTAAGGTGTTTTTATCATGTTGCTACTGAATATGACTGCTGTGTTGTTTTTTATGAGGTGCTCAGAACAGTTTTTTGCATGCTGCTACTCTATATGATTGCTAAGTTGTTCTGAGTTGTTTTAACATGTTACTATGCATTTGCTAATGTGGTGAGAGTGGGTTTTGGCATGTTGCTAAAGGTGTTCAGAACAGTTTTTTAGATGCTGCTACTCTATTGCTGAGGTGTCCTGAGGTATTTTAAGTTGTTTTTAGCTTGTTGCTATATGGTTGCTAAGGCATTTTTATTGGGTTTTACTATGATGTTTTGGGAGGTTTTTATTACATTGCTGTGGTGTTCTGAGTGGCTGGGCCTTGAAAGTGGCTTTTAACACGATTCCATGTGGTTGCTAGGCTGTTCTATATGATTGCCACGCCCCAAATCTCTTTTCTGGTCCCTCATCAGGTGGCCTACTGTTTTTTTCTTTAGTAGCCAATATTTTATTCTGCTTTTAAAGGTTTTAAAGGACTCGATTCAAAGAAACTGATGTCAACCCACCCTGATGAATGAATAAAACCTCTCCATTATTAATCTGAGCCTGGGTGAAACTGTCCACCCTGTCATCCGGGGACACTTTAAAGGCAACGATCCCATTGCTGGGCATCTCTAAAGCATACACCAGCTCCTCTGGAGGGGTGTCAAGATCTTCACTGCTCAGCATATTGGCTGTGATTACAGACTCCTCGCCGGCTAGAAGCTGGAAGGAGAGAGCAGACACACAAACAAAGAGAGATAAACAAACCGATAAACAAGATGGAACAACTAAACTGTTGTTTTCAGAGGTGTCTAACTGTCTGGAGTCGTTGGGATGTGAAAGAGGCAGTTATGTCTCCTTTGATGCTGCTCTAATGGATGTGTAATGGACAAGTTGCTGAAAGACATTCTTAAACGATGAAATTCAGCTGGGAGAGTGCAGGGCTGCCGTGTGAGCGCCACACATCAACACGCATTTAACTGTTCCTGAACACTTTCACTGCCTCCATCTACCGCTCTCCTGAGAGACCGAGGGAAAAAACTGGAATTGAGTACATGGCGTAGTGCCCTGGAACAGAAAGGTCTACAAACTCATTATCATTTAGTAATCTAGTTTCCACATAACGTGACCTTCAAGATTTAAGTGCATGTAAAATCATCTCCTTTCCTCCTGCCAGTGCTATTTAATGGGGGGCAATGCAGTGTCATTACCAGGGCAAATATTAGTCATAGCAGATAGCTCTCTGTACTGCCCCCTGGTGACTGTTCAAAGACCTTTACATCACTTCCTGTGTAGTATATGCATGGGCATCCACTAGATGGTAGCACTAGACCAGAGTACAGCATACTCAATACAAATCTCCCAAATTGGGCTGGAAATTGCTGTTTCTTCATACTCAATATTTAATAGATGTAACATGGATCAGAGGCTGCATGGCAAATCAAATCCCAGCATGCCGTGCCGAGGCCTGCTTTGATGGGAAACTGCAATCTCTCTCTGATTAGACTGGTGTGTCTCTATAGTGTCTCTACATTAGAGCACAGGGAGCCCAGAACTGATATATTACTCTGTATGTGTGTGTGTTTGAGTAATTGAGTGATTGTGTTTGTGTGGATGAATCTCACAAAAGTTTCATGTTTCGTGCCATAATCAAAAGGAAAACCACATGAAATTGTAAAATGAAGCCATTTTGGGAACAGTGCGATTTTTGGCGCTGGGACAATAATTGCAACAAAATGCAAAACAGAGCTCATCCACATTACTGTAATGTGAAAATTACGATTTCTTATTATACCATAGTAGTATTTGTTGTACTGAATTTAATTTACCCAATTTTAATTCCAATAAAGACATTTTTTTGGCCACATTGCAGTCATTAGAATTATTTATTTATTTTTTTTGCATTATGCAGTTAATTCTATTCATATCACAATAATACAATAATATAATATAAAATATACATAACTATAATTTCTGCATATTACTGTATAAATGTATAATTGTTTAATTTTTTCTGGCTATATATATGTATATACACACACACACACTTAATTATTATATATAATTATTAATAAATAATAAATAAATAAATAAATAAATGTTATAATTATTACATATTTCAATCTATTTTTCCCCTTTTGATTTTAGGTGAAATATGAATCAGGCACTTTCTAGTGAAATCACCTAATTATAAGTGTGTGTTAAATACTGTGCTGGTAAAACTTGTGTTTACAATTTTGGAAAGAGCAGGCCTGAATTTTCGACTTTCTCTGTTATTATCATCAGTAACCATCGAAAATTGAGGTGTTCCTGGATTAAAGCATGTCTGATACAGAGACAGACAGACAGAGAGAAGGCACGCGCGCGAGAGAAGGGGAACTATCCGCATGTGGAAAAACACACATATCATTATTTCACATTTTGCGGGAGTCGAGCGGCGTCTCTGATTGGTCGGCTTTCCCTCCAGCCCAGAAGCCGAATTCTTGCCACCGTCATGGTTTTCCAAAAATATGAGTTTCCACGGCGACCAGAAACCACAGACAACATCGAGCAAGCACTGAATGACACTCTGTGTTCCAGCGGAGGGAGTCGCTCTGAATTTTCCGACTACGTCTCTGTTCTAGAAGCTTCATTAATGTTTAAAACAGGGAAAATGGTCTCGGTGTACCTCCATTCCGGTGTTGCGTTGGAGGCGGGGCGGCTCGTCGTTCACCGGGAGGATGGTGATGCCGATGGTCTGGGACACACTCCGTCGGGTGATGTGAAAAGCGGTCGCCGTGAAGGTGAAACTGTCCTCTGTGGTCTCGCTGCTGTCGTGGAAGTAGTACACCTGTCCCTGTTGTACCTGAGGAAACACAACATACGCAACAGACATCAAAAATACAGTCACACACACACCCCTAATCCCTTTTCTGACCATTAGGGCATTTTTGGTTTTACAGCGGCTTTATTTTGTCATTTTTTCAAGTGACAGTAAAAACATCCTTTTAAAATTCTGTAGATGCAGTTTCCCTCCAAAAAGATGAAATAAATAAACAAAAACTACCATGGGAACCATAGTTCCTGTTTTCAGGATTGTTTCATGTTGCTAATCAGAATCTTCCTGTATTTTTTGGCACTTGTTATTTATAGTATAACCCTCATGTAGTGTAGAGGGTTTTCTTTTTCCTAAAAATGCTAGTCGATGCTAGTTAAAACCTAACAATTTACAAAGGATTTTTGTATTTGTTGCCCCCCTACATCTTCTTGTAAAAAGCTTCCAAAAAAAAATTACTCATAAATTTCTTGTTATGCTATATTTTTTACCAGATATCGGATTCAATCTTTTTATCAGCTTGTTTTCTTTCAATTGGCACAGGTTTTGTATTTGTTTTTGGAACTGACTGATCACCTTACTGATCTTAGCTTATGCACCTCAGTTTTTGAGCAAATATTGCCATACTTATCCACAAATAATGTTTTTTTGTTTTTTTTCACTCAAAAACTGAGGTGCCTAAGTTCAGATCAATGAGGCCTATGATCAATCATTTCTAAAAAGAAATACAAAACCTGTCCTAATTAAAAGAAAACAAGTTCACAAAAAGGCAGAATCCTATATTTGTTAACACAGCATAATGAGAGATTTACAAGCAATTTTTTTTAAAAAGGCTGGTGATTTTTGACCCAGAACACCAAATTAGATAAAAGATTTTCAGCACAGCACAACGAATAGTAATGAAAATAATGGAGGAAGCTTATCCCAAAAATGCATTTGAATCGCAGTAACCATGAAAAATATCACAAGTCGGACTCAAATGTATGTCTGAACATGTGCCACATCTCCAACCTTTTTTTATTTATAAGATTAACGTGGTTGTGAATAGTGAAGCTGTTTTTCCAAACAAGCCATTTCTCAATCCGTTTCATTACATAATTAAATATACATCTGTCACACTGAAACTTAATGTGGGTGGTCAGATGCACTTTTTAAACAAAGTGCAGATTTAGTCAAACAAACATAATGCAAACTCTAGGAAGCCCCACAGCTGCGAGCGCGCGTCATGTGAAACTGAAGTATGTTAGTGTGTCCGGCGCAGGAGGCCAGACGTCTGCCGTTTGTCATATGCTATACAGATTTTAACAGGCTCCAGATGATCAGATCATTGCACACAGTACAAACTACATAGTACAAACGACCACAAGTCCTCACATTTTCTTCAGACAACATAAAAATCTAATCAGCATTTAATTTAGGCTTATTTTCATTAGTACGAGCACCAAACTCCAAGAGCTAAGCCCAAGCTTATGCTAACAGAATTTTTAGCAGAGAAAAGCTGTGCTTCACCTCTTTCTGACATTGTTTAAGTCTGCATATTCTCACATTTGTCAGGAAATCGATAACTTATGGCGTATGTTTATGGAAGATGCCATTTGGAATCGAGGTGAAATGTTTTATGTAAGAATCTTAGTTTATTTTTGGCCTTCTTAACATTTTTATTTATAAGAGGCATTTAAAGAAGACAGAGGACAGGCAACCATGGGAAGAATATGACAAGCTGGATTCAAATCCTATTAAGCATGCAAGCAATACAAACTGCAAAACATTTTTATTAAAATGTTGTAAAAACAAGATACATTTCTATTACATTGGTCACAGATGTCAACATGGACAGGTTTGTGACATACAGTACCGTCCTCAAAAACATTAATAATGCTGATATTAATCAAATATATAAAGGGATAGTTCACCTAAAAATGAAATTTCGGTCAGTATTAACTCTCTTGTCGTTCTAAACCTGTATGATTATTTTTTTTGCAGTGGAACTTAAAAGATATGTTATAACCAAACATTTCTGGTTTCCATTGACCATTATTGAAGAAAACCCTGGACCACAAAACCAGTCTTAAGTCGCTGGGGTATATTTGTAGCAATAGCCAAAAATACATTGAATGGGTCAAAATTATCGATTTTTCTTTTATGCCAAAAATCATTAGGATATTAAGTAAAGATCATGTTCCATGAAGATATTTTGTAAATTACTTGCAGTAAATGTATAAAAACTTCATTTTTTATTAGTAATATGCATTGCTAAGAACTTCATTTGGACAACTTTAAAGGCGATTTTCTCAATATTTTTATTTTTTTGCACCCTCAGATTCCAGATTTTCAAATAGTTGTATCTCAGCCAAATATTGTCCGATCCTAACAAACCATACATCAATGGAAAGCTTATTTATTCAGATTTCATATGATGTATAAAGCTCAATTTTGGAAAATGTACACTTAAGACTGGTTTTGTCGTCCAGGGTCACATATAATCAATGGGAACCAAAACTTTGGTTACCAACATTCAATGTTCAACTTAGAAATATCTTCTTTTAAGTTCCACAAAAGAAATAAAGTGACAGGTTTGGGACAACATGAGGGTGAGTAAATGATTTCCATTTCATTTTTGGGTGATTATCCCATTGATAATGTTAATACGAGTTTGATTTACTACAATAAACAACTTTGGCACTTGTTGTCCAATGTAAAATCAAAGTCCGAAGGAAAACGCCAAAGCTGTTTCACATTATTCTGCTGTTGTTTAGTCTGCATTTGTTATGAAATTGATAACTGCTGGTGACTATCTACATAAAATGTCAATTTTTGTAGCAGAGGAGAAATGTATTCCAGATTGTTTTGTCGTGACATGCTAATATCCGTTCTCTCTCTTTCTTTTTGAAGCCGTGAGCTGTTTTGAGATGTTTTCATCTCAGTGCGTTGTGAATGTTTGCTACTATGCTGCAATGTAAGCTATCATTACAATCTGTCCCCTGGTGTGGCAGCGGTGACCGGCAGTATACAAACCGACCGCTGACTCCGCAACACAGAATAAAGAAACGCCACATTCAGCTCAGTAATGAGCATGACGCATACGTCTTTAATTTAGGAACAATTCCGCCTTGGTTCCTTTCCTGTGCAGTAGTTTCTCTCCATATGGAACATATTAGTTGTGTTTCAGAAAGCATTGCATAACCAAAGAAAGGAAACGTAGCACAGGACAGCGAGAGCCAGAGCAGTTAAGACGTCGTGTATTAAGATGTAGTGTGGAGCGGCTGCACACAATGAAGTTATTCTGACAGCTGGACTAAAGCCACCACAAGACATTGATTCTGAACTTCAAATTCAATCTGTCCTCCATCTGTGATCTCTCTCTCTTTCATCCTTCCCTTCTCTGTCTGATCTGAGAGCTGTGTTCATTGCATAAGATATCTGTCAATCTAACACCCCTCATGTCCTGCTGCGTCAATCGCTGAAGGGAATATTCAGTGTTATTTTCAACTTCAGACCTTCAAAATGTCAACGTCGCTGTTTTCAATAACACCAGCATATGTGACCTGCTTTGTCATTTTGAGTCGCTTAGTTTTTGACAGAAAAAAGTCTCAGCTTTCAATTCAAATGAAAATTCTATTTAAATATTACAATTGTACATTCATACTCCAAACCATTGTTGAGATTTAATATTTGAAATATTGTCAATCAGAAAACAGTATTTTGAAAAAATGACCTCTAAAAAATTCAAAAATTATTATTTTTTTTACAGAATAACTGACAAAATTAGCAGATTTAATCAAATATAATATAACACAATACATCATAATATAATATAACATAACATAATAAAATAATTTAATAATAATAATATATTTGAGCAGTTAAACATGATGTTAGCTATGTACACTGCAAAAAAAAAATAAATAAAAAATAAATAAATAAATAAATATATATATATATATATATATATATATATATATATATATATATATATATATATATATATATATAAATTACTTACTGGGTATTTGTCTTGTTTTCCAGTAAATTATTTAAAATTATTTAAAATTAAGTGAGTTTATACCTAAAACTAAAAAAAAAATAAAAATAAATAAAAAATCTGTCAATGAGACCAGAAAAGATCAACTTAATTCAAAGGGAAAACAAGTTTATTTTTCCAAGTCTATTGGCAGAAATCTGTTCTTATTTTAAGCATTAAATCACTCAACTGTGATATTTCTTTCAGAAAAAGACCTTATATATAGTGTCATTTTGCTTCTCAAGTAAATCCAGCTCAATTTAAGAATGTTTAGAGACTTAAGAATGTTGAGAGATGTTTATAGAGATGAAAAACAAGACTAACAAATTAAGCAAGAATTTTTTTTGATGGTTTATTGATGTTTAAAAGTTTTATTGATGTTCTGTGAAGATTTTCCTGCTGTAAATTGTTGCGAAGATGCTAATCTCTCATGCACTACATTAAAAGAGTAACATTTTTAACATCACAATATCACACTATTTGACAACTGAGACTTTGCAATGCTGTTTTGGTAACAGAAATTGAGCCTGAAGTTGAAAATAACCTGTGAAGTTCATCTGTTCTGGCTGAATCGCTCCTGAGTTAACCTGATCTCTGTTCTCAATGTTGCACGCCTGGCGGCGCAGTGTTAATGCTTTATTTGTGGGATATATGGGCTAGTTTATTCTGGCCTGTGGCGGCAGGGAAGCGCAAGTCAGAATTTCCATCAAGTTGGAACGGCAGTCGTAAGAGCAATGTCTAACCGCTCTCAAACAACAGCATACTCATTCCACCGCCAGTCTTTCCCTGTTCATTCTTTCCACTAGAAAACCTCTGGGTCATTCTGCTAGATATCATAATGCAAAGCAGTTTTGGGGGGCCTGCTGGAAACAAAGAGAGCTTAGATAAGTCTTAAAAGACAGTGAGAGAAAGAGAAATTGTTTCTTTGAGCCTCTAAAACACAGCGAGCATCAGACAGGCGTGATCAAGGTCCGCCTCAATAGCTGTTATTCTGTGAACGGCTTGTAATTAAGATGCAGAAAATGCTATTTTATGCCTGACTGTTCCTCAATGATATGGCAAAATGCTACGCAGGGATCCTGGTAGTCTCTGAGAAACCATTACACGAGGCTGTTCGCCCTTTTAATTAAAGCCAATGACAGCTCCTCTGGTTCCAGCGCAGCTCTTTTATCGTGAGAAGAATTAACTCTCATTGCAGGCACAAAGTACAAACAAACAAAACAAACAAGCCTGTAATTACGACATCATTAGTTGTTCCCACTGTTTCCTCTACAAATGAGAACAGTTTACCCAAAAAAGAAAAATTCTGTCATCATCTGCTCACCCTCATGTCGTGACTTTCTTCCTCCTGTGAAACTCACAGCCATTTCCAAGCTGCTCGATCGAACAATGAAAGCATATTGTGACCAGTGGCTGTCAAGCTCCAAAAAGGACAGATAAGCACCATAAAACTTGTTTTTACGACTCAGAAACAACATTTCAAGTTTTCTGAAGTCACATGATAGCTTTACATGAGGAACAGAGCACAGTTTCAGTCATTTATTGATGCTCTCCACTGCAGTTCTTAAATCTCATTTGCATATTTTAGTTGCATCAATATAGCATTATGAGTAATGTGGACTGCTGTTATGGAGATTTTATGTCCTTTCTGGACATTCAGACCTCCTGGACACAATATGAAGTAATTGTATAGTAAAAATCAGTGTGAAGATTGTGCAAAATATCTCATCTTGTGTTCCACAGAAGAAAGTTAGAGAATGAGTAAATTATTACAGGATTTTTAATTTCATGTCAGTGTTGTGATTCTTAACTAAAACTAAAAGAAACCATAACTATTAAAAAAAAAAATTTCAGTAATTAAAAAAATACAAAAAATAAATCTAAACATTCAATGGAAACAATCTATATCCTCTGATGCTCATAAGGACTGACAAACATGTTTCTGAGGTTACTCCTCCCATCCCCACAGCTAATATTCATGGCCACACCTCTGATGCCCATTTAAGGGTTGGTGAACATGTTTTTTTTTAAGATGGCTACTCCTCTTCCCAAGCTTTACAACCATGACCACGCCTCTGAAGTCCTTATTAGGGTTGATGAATGTTTCCGAGGTGAAATGAGAATTAGAAATGTTGCTTTTGCAACTAACTGAAATAAATATTTATGTAAAATGACTAAAACTGAAATAAAAATAAAGCTATATATAATATAAATATATACAGCGGGTAAAATAAGTATTGAACACGTCACCATTTTTCTCAGTAAATATATTTCTAAAGGTGCTGTTGACATGAAATTTTCACCAGATGTCGGTAACAACCCAAGTAATCCATACATACAAAGAAAGCAAAACAAATAAGTTCAGAAATTAATTTCTGTGTAATAAAGTGGAATGACAAGGCATGGAAAGCCAAGACACCAACTGAAATCTATCAGTAATTAGAAAGCAATCCTGCCCCTTGTCAGTGGAATTAATATTAGTTGGTTCAGTCCCAACTGATGGCCTATAAAAAGGTGTCTCATGTATTTCTATACTTCTGGATGTTTCAGTGAGCACTGTTGGGGCCATAATCCGGAAGTGGAAAGCTTCATTTCACCATAAACCGGCAATGACTTGCTCCTCGCAAGATTTCTGACAAATGAGTAAAAATAATTATCAGAAGAGTTGTCCAAGAGCCAAGGACCACTTGTGGAGAGCTTCAGAAAAAGAC
Organism: Onychostoma macrolepis; assembly: GCF_012432095.1. Taxonomy (NCBI): domain Eukaryota; kingdom Metazoa; phylum Chordata; class Actinopteri; order Cypriniformes; family Cyprinidae; genus Onychostoma; species Onychostoma macrolepis. Next base: position 6,272,534 of record NC_081179.1, read on the forward strand.
CTGGAATTAGCATGTATAATTGTTTCAAAGAAAACAAGTAATGGACTCAACCGCTGTGGCCTGTATACACGCTCACCATGCAAGACTCCACTGCTGAAGAAAAAGCATGTTGAAGCTCGTTTAAAGTTTGCTGCACAACATTTAGATAAGCCTGTGAAATACTGGGAGAATATAGTCTGGTCAGATGAGACCAGGCAATCACCTGACTTGAATCCAATAGAATATTTATGGAAAGATCTAAAGATCAGAGTTCATAGAAGAGGCCCATGGAATCTTCAAGATTTGAAGACTGTTTGTGTGGAAGAATGGGCCAAAATCACACCGGAGCAATGCATACGACTAGTTACTCCATACAGGAGGCGTCTTGAAGCTGTCATTACCAACAAAGGCTTTTGTACGAAGTATTAAATCAATTTCAGTAAGCGTGTTCAATACTTTTTCCCTGGGTCATTCCATTTTATTACACAGAACTTAATTTCTGAACTTATTTGTATTGTTTTCTTTGTATGTATGGATTACTTGGGTTGTTACCGACACCTGGTGAAAATTTCATGTCAACAGCACCTTTAGAAATATATTTAATGAGAAAAATGGTGACGTGTTCAATACTTATTTTGCCCGCTGTAAATATATAAAAACAAAAACTAATAAAAGTGACAAAAGCAAATAATAAAATGACTAAAACTTAAATGAAAGTGAAAACTGAACATAAAAATAAAAGCTAATTTAAAATATTAATATAATAAATGACTAATTGTATATAAATAATAGTAAAATGTTGTGTATTTGTTGGCACTCACATCCTCCCAGGTGAAGATGAGAAGTCCATCTTCTTTATCCAGATACTTAATATCTCCATGCTGAGGTGTTTTCTCCATGATAAACTCGATGTTCGTGGAACGGTAGAAGTGGTGTGTGATATTCAGAACCTCTTGGGTCAGTGCCACAGATCCACCCTCCCTCACAGTGAGGTTGACCACCTGGATGGGTATGATGCGTGGAACAATGACCACCTGCACCAGTAGATCTTCTATGGTGGTGAAGCCATTGCTGACATCGACGGTGAAGTGGTCCTGGCCCTGAAGGGAAGCGGAGACGTAAAAGATTCTGCCCAGGTTTATGTCCTCTTGTGTGAAGGATTGAACGTAGTCCAGCACGGGTGACGCTGTACTGTCCGAGCCGTTGTTGAGTTTGACCACATGACCCAGCCGTGGAAAGTCTTTAAAAGAGTACACCATCTCTTTGGGCAGGATGTCTTTTTGCATCACCTAAGAGGATGGCAAGAAGACCTTCAAACGAGTGCAGTAAGAACCTGGAAAAACTGCTTTCAAATACTGCATATGCCTATGGACAGCCAGGTACCAGCTATCTTTTAATAATAATTACCTTCAGAACATGCAGAATATTTCTTTCACAATGTACTCTTTCACTATAGTATTTAAGAAAAGTTAACCTAAAAATGAAAAGCCTCACTGTCATGTCATTCCAAATTCAAACTGTTGAAGAATTTGTATTTGCATACATTTAAATATTACGTTTGATATCTATAATGTTAGGACATGAACTTATTTTGACATGCCATTTTTGAATGGAAATGACATTCAAGAAAGAAAGTTATATGGGTACTACATGAAGATGAGTAAAGGCATTTTATTGTTGGCTGAACTATCCCTTCAATTTTAATCTTTAATCTTTACATAGTTTAAAAGTACATACATTTTTTTGACCTATTAAATGGCCCTGAATGGTACATTATAGAAACCTTGAGCTGTTATCATAAATTAAATTATGCCAAATCCCCTATTTAGCATGTGATAAATCTCAGAAATACTTGGAGGAAAAAGTAGCACAAAACGTAAATCAATGTCAGGCATCACAAATGTCCTAATGAATCTGAGCAGAGGCTGTTTCCTCTACTGCAACACTTGGGTAATTACTGAAAGTACACTCAGTGGAGCGTCAGTAATAGCAGAACCACTGCAGAGTTTCAGCTACATTTGAAACATTTTCTTTCTTCTAAAACACACAGTTTGTAACTAAATGCGACACAGCTCCTGGATAGATTTATGAGACCAGTTTTCAGGGATTTTGGGAGCAGTGCTCTTGCGGTTCTGGAACCTTCCACAACTGTAATACAACAGCTGTTGAACACAAATTATCATTAAGGACTGTTGGAAGTCTTTGTAAACTGATATTAATATTTCTGCTATATGTGAGGTGTTTAAAGCACTGGCTTTCTGCCTTTGGATAACAACTTATGACTTGACATGAAATAACACTCTCATGGCCTCTTTCCTAAAACACAAGTTGAAGAAAACCTTTTTTTGTGTGCGTGTGTGTAAATTGTTGCACTTGATTTGGTAACAATTGTCTTTTTTTTTTTTTTTTGTGACACAAATTAATAAAATTTTGGCATTAAGCGAAAAAATCAGTTCAGAACTGTTGTTGTTTAAACCCAATTCACTACAGTACAATAATTATATCTGAGCAGCAGCTTTCAATTTTATGTTTGAACCACAAATGGCAATAGAGAGTTCTGTGCATGTACAAGAATGGTTTTTACAAACAATTTACACACGTTTAAGCATAAACAATTTTTCAAAATATGTACTTAAAACAAGAAAAAACATGCCATAAATGCCAACAGAATGTCAAAATTCATTAATATTTAAAAAAATATATTTAAGAAAGATAGTTTTACCTCCAGGTGGCTTGTGTCAATAACAGAATGCTCTCCTTCATAGGCAAGGATCACCAGGTTTGACACGACCTTTGGCTGTGACAGGTATCCTTTCTTGAATATCTTAATCCTGAAAGTGCCCTCTGTGGACCAGCCCTTAGCTTGCACAGTGAAGGCAAAGGAATCTTTCGAGCTAAGGCTCTGGTCACTGTGTTCATAGGAGACCACACCCTTAGTCAGGTCCTCTTGTGTAAATGTGGACGATTCAATTCCACTGACTATAATCCTACCATCACTGGGAGGAGAAGTCACATCATAAATGATCTCAGCTGCGCTTCTGATGTCCATGTTGGTCTCTGCACTTAGCAGACTGGTGTTCAGTGTCTTGGTGCTACCATGGTCCATGACCACCATGGTATTGTTGGCTATACTTAGATAAGGGTCACCTGCTTGCACCTGAAGTACAGCTGTTGTCTTATGTAAACCATCAGATACTTGAAGTTGGAATCGCTCACGATCTGCCCCATGGTGGACAAACAAAACCTTCCCATCCCTCAGGTCAGCCTGGTTAAAGCGGTATAGAGGTTGTGTTGGGTCTGCTGCAGAGACAATGTTTCCTGAAAGAATTCCCACTCTCACGTAAACCAGCTGGGTGTCATTAAAGTCAGAGTCATTGTCTTTGAACAAAATATCATCAGTGGTCAATAAATGCTGGCCATTTCTGACAACATTAAAAGGTTTGTGGATTACCCTTTGAGGTACGTAGTCATTCCTGGATTGTATTGCAATGTTAAACACTCCCCTCATTACCTCGTGACCCTCTTCTTGCCAACCATTGCCACCTCTTGAATCAAATACCAGAAAGGAAAACTGGTCATGACTTGTCTCTGATCCATCATGTTTGTAGACCAGCCTGTTCAAAGAGAGATCCTCATTACTAAAGACCCGAATTGCACCATCAAACCTTTGCACTCCTGGTGGGGAGTCTCTGATAAGACGACCATTTTTGGGATCTTGTACTATCCTGTACACAAAGTCTGTTGAGGTGGAGGTTTGAACCCAGAGATATTCTTTATTTATAATGTTTTCATTTCCTTCCAGCACAACAAGTCTCTCATTGATAAGGGCAGGAGCATCAGAATCAGCCTTGATTTTGATTGGAAAGGTGTACACTCTGGAGTACTGATCCTCTGTGAATACTTTGAACTGGAACTGATCCTCAAAGTCAACCGCTCTGCGGACATGAGGACTGTAACTGATGAAACCGTTCAAAATGTCTTGTTGGGTGAAGGTACCACCATCAGACAACTCTTGATCAAGCATCATCAAGGCTCCCTGGACTGGGCTTTTTGTAATCATGTACTGGGCTGATATTGAATCAATGTTGCTTTCCATCACAAAAGCTTGTAGTTGTTCAAGTTTAATGACCTTTTGCTGCCCATCTTCAACTTCTAGAGGAACACTTTTAGCTATTCCTATAAAGGCAGGCATGATCTTTATCATAAATAAGTTGTCTGGGAGGACGACCTGTCCAAGCTGTGCATTGAAGTGAATAAACTCTGTTTCTGTGCCCTTGAGATCAGCTGTGGGGTTGGGAACGTATTTCAGTCGGTTCTGCTCCAGATCAGACTGGTGAAATAGTGTGACTCTTTTTGGTAACCCATCATCTGAGATCAACTGCAGTTCTCCAAACTGAAGTGGCTGAGTGACATTATATACAACGTCGCCAGTTTTTGGAGTTGCAGAAATGGCCAGATTTTGTATTCCAATAGGGGTGCTGTCATCCTGGGTGATCAGAAGGCCAGTATTTGTGACTACAGTCATCTGTGGCTGGGTTATAAGCAACTTAAATGTGCTTGACTGGCTAACCGAATCTCCATCTGAGACCTGCAGGATAAGTTCTGGCACTTCTCCACCTTTGTGCACATAGTAGATATTTCCTTCTTTCAGTTGTCTACAAGTGAACTCTCTTAGACCAAATCCTGGCTGTTGAGCATTCTCCAGATATCCAGCAGCAGCAGGGTCCGATGTGACTGTGACCTTGAGTTCATCACAACGATTGTCGGAGTCTGAGATTTTGATGAGGTTTGGGCTCAAACGTGTGCTCCCATTAGCTGTGATTGAGATGTCACCTGCACTGAGCTGAGGGATGTCATTGACGGGGATGATCTCCACCGGTAGCACATAATTGCGTGCAACACTCAAGCACTGTGGGAGATTCGTTCCATGAACAGTCACCTCTAGCTGGATTTGATCTCCATACCTTTCATTGCCATCATGAAGATACTTGATTTTCTTGTTGACAACATCCAGAAAGGTAAACTTCTTTACTCTTGTCTGTCTTAGGTTCATATCAACCAGTCCATACCAAGGATTGTTCAGCAGAGTAAAGATGATCTCAGATTCACGAACACCTGCAGCTTTTAGGTTAAATGTTGGGTTTAGGTTTACGATGTCGATGTTGGCCTCTCCTCCTTCAGGAACCAGCAGAGGAGTGATGTCCAGGAGCCTGGAAATATTGCGGAACATCTCTGGCAAGTCCTCTGTAGGAGAACAGTGTCTTTCATCAGTATTGACATTAATGTATGTGATTCTTACTGGAGGTGTAGTTGTTAACTCCAAATCTTCATCATAAGTCGAGTAATCATATTCTCCTTCACATTTCACATGAATGTCTTTAGTTATCAGAGCATCCTGCAGGCTTCTGCCCTTCTGATTCACCTTGATTTCTCCTAAACATCCAATAAAGGACTCCGTTGTGACCTCTTCCTCCATACGAGCCAAATAACTTTGAAACACATCCTTCATCTTCTTTTGAATGCCTCCCAGGTACAGGTTCCCCACTAGATCCAGCTTTTCCGTCTCATTAAGAGGGAGTGAAACCATTTGACTGTCCACATATATCAAGAACTCATTGGGGTCAATTTGAACTTTTACTCTGTGCCACTGATCATCATCCACTTTCACCTCCACATTTTCTAGCACATTCATTCCACTTCCCAGATCCATTACACCTTTTAGGAACCCTCCTGACACTCCGATTGCAATGAAGTCCGTCTGTTGTCCTGGGTGGAAGAGCAACAGAGCATCCTCAATGGTCGTCTTCATCAGCATCTCCAGGCTACGGGAGCTTGAGCTAGGTCTGGTCCAGGTAGGGAAAGAGATGAACGATTCTGGACTTATAAAGCTTGTGGCGTCTCCGTCCCCTGCCTCAAACTCATTGCTGCAGCTCTCCTTGGTGTCATAACAGACTGTAGCTGCTGAAGCCAGAATATCAAAGTCATGAGACTCAAACATAATGTTGTTCATGCAGCCACGCAGGGAGGGAACAGCTGTGCTCAGGTACTCCACTTCCAGGTCCCTCACGCCTCCAAGAAACACACCCTGGTCGATGTTCAGGTCCTCATCTTCATTCTCCACTGGGATGAAGGTTGTGTACAGGTTGTCCACAGCCATAGTAAGTTTGGAGTCTTTCAGAATGAGAGACACATGATGGTCCAGAAGGTTACTGAGCTGGAGACCCATGGTGGAGGAGAGAACCTTTTCTCCGGAGCCCATGTTAATCCTAGCCTGTAAAGATACACACAAATGAATTATTAAACAACAAAAGTGACTGAAGAAGCAAAACATCATGTTTACATTTACTGGAAAAAAAAATTGCTTGTGCTGTTTGCCTGTGAAAAAGTTGCTGCCATGATATTAGGGTGTTTAGCTGGTTAGAGCTGGTTTAAGCTGGTCCTTAGTTGGTCATGAGCTGGTTATATGCTGGTCCTGAGCAGGAGCTAGTAGCTCAAACCAGCTACCATGCTTCAAAAAAGCTAACCAGCATATGCTGTTTTTTTCAAATAGGGCAACAAGGCGTTTTTAATGCAGTTTCTAAGCTGCTCTGAGTGTTTTGTAGTACATTGCTAATCGCTTGCTAAGATGATCTGGTTTATTTCCTGCGATATCATTTGAGGTAACATTCATGTTTGTAGCACAAATTGGCTGGAGGAATTGCACGCTGAAGGGTTAATACTTGTTAGTATAAGAAGTTTGTTTCCTTGCTCCAAAAGCACAACTAGGTAATCTTATCTTATCTTAATGCATGTGTTTTTGCTTCTCAGGTACATTTATCTTTAGACATTTTTATAGAAAACAAGACAAAGGTACTGGTTAATAGTATGATTTTTCACAGTGCATTATACATGCATTCAGCTGTGAAATTCTAATACAGACTTTGCTGGATCAGTTGGCTACACAGTATTTCAAACACTCTGTAGCCACTTAAACTGAAAATATCACAGATCTCATTTCAGATCTGCAGCCTCCAAAGAAAAAAAAAGTAAATCTGCATGAATTGAATATGTCGGTGAAAATGTGTTTTTAATGACAAATCCTTCCACCGATGAAATAGTCTTGGTACCATTTCACATTGCAGCATAACGCAGGCAGTTTGAGCGTCTGTGTTTATCTATGCGGAGCGGGAGCCATTTTCTAGGGAGGCTGCAGATGAAGAAGAAATATCTCAGAGCAAACCAGTAACTCATTCAAGCCGTGGAAGCTTTTTCCATGTGTTGAGCTGAAAAACTGTGACGATTCAGTCACAGCGGAGCTGGAATCGAATGTGAGTCATCCCTCTCACCACAAACCAAACGGCTGCTTCTCAAAAACTCACAAGAGATTTTCTCAGTGTGTGGCTTCTTCTGGGGCCCTGAAGTCTTGAAGGGCCATGAGAAAATAGTGGAGATTTTATTTATTTGTCTAGTCAGTCTGGGTTTTAATTTACATTACAAAGTAGATATTTTACAGAACTGCACCCTGTGCTTTCTGATTTTGCCAGATTTGATCTATATCATTAGTGTATAAGTAGTCATATACAAGGCACATGTATCCAAAGCAGTTTAACACATAAAGAGTGTTCACACTGACAGTGAATTATAGCAACAAAGCAACTAGAATTCAAAGGGTGATTTAAGGTGACATGAACAGCTGTTGTTGATCTAAATGTACTGTATTTCACCTGTAATCTGCCATTGTAGAGCTCCAGCGAGAGGTAATCTCTGTGTCCCGCCGCCAGTAGGAGTAGGCCGCTACGTCTGCTTGTTTTAAATTGAAGCGACACTTGAAAACTTGACAGGTCCTGAATGGCATCTATCCGACAGTAGCTGTCCCCGAAATAGGAAGCTGCAAACACAGAGGGAGATTTTTTTTTAATTTGAAATATTTTAATGATGACGTGCACCATTAATGTGTGAATGTGGAAGTGGGAAGACACACAGCAGATGGAAGTTTGAATTGAAAACTTTTCCAGCTGTCTTGTCAGCTGTTGTATAGAAATGACATTGTTCTGGAGAGTTCCAGCTTCGGCCCCATGAGAATGTTTATATAACTGCTTTTCTGCAGGATTTCCAGAGCTTAGTGTAGTAATGTTCGGCTGTATGCTAATGTAGCCACCTGCCTTGGATTGCAAATTTGATTTTTTTTTTTTCCCTCTATTGCTTTCACTCCTTTAGTAAATCATTCACACATCACTCCTGGGCCTTATGTCAAGGAGATCCCTGTTCCATTGAATACGTTTCCAGGGGCCAAATCAACAGTGTCTGCGCCTCGGTAACATTATAAGGCCAGACTTATTGGGAAACCCCTTCATGGAATTCTGGGAAGGATCCAGAAATGGAACATTCTCACAGGAACTATGGTCAAACGTCTTGGTAGAGGGTCAGGAGTCAATTTATGACTCATGTAATTCCCTTATCCGAGATCATCAACAGGATACTATTGTTACAACAAAAACGTCACATATTAGGCAAATACTGATCAAATTTACTATGGTAAATTAAGGTTAAAAATATCACAATGATATATTCATACGAATTAAAGGAACAGTTCACCCAAAATTAAAAAGTCTTTCATCATTACTCACCCCTTGTTGAATGAACCATTTGATCTGGTTCACAAACCAATCTGAAAGATTTATTGAGTGATTCGATACTTGAGTTGACTCAATCTAATGTGAATCCAAGGTGAATCACTCTTTTTGCCTGTTTACTTGAACTCACTAAATTATTCAGACAAAAATTACCAATAAAACACTGACTTAAATTTTGATTTGTTCCTCACACAAAGCTAAAGTATGACATCAGAAGACTTGGAATACAGTCATCTGGAGTACTTTCATGGTTATTTTCCATCCTTTTTGAAACTTGAACGTTTGTACCCTTTAATTGTAATTGCTTGGAAACATAGCAGTAGATTCTTCAAATTCCTTGTTCCACATAAGAAAGTGAATCTGGGTTTGGAATGACATGAGGTTGAATAAATAATGACAGATTTTTGAGTAAATGACTTCTTTATCCTGTTAAATATACTGTACATAATAGAGTAGCATCTGAAATCATTCAGCAAAATTTACTGTCATTAGCTAACCGCTACTTCTAAGACAGTGGCATCCTGCCTAGTTGCGTTTTTGTTTGTTCCTTTGTATTCATGCACAAAGAAAATAAAATGTTTTGAGAGATATATAGCACTTAATACTCACCATAAATAAAGTGAACTGGATGTGCAGAAAACTATCTGAGTAAACTATTTTCATGCGCCAAAAGACCATCTTTAGAGTAATTGAAACACCCATTTGCACTCTGAGTGAGCGATGCATCAAAAGCACCAGAAATCTTCACAGTTCAGCAAAAGGTTCTCACAGATACCCCCTATATACATTCAGTCGATGCACTCCAAAAAACAAACACATAAATCTCGCCGAAAGAGCCAAACACAACAGGAGGCACAGCAAAACTCATATGATCTCTCATATAATAATCTATAATGCTGAAAAGGTTATAACATTTAGATCTGAGCCTGCAAAAGACTGTCCACACAGATCTGAGGTCCTCAGATAGCATATAAAGTAGATAGAGCCCAGAAAAGCAAGATGAATTTTAATGAAGCTACATTTATCTGAAGCCTGTAACTCCGATTTGGAGCTCAACGACCTTCTGCAAGGTCCAGAGAGAGAATATATGGAATGAGCTGGGAATATTTCCCTCAGCTTTACGATCATCAGATCTGTTTTTGTTGGAAAATTCACCGCGCACACGGGAGGTAGAATGGGCAACTGGACCCCAAGGACTCTGAGGTTCAATCCGCCGTCGGTGCGCAATGAGCATGCTCAGAACAGAAAAGACACAAGGGCCACAGTGAGCACAGCCAGCACATATGAATCTGGAATCCATTAAAACTCTTTGAGGGGATTCTAAATGAGACACATGTGTTGAAGACCCCCAGCCATTCCAGGATTCAACATGCACCATACATTTAACCAAGACTCAACTCAGCTCTCGTCTTTATAGGCCAGTCACGTCTCATTGCATGCTAAAAACACAGGAGGCAGGCTTTTGTTTGTGAATGAGCATCATTAGTGTGCTGGTTAGTTGATTACGAAACTCCATTGGTTTAAAGCAAACGGCACATCTGTCTTTACACACCAGTTATTTTTAAGAGGGGAATACTTGTTTGAAAAGAAAACCATGAGTGGAAAAATCGAGAGCAATGGCAGTATGGACAGAAACACAGAATGTATGTGTGCCAAAGTGGAATTACAAAATCTAATTGGCATTGGTAGGAACAAAAATCTATTTAAAGCCAAACATGAAAGCAGATTTGACCCTACTGACTTTATTATTACACATTCCTTGGACATTTGTCTTTGTAATCATCAAAATCAATAACGCGATACACCATTTAAAACGTCTTTTTGTGCTCATATGACGAATGTCTCTTTTCAATCTCTTGCCCTCCAAACAACCACCATTCTACAACATAATGCCCACTTTGACAAGCCATGCAATTCTGTTAAATAAAGCCCAGTTATTTTCCCCCATTTAATAACCTCTTTCATTCTGTCAGAATACTGAAGTAAAATGTGCTTATGCATTTCAAATTAAACTGTAAAGGCACTGACCTAAAAGTACATACTTTATCGGTGATGGTAAAGTACATAATTCAGAGTATGCATTAATTCAGAATGCTGTTGGACATAAAATTGTTGATCACACAACCATTTGTCACACATTGCATGTGCATTACACAATAAAATATATTTAAAAGTGTCATGGAATTTTAATTCAATATAAAAGTCAAAAGCAATCAAAGCTCTACTTTTATAGAGTGCAACAACCAGGTTGTTCATTTCCCATTTCCCATTTGCCAAATCCCATTCATTTTCTACATAAGGGAACCGATTTGAACAATAACTTATAAACCTTTATAGACAGACCTACTATGAGCTAAACGATTATTAATCTATTTGCTTTTGTTGAAGCCATCAAGCTGCATTATTACAACTTATTTTTTTTTAACAACGGAATTCCTGGTGAAATCTACATTACCCATGATTCTGCAGAGAAATCTCTATCAATCAGTGAACTGCGTCAAGCATATTGCGCCAAAAAACACTTTAACTCCTATAAAGCACTACAAATGACATAACAGTTTCCCTATGATCTCAAATACTATGCATAATACGCAGATATTATAATAAATGTAAAGTACAGTCTTGTATCCGAGTCCATGTGAAAAATACTTCCGGAACCAAGGGTGCTGAAAAAATGCGGTGAAAATGCATGCATGGATGCATACACTCCAAATAGTAATATTTTCAACATATTATGATTTGGGATGCGTTCAGCCTAATCTTACATACTATTTAGGACAGAAAATAAGTGGATTTGATTGCAGTCCTGTTCTTTGATGTGACTTTCTAAGTCACACTAGCTTAATCATATGATGCTGCTATTGCTCTTGCATCCTTCGCCCTGGGAAACTGTGTGCTTGTGCGTGTGTATGTCCCTGGACGTCTGCCAGGGCAGATGGTGCTGTCGTAAGGGCCGCTCCAGTCTGTATTTTTAGTGCTCAAAGGGAACTGAGTGGGCCTCTGTCTCCTCATCCTGTGAATGAATCAGACGCACCCTAGTTCCTCAAAACCCCATCAGATATCCGGAACATTCACACGGAAGCAGAAACAACTGAAACCAGCGGAAGCAACCTGCTGTTTAATCTGCCAAACAAGAGATGTGTAGATCATAGGCGGAGGAACCAGACTAAAAGAATCCATAATGAAGCATGCTTTTTATCACAGCTATATTCTGTCTAGACTGAACCTCTCTGAAGGTGACCTTAACTCGCTTGCTCATTTGGCTCACGAATGATTTGTTGTCCACGGCTGCAGTCATGGGGAATAAACGGATCTCTCCTCATATGAGCTCTGTGCCATAAAACCAGCACTGGACTCGATCCAGTCTCTGCACCACACACCTGCTCTTATTATATGTCTGTCTGACCTTTTACCTGAGCTTTCTTCCCCAAATTACATTTACACAACTACAATAAAAAAAGAAAATTTGAGTCATTGAACCATGGCAACCAACAGTTATGTTTGCACTATTCATACAATCACAAATAATTAATCTAAAATATCAATTTTTAAGAGCACATCTCAAAACATGGCAAACATCTTTTCACGTGTGCTCTCCATGGTAACAACGAGTGACCATTACGTTTCCTAAAACAAACCGCTGAGCTGCCAGTAAGATTAAACATAGTAAATGGCGGTTGTGCTGATGATTTGTTCCTCTGGTTATGTAGTGGCTGTGTGTGTGTGTGTGTGTGTGTGAGAGAGAGAAAGAGGGATGGCTGTAATTACATCAATCTTAAAGCTGTGTTTTACTGGAGTCTCTCTATATAGACCCTGAGCTATTCATGGGCAATGCTGTTGCTAAGGCAGATCAAAAACAGCCTCTGCGTTGATCAAAGTCTGTCAAGATATTTCAAGAAAATAATATTTTACAAGAAAATAAGGATGATGACACATCAGTAAACACGTAGGCCTCTTTTTCCTCTCAGAGAGATATATATGAAAAATAATGGTGGGAATGAAAAACAATGCTTTATAACTTTCTCTGAGCAACACATCCTTCAAAATATAGACAAAAATATATATATATATAAAAAAAAAAAAACTGAATTAATATTTAGAACAGTCCTTCTATTTCCTCTGCCTGTTTTTTAAACGAGCTCGTGTCTTTCTTGACCTGCCATATTTGAATATACACAAATGAGGTTTGAGAGCTATTGCTGAGGGGAAGTTTTTTCTGCAAAGAACACTTAAAATTTGTAAAACAGCCTCAGTACAATAAACAAAAATTTATCGTTGTATATATGTCACCTTGAAACACACGATGGTAGTGTTTCCTTACTAGATGAATCGGTGATTTGAATGAATCGGTTGAGTGAATGATTCAATGATTCACGCATACAGTCAGTTGTTTCTTTCTAGAATGATCAGGGATTTGAACGAATCGGTTAAGCAAATGACTCATTCATAAAGACAGTCACTTGTCGCCATCTAGTGGCTCAACCTGCATAAAAATCCCTATAGGCGACTTTAATTATATTGACTATATATTAATTATAATTAATCTTAACCGCTAATGCAAGAACATACTAGCATTACATTTAGTAGGCAATTTTTTTCCATATATTTAGTGTATAACGCGATGTCTATATACTACATCGAATTTATATCAAAAATTAAATACAAAAATCTACTTTCACCATGATTTGGCCCTTTTAATCTTGGTGTTCTGGGAGTAGTTTTTCTTACAGAGGACTTGAGGGTTTAAAAGTGCTGTTAGAACGATATCAGACTTTATTCCAAGAGCTGAACTGAAGAGCGCCAGTGTTTCTCAGGGGGTAACAGCAGACAAAATCTGCTCGTGTGTTTTATAGAACCCTGAGCACATTTAACTGAACTCAAATGTACTGTTGACCCAGAGAGGTTCAGCTCTATTCCCTTCCCTCACATTTCACTCAGATATCTCTTCCCTCTCTTCTCTCAAACACATGCTCAGAGGGAATTACTGCACCGTTTCCACAGCACACTGCCGACACTGATATTAATTAAACCATCTCAACCTTTAAATACAAACAGCGTGCACACATTTTCACACACTCAAGCGAGCCAGAACTGCATGAGAAAACACCACTCTGTGCTTGTACAAGAAGCACAAATTGCAGATGTGCTTAAAATACACTGAACACAAACAGAGAGATGAGAAAAAGTCATTACAGGAGGCTGAGAAGAGTCTTCTCTGCTAAAACAAACAGAAACAGAGAAAAACATTTTTATACTGTTAAAGAACAAACTAAAAGGGGTCATTTCATGCTAAACAAAAATAACTGTTTGAAGACTTTGAAGGAATATTCTAATGTTTGCAATGAAACATTAAAGAGTTATAATGTAACAGTCCATTAACATTACATGCTTACATCTTAGTAGTGGTGATGTTTAACCAAGTCATAACAGAGGTCATTTACATATGTATCTTAAAGGTACATTTAAAAAAACCCTGCTTAATTAAATTGAAAACTGTTTCATTCATTCTTATGTTAAGTGAGAGAGAGAAAAGTGGTCATGGAAACTAAATTACTGGCATTTTTTGGTGCAAGAAAGCAATAATAAGTGGACTCGAGTGGCCTTGATGATGTCATCAAAAAGAAAAGTCGTTTTAAACATAGATATGTTTAGATGCCCCATTCGACCACTCCAGGCACGTAGATGCGGCCGCCATCTTGGAACGGTCAACTTGACATCATTCACCATACTGTAGGTTCTCACAGAGCCGTTGAGCCGTTCTGTGCAGGATTCTGGCATCTTTCGAATATTCAGCGATTACTATGTTGAATGACATCAAGTTGACCATTACAATATGGCGGACGGCTTACATAAAGTGACCCATAGAAACAGTTGCTAATGAGACATCTACATACAGTGGGGCAAAAAAGTATTTAGTCAGCCACCAGTTGTGCAAGTTCTCCCGCTTAAAAAGATGAGAGAGGCCTGTAATTTTCATCATAGGTATACCTCAACTATGAGAGACAAAATGAGAAAAAAAAATCCAGAAAATCACATTGTAGGATTTTTAAAGAATTAATTGTTAAATTCCTCACTAAAATAAGTATTTGGTCACCTACAAACAAGCAAGATTTCTGGCTCTCACAGACTTGTAACTTCTTCTTTAAGAGGCTCCTCTGTCCTCCACTCGTTACCTGTATTAATGGCATCTGTTTGAACTCGTTATCAGTATAAAAGACACCTGTCCACAACCTCAAACAGTCCAACTCCAAACTCCACCATGGCCAAGACCAAAGAGCTGTCAAAGGACACCAGAAACAAAATTGTAGACCTGCACCAGGCTGGGAAGACTGAATCTGCAATAGGTAAGCAGCTTGGTGTGAAGAAATCAACTGTGGGAGCAATTATAAGAAAATGGAAGACATACAAAACCACTGATGATCTCCCTCGATCTGGGGCTCCACGCAAGATCTCACCCCGTGGGGTCAAAATGATCACAAGAACTGTGAGCAAAAATCCCAGAACCACACGGGGGGACCTAGTGAATGACATGCAGAGAGCTGGGACCAAAGTAACAAAGGCTACCATCAGTAACACACTGCGCCGCCAGGGACTCAAATCCTGCAGTGCCAGACGTGTCCCCCTGCTTAAGCCAGTACATGTCCAGGCCCGTCTGAAGTTTGCTAGAGAGCATTTGGATGATCCAGAAGAGGATTGGGAGAATCAGATGAAACCAAAATAGAACTTTTTGGTAAAAACTCAACTTGTCGTGTTTGGAGGAGAAATAATGCTGAGTTGCATCCAAAGAACACCATACCTACTGTGAAGCATGGGGGTGGAAACATCATGCTTTGGGGCTGTTTTTCTGCAAAGGGACCAGGACGACTGATCCGTGTAAACGAAAGAATGAATGGGGCCATGTATCGTGAGATTTTGAGTGAAAACCTCCTTCCATCAGCAAGGGCATTAAAGATTAAACGTGGCTGGGTCTTTCAGCATGACAATGATCCCAAACACACCACCCGGGCAAGAAGGAGTGGCTTTGTAAGAAGCATTTCAAGGTCCTGGAGTGGCCTAGCCAGTCTCCAGATCTCAACCCCATCGAAAATCTTTGGAGGGAGTTGAAAGTCCGTATTGCACAGCGACAGCCCCAAAACATTACTGCTCTAGAGGAGATCTGCATGGAGGAATGGGCCAAAATACCAGCAACAGTGTGTGAAGACTTACAGAAAACGTTTGACCTCTGTCATTGTCAACAAAGGGTATATAACAAAGTATTGAGATGAAATTTTGTTATTGACCAAATACTTATTTTCCACCATAATTTGCAAATAAATTCTTTAAAAATCCTACAATGTGATTTTCTGGATTTTTTTCCTCATTTTGTCTCTCATAGTTGAGGTATACCTATGATGAAAATTACAGGCCTCTCTCATCTTTTTAAGTGGGAGAACTTGCACAATTGGTGGCTGACTAAATACTTTTTTGCCCCACTGTATATATATCTATAGTTTTAAAGGCAGTGGAGGCTATTATATCTTGATGAAAGTTCACACTGTTTGGATTTTATTAATGTTTATGAAGTGTCCTATGCTCACCAAGGCTGCATTTATTTGATCAAAACAAGAATTGTAAAATCAGTCAAAATATTAAATGTAATATAAAATATTAGAATTTAAAATGACTGTTTTCTATTTGAATTTGTCTCATATCTTAATATATGTTAATATACTAAGAGCAGGCATTTGTGTGCGAGAAACCATATAAGTTTGGACTTAAAGGTCTGGATTCTGTTGCTGAACAGGAAGTGGGGGTTGGTAAAAGGTAAGTGGGGTACATGAACATCTGGAGGGAAAAACTCCACAACTCTATTCCATTTTTTCTTCTTTCTCTCCACTCAGAGACTAAAACGTCCCAGAAAATGTGTCTTAATGTGCAGACGTCATAAACGACTGTTATTGCTTTCCACAGGAGCTGAGGCCCATGTTTGGTTTGCAGTAGCTCATGTCCAGAAAACGAGGGAACACGCTGAATTATTTTCCCTAGAGTACACGTAGCACTTTCAGATGCTCCCGGCAGAATGCTTATAAGCTGATGCTAGATTCACCGCAGCAGTGCGAGAAACTGCCTCGTTGGCATGATTTCACTCACCTGCATGCTGAAGAGAGATATTGTAAGGGGAAAAAGGGGTAGAACCCAGAATTTAGATGCTAAGCCCCGCCCCTTATGAACACCCAGATTGGGATCTCGCTTATTTTAAGTTTCTGATCTCACTGGAGTTGCCCACTGAGATATCACAGTCTGTGAATGGAGTTCTTGAACACTCATGAACTCTTTTGCCCGGATGCTCCTTTCTGACCTTAAAACAAGACTTCTGACCTGCCTCAGTATTGAAACAGTCCCATGGGAGCAAACAGAGCAAGAAAACCCCCACAAACTTCCTTCAACTCAAGTTCTGAATTTTCAGAATATTTGCAATATTTGAATGAAGATTTATTTTCTGTGCAAAAGAGAATATTCACATTGCATTTAACATTCATTAACAACTATTTCCAGAAATGTATTTAAGATTGTGAAACGTACAATATAATATTGTTTGCTAATTATTGTATACTTAATATATACACATAGTGTGATTTAAACAAACCCCTAATTCTAAGTATTTAACCTAACCAATCCCATTGTGCTACAGACAGGAATGATACCTCAAATTGATGCATTTTGAGGAGACATATATGGAAATGACATTTGACATATATTGCCTGATATCAAGAATGATATTGCATGTTATTTATGATGATATATAATTTTTACATATGTACATTTTCAGGGTAGATGAAGACATACATTTATAAGATGCATAAAATCCCCATAGTAAAACCTGTATGTACATATGTTAATAATGTCTCTTATAATACTGGTTGATATTATAAATCAGTTTGCTGCTTTGGATTTAGAGTCAATGACGTGCACATCAAATCTCTGTAATTTACATTCAACCAAGGTCAGAAAATCCAGAAATTCGTAAAGTGGAATTTAAATTTTATCTTCCTGGGCGGCTCGCAATTTACTTGTGTGGGCATATTTTTATGCATTATACAGGTGCATCTCAATAAATTAGAATGTCGTGGAAAAGTTGAAAAAACTCAAATTGTGAAACTCATGGATTAAATAAATTCAGTGCACACAGACTGAAGTAGTTTAAGTCTTTGGTTCTTTTAATTGTGATGATTTTGGCTCACATTTAACAAAAAACCACCAATTCACTATCTCAACAAATTAGAATATGGTGACATGCCAATCAGATAATCAACTCAAAACACCTGCAAAGGTTTCATGAGCCTTCAAAATGGTCTCTCAGTTTGGTTCACTAGGCTACACAATCATGGGGAAGACTGCTGATCTGACAGTTGTCCAGAAGACAATCATTGACACCCTTCACAAGGAGGGTAAGCCACAAACATGCATTGCCAAAGAAGCTGGCTGTTCACAGAGTGCTGTATCCAAGCATGTTAACAGAAAGTTGAGTGGAAGGAAAAAGTGTGAAAGAAAAAGATGCACAACCAACCGAGAGAACCGCAGCCTTATGAGGATTGTCAAGCAAAATCGATTCAAGAATTTGGGTGAACTTCACAAGGAATGGACTGAGGCTGGGGTCAAGGCATCAAGAGCCACCACACACAGACGTGTCAAGGAATTTGGCTACAGTTGTCGTATTCCTCTTGTTAAGCCACTCCTGAACCACAGACAACGTCAGAGGCGTCTTACCTGGGCTAAGGAGAAGAAGAACTGGACTGTTGCCCAGTGGTCCAAAGTCCTCTTTTCAGATGAGAGCAAGTTTTGTATTTCATTTGGAAACCAAGGTCCTAGAGTATGGAGGAAGAGTGGAGAAGCTCATAGCCCAAGTTGCTTGAAGTCCAGTGTTAAGTTTCCACAGTCTGTGATGATTTGGGGTGTAATGTCATCTGCTGGTGTTGGTCCATTGTGTTTTTTGAAAACCAAAGTCACCCGTTTACATTTTACGTAAGACATTTTGGAGCACTTCATGCTTCCTTCTGCTGGCCAGCTTTTTGAAGATGCTGATTTCATTGTCCAGCAGGATTTGGCACCTGCCCACACTGCCAAAAGCACCAAAAGTTGGTTCAATGACCATGGTGTTGGTGTGCTTGACTGGCCAGCAAACTCGCCTGACCTGAACCCCATAGAGAATCTATGGGGTATTGTCAAGAGGAAAATGAGAAACAAGAGACCAAAAAAATGCAGATGAGCTGAAGGCCACTGTCAAAGAAACCTGGGCTTCCATACCACCTCAGCAGTGCCACAAACTGATCACCTCCATGCCACGCCGAATTGAGGCAGTAATTAAAGCAAAAGGAGCCCCTTCCAAGTATTGAGTACATATAGAGTAAATGAACATACTTTCCAGAAGGCCAACAATTCAATAAAAATGTTTTTTTTTATTGGTCTTATGAAGTATTCTAATTTGTTGAGATAGTGAATTGGTGGGTTTTTGTTAAATGTGAGCCAAAATCATCACAATTAAAAGAACCAAAGACTTAAACTACTTCAGCCTGTGTGCATTGAATTTATTTAATACACGAGTTTCACAATTTGAGTTGAATTACTGAAATAAATGAACTTTCCACGACATTCTAATTTATTGAGATGCACCTGTATAATGCATAAAAATATGCCCACACAAGTAAATTGCGAGTCGTCAAGGAATAAAATTGGGTGAGCACTACTTTTGTTATTTCAAAAAGTTGATTGATATTATTTAGCTTTCTCCAAGTGTGAAAGGCCTTGTGTGAAAAGACAAGTTGTTTTGGAGATGAAGAAGATTATTATTTGATGGAAGTTCGGCAAACATTTTTTTTCTTTTAGGATGGCATGCACCATTGATTTGTGCACAATAAGACCAGAAACATTGATTAGGAAAGTAAATAGTGCTGATTTCGATTTCATGATGCCTTTAAAGGAGCTGTGCTCAAACACAGATGTGTTACGTAATGATTGTGTAAACATTGACTCTCGTTGCTTCTCAATGCGGGGGAACACGTTGAACAACGCAAGCCTTGTGCTGTTAGCATGAGGTCAATTCCTGATTTCTATCAGCTCAGCGTTGCATGAAACACTTCTTTGAGCTACCGATCTCGCACATAAATTATCTCTTTAATGTCGATGTGGAGTGATTTTACCTCTGACAACTGAACCTTTATGCTTGTGAACGCACGTATGTATGTGTGCATGAATTCCTCTGGGCTGTAAGAATAAGTGCTGGTGTGTTTGATCAGCAATCTGACGTCCAAAACACACACACACACACACACACACACACGTCTGGTTTGCTATCCTTGTGGGGACTCTCCATAGACGTAATGCTTTTTCTACTGTACAGACCGTATATTCTATTGCCCTTCACCAACCCTACACCTAAACCTACCCCTTACAGGAAACTTTCTGCATTTTTAGATTTTCCAAAAACTTCATTCTGTGTGATTTATTAGCTTGTTTATCCGTGGGGACCTCAATTTAGGTCCCCACCCTGACACGAGTCCCCATGAGTCTGTGTGTATTCAGGTTTAAGTCCCCACCTGAATAGAAAAACAGGTACACACACACACACACACACACACATTTGTTTTTCTGTGATAGTGGGGACTTTCCATGTTTTATACTAAGCCTTAAAGCTCAAACAAACCTTTCAAAGCCGTTCTCTCTAGATGTAGGATAAAAAAAATAAATGTAATATAACATGAGCTATATCAAATAAGTATTATATTATATTAAAAAGTAATAGTACACCTAAATTAGATTATATTAAAAAGTAATAGTACGCCTCACCTCAATAAGCCACATAACTCGAGGAAACATTCATGTTCATAGAACAAATGGTTCAGGACTAAAGTTAAATTATGTTAGGAGTTTGATCAAGGCCTAAATATGAGTATTAGAAACAGTAAATCTTGCCTTAGCAAACGGCACCAATAAAACCTTTTCCAGGAGTGCACATTCTCTGTTTAAAGGTAGTTTTAGTGATTCGGGGTGTGTGTGTGTGTGTGTCTTTTTGTGGGAAAACCACTAGGGTTTAATTATAATCAGAGACTGTTTCTAATCCGTAAGGTTTACGTGTCTGATTTTTAAGCAGTAGAGATGAGATAGTTCTGCTAGTTCTGGGCTCGCCGAGTATCAAACTCTCACTGAAGGCGGGGTAATGGTTTAAACATGTGGCTCGGTTGGAGATCACTGCAGAGGAGGTGTGTGTGTGTGTGTGAAGAGGTATGTGTTTAAACAAATCTGTTGAATGTCAGTATCTCCTCAAGGTGCCCTTTAAACACCCTTAGTTCTTAGCTGAAAAACACACCCTTTCATCGTACAACACAGTCAACATATACTAGCCTCTGAGATCTGCTGTGTGAGGGATTGATCTAGAAGACAGACACGTACAGTCCTCCTACGGCATAAAACAGATGCATACATCTATAACATGCTGTAAAAGTCAGAGCAGACAGGAGTGTGTTGTTATGAACAGGCGTTTTTGAGTGCGTATGGATTTTCAGACTGTTTCACGATCACCTCATTGACACGTCCCCAGACAGATAAGGAGGAATATTTGACGGGAGATGGTGAAAATGAGGAGAGTCAGAAATTAAAAGGCAAAGAGCAAAAGACATACTTAATGTGTGTAAATAAAGCTATCACCTGGGATGTTTTTATATACAAGTCTGAGATTCATAATTGTATGGAAGCATATTTTCTGCTGTGGAATATAAAACATTAAAAAGTAATTGTGACTTTTTATCGAGTTTATATCTCAGAATTCAAGACTTTTTTCTTGTAATTATGAGATATAAACTACAACTAAAAAGTCTCAATTAGCTTATTTGGCAAAAAAAAAAAAGTGTTTGAAAAAATGTACTCAAATTTATCGTATGTTGAGTATAAGTGTATTTTGTCCTACAAAATTTGAGATAAAAACACTAGTATTGAAGCCAATCTATGAAAATTAACAAAAATACTCATTAGGAAAAGGATTCTTTTAGGATGCTGCCAATGAAGCTCACTAGGTTTTAAAGCTCTTGTCTTCTATAGGTCCTGTTTCTGGTGTGGATTAGTGTGAAGGATGTTTCCTGCTCATAGGAGGGACTATAAATCAGCCTAATTCTGAGGAGACGTTCAAAGCTCCCACAGGTCCTGTTACCCTTTACTGATCTCTACTCTGCCTTCACTATATATTAAACACACACATATGGGTGAGCCCTGGTGTTGACTGACCTGTAGGGGCACATGTCATGTTATAGGCCTAACTATAGCCACTGCTGCTGACACACTTGTATGTTTCACATTATGAGGATAGATTACATTGATCAGCTGCAGGAAAGCCTTCAGGAATGAAGCAGGAACCACCAAAAAACACCCTGGAACTTCAGTATTCAGTAATTACTGTGACAAAGTTCTTTCTGGACATTTTTGGCTGTCTTTCTGTTTACAAAACACAAAGCTTGTTTGGTCTATCTATCTAACTATCTATCTATCTTTCTTTCTTTCTATCTATCTATCTATCTATCTATCTATCTATCTATCTATCTATCTATCTATCTATCTATCTATCTATCTATCTATCTATCTATTTTTCAGTCTATCTATCTATCTATCTATCTATCTATCTATCTATCTATCTATCTATCTATCTATCTATCTATCTATCTATCTATCTATCTATCTATCTGTCTGTCTGTCTGTCTGTCTGTCTGTCTGTCTGTTTTTCAGTCTTTCTATCTATCTATCTATCTATCTATCTATCTATCTATCTATCTATCTATCTATCTATCTATCTATCTATCTATCTATCTATCTATCTATCTATCTATCTATCTGTCTGTCTGTCTGTCTGTCTGTCTATCTATATCTGTCTGTTTTTCAGTCTATCTATCTATCTATCTATCTATCTATCTATCTATCTATCTATCTATCTATCTATCTATCTATCTATCTATCTATCTATCTATCTATCTGTCTATCTATCTATCTATCTATCTGTTTGTCTGTCTATCTATATCTGTCTATTTTTCAGTCTATCTATCTATCTATCTATCTATCTATCTATCTATCTATCTATCTATCTATCTATCTATCTATCTATCTATCTATCTATCTGTCTGTCTGTCTGTCTGTCTGTCTGTCTGTCTGTCTGTCTGTCTGTCTGTCTGTCTGTTTGTCTGTCTGTCCATCTCTCTCTCTCTGTCCCGTATATTTTTACGTCTCATGGGCACCTTCAAGATGGCTGGGTGGTTGCAGACAGCAAAATTATTATAATTTTGACCAAATTTTAAAGCATTACTCATCTCCTTTAGGGAAAAAAATAACCAGAATGCATTGCAACAAGCTCAGAGAAATTTCCTGTCTAAGATGATGGACTTAGTTTGTGGAAAAACCAATATATATTCAGCCCTAAAATCATTGATTTAAAAAGCAATGGATTTTAGCTAAAATTGCATAACTTTTAATATTTTTGTTTGAAAATATATATTGACTTTTATTGAAAAAACATTAAAATACGTTTAAAATATATAAACTTATTTATATATGCCTTTCCTCCTGAAAAAAAGATCATTTTGCTGGTCTTTCCTCAACAGACCAGAGTAACCATATTGGGAAACAAGCTAAACCTTCTAGCAAGGTTACTGAGTATCAAATCATTGGCTGAGAGCTGAAGAAAGGTTCTGTTTCTGTACATTTTTTGTCCGTTGCATCATGTCTCCCTATTTTATCAATGTCTTCCTCCATTAGCACAAAGTTAAAAGTAGTTTAGCTTTGCTCATAGGGTCTGAAACAGAGCGACAGTGTTCTCAATGTTCTTAAATCAGAAGATCTAAGCCTACAGGACAGATCAGTCTTATCAAATGTGGATCGTCTCTGATGGAGCACATCAAACCTCAGCACACACTCTCACCTCGCCGCTCGAGCTCTTCAATCTGATAGCAGAAATATCACCCAGATTGGGGATTATTGTTTGGCTCAACGACGGAAATTGACTCGGAGGCAGCTGGGATCTTTTTGAACACATTTTTAGTTCAACTATAGACTCTTTGTTTATCAGACTTTGTGCCTTTCATTCTTTCATCTGTTCATTGTTGTTCCTTGGTGGCTTGTGACCAAAGACACATTTCTTACCGCGACGGCACTTCATTTTTAACATGCCATCAACTGGGCGTTCCTGGACACGTTCAAAAGCATTTCTCAGGAGGTGAAAACATCTCACTCAGTAAACAATTTGCTAGTAAACAACACAAGGATCCAATTTGCAAACCTCTATTTAACACTATTAAAGTTTTGCCGTGCATTCCAGAACATGCTGTGACACAGAGTAACATCTTTCACATCTGATTAGTGTTTTCTAAGTTCACAGTCTCCTAATAGGAGCTGTTGTGTGTGTATGGATGAACGCATTCTGTCAGACTGATACTGTCTTTACCAGCTTTATCAAAAATTGCTGTGCTATTGTGGGAACATGCTGTTACTTCTATTATTATGGTATGTGATTTCAGATTAACCCATCCTGAAAAGTCAAACAAGAAAAATCAAACTGGTTTGCCACTTTGCATGTTAGGCCAGACAGTTCCTTTCTGATTATATTAAACAGTTTATGCAGACCAAACTTGATATTTCAAGTCAAAAGTCTGGTGCCAACCTAGATCCGAAGCAACCAAACTTAATTCTTATGAATAGAAAATGACATTTGTAATTTGACATTTGCAAAAAACACACGGATAACGCTTGATTATTTTACTTGAGTTTGAGTTTGAGTTTGAACATTGTAAGTCTGATTGCTTAGAAGAGTATCCACTCATTGCACGATTTGGTATCATTCATGTATTGCACAGAAGTTTAATACATATAGTTAATTGTCTGTTCAAATAAACAGTAATAGTAATGCTTTAGCAAACACTCTAGAACATTCCTCACAGCCTCGTTTCATTCACGTCAAATTAAATGTGGCGTCTACCCCTACTAAGCTTCATTGAATCTCTCTCTGACTGAATCTTTCACTCATGTGAATCCTACTAAACTAACCTGCTGCACATTTCTCATGATTCCTTCAAGATGTTGTACAACAGTGTCATGAATCAGAAGTGAGAACTACAAAGCTCTTAACTGCCTCATAAATCTAATTTCATATAGTGTAAGTTTGATTGATGACTTTTTATATACTCAAATGTTTCATGACCGTAAACAATTTCATATTACTATGCTTTTTATGCACTAATTCAAACCTTGTGCATGAGTGAGTCATGCGGTGGGATCACAAAAGGCACTAATGAAGAAAATCAGACTTGATTAAATAAAAAACACTTTTTATATAAATTTCACACATTTTTCTCTCAAATCCCTTTTAATGCTAGTCAAGGATTCTAGCACGCCGAACAAGTCATAATTTAGTTTTTTCCCCATATTAATAAGACTCCTAAATAGGCTGTTTTTGCTAGTATACCATTAAGTGCTATATGTAAATGACCCTGGTTATGATTGGCTAACCTTGGCATATGGGCGTAATTCATTCATTAGAGCTGGTAAGGTTGCTTAATATCAGCGTTAAGCAAAAATTATTAAAAACATTTTTGGTGATTGAGATAAAGTGGTAATAAAATAAAATAAAATCAAACATAAAATATTAGATGAAGAACAAATCAAAAGAATATTAGCCTCATGTTCCTTTGCAACTAACTGAAATAAGCGCTAAAATTATAAACAGGAAATAAATAGAAACAAATTAGACCTAAAAAGTTAGTAGTTATGCATAGTAAGTGCATAAAAGGGCATAACGTATTGAGTTTTTTTGTGATATGAAATATCGACTTGATTGAATTTAAATGACTTGACTCTTATAAGAGAAGGAATAGAATGTGTGATATTTCTGTTATAAAAGACATAAAACGAGCACTGCTACAGGAAATTGTTTGCCTGGGACAAAGTTATACACTCTAGGATATGTAAAAATATTTGACCACAGAATACTGTGATTGACCAATCAGAATCTGTTACATTATAAAGCCGTAAATTGTATCAAGTTCCACTTAGTTTGGATTAGACAAAACCTTCCTAATCTCTGCAACGAATTGCTATTCGTGTGGCCGACGCTTCCTGCTACCATTGCCATCAATCAGAGTTAATGACAAGCAGAGATGGGGAGTGTGTGTGTGTGACCGCAGAACAAGGGTGTGTAACCCCACCCATCCCATCCAGCTACTGCACAACCCGCAAATACACACACACTGCAGCTCCTTGTTCTTCACACCAAACTGCCACTGAACACCACAAACATCAAGACGTCCTCTAAATGTCAATAACCAGAGCACTCATCCATGCTAAACACTAAAAGTGTTTGGATGTAAAGTGTAAAGTGTATGTTTATGTACTGTACTTTGGGTTCAGTAGGTTCCCAGAATTGGACAAAAACCCCCTTTGAGTACGTACTCATTGGGAAAAATGATTTATAAATAAACTAAATTATTAAGACATGATTAAAATTTTTAAATACAAGTAAACCAACATTTTAATATTGTATTTAATTATTATTAATCAATAGTAATAGTAACAACAACAACAATTATTATTATTATTATTAATAAAATTAACAGTTGTCTTTATTAATTGTATTTATAAGTATAATTTTAATAAACAACAGAAGTCTAAGGTATCACTCTCAAAGTAGTAGTAGCAGTAGTAATAATAATATTTTTATAATATTTAAATTAATAACATTGGTTTAGTAATAAACTTAATATTTAATTTGAATATTATCAACTATTCTAAGTATAATTAAGGTCATAATAGTAGTAATAATAATAATTTTATATTTAATATTTAAAAAATATACTGAATAAATAATTATTAACAAATGTCATGATTTTAATATTATAAATAATATTTAATTATTTAATGTTATTAACTATTCTAAATATAATTAAGGTCTCACCTCATAATAATAATAATAATGTATTAAGAATTATTAATAAACTTAATATTTATTTACATTTATACAAAATAATTTATTTCATATGATGAACTATTCTAAATATAATTAAGGTATCAACTCATAATAGTAGTAATAATGATATTTGTAATCATACTATTTCTATGAATAAGACTTAGTATGATTATTAATAATATTAACTACAGTATATTAGTTTAGTTATTTAGTAAACATACTTGAATGTGTATGTAAATCTTCGTTTTACCCCTTTTGCGCCTGAAAAGCTCGATGTTTATAGAGCGCTAACACAAAGCTTGGAATCTCACACAAACATGCTCTTTCAGTGAAGCAATTACTCAGAGTTCCCTCACCTAGTTGCACGTGTGCCGTATGTGTGTCTATGAATCACAGCGGGTCCGTAACACCTTGTCAACGTTGCTCATTTCCGCTGATTAACTCAACTGAGTCAGTATGGTTTTGCTGGCGGAGAGGTAGACGGGAAGGGATAGGATTTTCTCCCTGCCGCCACACAGACAGGATCACCACTGCCTTGAGTACTGCTATGGCAGTCCTTGAAGTGGTTTCGTGCTCATGAGAGGGAGAGTTGCTTTTTTTAACATTTATGAGGCACCCGACAAATCCAACTCAGACAGGAGGGGCCGACGGGAGGGGAGAGGGTGGATGGGGGCCCGGGTGGAAAAGGAAAACTGAGCAAATAAAGTAAATAGTCTTAACAAAAGTCATTTTTCTGTTGTAAGAAAGGGTCTTTGTGCTGAAACCCCACCGACTTGATGTTTCACTGCATCATGGAAAACTAAGGGGGGAGGAAAAAATACAGTTTTTGAATAAAAAAACGACCAAAAAAGGAGACGTGTTTCACAAGCTGTTTGAATAACGGCTTCTTCCAGAAGCTCCCTAAACTTGGTGCCAAATGGTTTGGCTGTTGGTCGAGGGCGTTGTCCGTCTTACCTCGCTCTGCCAATGACAACAGAACAGCTCTACAAAACCCTTCACAAGCCCTTCAGTTAGAAAGAACGCTTCCTTTCCCTCCAGACTGATGCATCAGGCCCATCCATCACACTTTAATACATATAATAAAACACGCTTTGAGAACAAATTGTACATAGAGTCCACTGGACAACATGGCATTTGCAGCTCAATGCGCACTGAAAAATCATGTCAAAGTATTAATGGCTTCTGAACTTTCTAATGAAATTTAACCAGGGAATCTACATGCCGAACTGCCAGGAACTGAAAATGTACAGTTTTCCGCAGTAAAAATAATTACGGTTTAACATGAAACAGCATTCACGAACAATTTTACTTTCCCAGTGTGACATATTTATGATTAAAAAGGGGTATTCTATGAAAAAAATCAACAGGATTTGATTTGATCCATCAGGAGCTGATTGGATCTTGAAAAGCGTTCTAGATATGACAGCTAAAATTCAGATAAAAGCGCGTGAAGGCAAATAATGTGCAATAAATCATTCACAATACGCCCAGACACATGTATAAAGAAAGTAAATAGAATAACAGATATCAAACTCTATGAAAATCAACTTAAATATTCTAATAAATGGACATTATGTTGATGTAACTGTAAGGTTAAATGATTTGGTGGAGTAAAAACCAACTAGAAGTTCAAAGCAGAAGTGTATACACCGTCTTCAAGAATATTTCATAGTTTTCCACCATACTTCTGTGAAAGGTTTTAAAATATTTCCTTTGTATTTTATAGTCTAGAAATACAGTCACTGAATAGACTGTAAAATTCAGATAACGTCAGGAATTCTTAGCCATTTACTCAGTCACAGATGTTCGGTAATGCCTGAATCAGCCGTTCCAGCATCGCTCAATTTCACATCCGTTAAACGGAGTAAAGTTCAGCTTTGTCCTTGAATTTTCATAATAGGATTCATGCAGTTGTGTTCATCCATCATTCTCACATTTTCCACGACGTTTGAAAGCATTTCATTGCCAGACAGACTGCCAAGTTGAACTGGCTCTGTTCGGAAACCTCTGTTTGTTCTGTGCAATGTCCTGAAGTTGCATTCCACCGACGTTACTTGTTCTACTGAGACGACACATGGAAAACTATTTACGATATTCGCACTTTCGTACCAAAGTGGCTTACAAGAGAGTGAGCATTGTGTTAGCGGCACGTAGAGAAGAACAGAAGCCAAATTCACAGTTTTCCAGTATTCCTAGAATAGCAGCTGTTCACGCATTCATCAAAATGCAATTCTCCCCAAAGGCCACTTCAGGCCCTGCTTATTGGCGTGCATGCGGGCTGGAAATATGGAATGATAATTAGATCTTTTCATTGTTTTTGAAGAATGCAGCTTGGCTTTTTCGCTTGCAGATGAAGTGTTTTGAAGGAGCTGCTTGGAATTCTCCCAGCAGATTCGCCCTTCGATTCCCTGACCTTCCCCTGAAGCTTCCAGACCTGACCAACATTCAGAGCTCTTCTGACTTCATTACGAGAGTTTATCGATTTAAACTCATGGCTGTTTACTGTCTGTTATGCAAACGGACTGTAGAGTAGCTGTTTGATTCCTCTCTGGCGGTCTGTCTCACTTTGGGAGACCTTTGACTGGACTTTAACATGGCTGGGTGGATTCTAATTGAGAACAGGTCAAACATTTACTTTAAATTCAGCTGTGAGGATCCTATTTTAATGAGTAATGACAGATAACATTCTGCTTTTTATAATTGCTCAGAAGAACCTCATATATAATAGATAACATGCCCTGTGGGGAATCGTTGAGATTTATGTTGAGGACGGGGTCAGAATTCTGTGGAATTCAGAGACTGAACATGCAGCTTTAATGGCCTGGATTTAATTTACCATTAACAGCAATTAAAATGATCCATATGGATTCTTAGCATGCAAACACCCCAGAACACCCAGTTTGTGTCTGTGAGAGGACTGGAGCATTTGGTTAATAAATTCACATCGTTAGAGACCCCCAAACAGGAGGTTCATTTACATCCACAGAGTTGCTAATGGCTAATTGCCCTGCTAATGTTTCCCCAAGAGGCTGGTGAAGTATTAGAGAACTTATTACCCCCCACCCACACACACTTCAAACAATACACAGTCCACACATCGTCCACACAATCTACACATTCTCAATACACAGTAGCAGCAGTGGCTGTTTTTCCAAGAGTTAGTGTCGAGTTGTTTTATAAACTGTGTTGCATAAAAATAGAGTTATGTTATATACCATGTTGCACTATAGAATTGCAATATAGAGCATGTTGCACCATAGTTTTGTATTATAGAAGACATTGCGCTGTGGAGTTGTTATATACTGTAGAATGTGTTGTGGTATAGAGTTGCTTTATAGACCCTTTAGTGTTGTAGAGTTGCATTGTAGTGCACCAGACTGTAGTTACTGTATAGTGTGTGTTGTGCCATAGAATTTCATTATAGAGCATCATGTAAAGTAGCATTATAGAGCATGTTGCAGTATAGACTTGCTCTATAAAGTTGCTTTATAGAGTGTGTTGCATTATAGAGTGTGTTGTGGGATAGAGTTGCTTTATAGACCCTTTAGCATTGCAGAGCTGCATTATTGTGCACCACAGTATAGAGTTACTTCATAGAGTGTGTTGAGCCATAGAGTTGCATAGAGCGTATTGCTGTATATTTGTTTTATACACCCTGTTGCACTACAGAGTTGCTTTATAGGATGTCATAGTATAAACTTGTTACAAAGCATGTTGCACCATAGAGTTGCATTATAGAACATATAGAGTTGCTCTATAATATTATGTTATATGTTACGTTACATTATAGTGTGTATATATAGTGTCTTACACTGTAGTGTGTATAGTTGCTTTTAAGACCATGTTGCTGTATATAGTTATGTTATAGAGTGCTGAGGTCTACAGTCGCGTTAGAGAGAATTGCGCCATAGAGTTGTAGTATAGAGCATGTTGCTATATAGAGTTGCTTTCTACACCCTGCTGCACTATAGAGTTGCTTTATAGAGAGTCACAATACAAAGTTATGTTATACAGCGTGTTACACCACAAAGTTGCATTATAGAGCGTGTTGCGAAAAAGAGTTGCTCTATAGACCCTATTGTTCTGTAGAGTTGTGTTATAGAGCATCATGGTGTAGAGTTGCGCTATAGAGCATGTTGAGGTAAGTAGATGTGTTATAGAGCGCATTGCTGTATGGTGTTTAAACACCCTGTTTTACCATACAGTTGTGTTATAGACCATGCTGCTATATAGATTTATATTATAAAGCATTGCAGTATAGAGTTTGGGTTCAGTATAGGGTTATAGATTATGCTGTTGTAAAGAAATAATTATAGAGCACCATAGTATAGAGTTACGTTATAGAGTGTTGCGTTGCGGTATAGAGTTGCTTTATAGAACATGCTGCTGTATAGGGTTTCGTTATAGAGTGCCACAGTAGATCATCTACAGAGACTATTGTGGTATAGAGTTGCATTACATTTGAAAAATCCCATTACTTAATAAATACTTTTTGTATGATTTTCCTGTTAAATTATGTGAAAATCCTTAAAAGAAAATACATTTACTTGAGATGCAACACTGCATAAGATATTAAGCATTGTTTTCACTCATATTAAAGTGCATTCTCTGAAAACGAATCTTAATACCTTAAGCAGTGTTGCATCTCAAGTAAATGTTTAGATATTTAACTGGAAAGCAAGTCAAGAGGACTAGTTAAAAAGTAATTAAGAAGTGCATAGACTGTGTTGCTATGTTAAAGATGAAGTTGTGCTCTAGAGGTCTGTGATTGACAGCTTTCACCGTTCCCGACACTCTGCTCATATAATTCCATACCTCCAACTTATTTTAAGCTCACAGAATCTTGCGATGACGGAATAACTGTGTCCCTGTGACTCACAGTAACGACCTGTTACCCCACCCAGTCTGCTAACAGCAGCCTCTGAGGCAGCACATGCCCCTTTTGAGAGCGGGTTATATTTATCCCCTCCACTGCAGAAAGGCCCATCCCAGCGCTCCACTCTGTCTCCAGAGAGCGCCTTACTAAAGAGACGTTTGCAAATTACCCAGAACGCCTCTGGCTGGATGGAGGTTTAATGCAGGACAGAAGTCAGAGCTGACACGCAGGCATGCTAACGGCTATGTGAGGATCTCAGTGGAAAGTTCTAGCATTAGTTCTATCGCCTCTTCGTTCACAAACTAGCCAAACCACAGAGCGCCGTAGCCATGGAAGACTGGAAGATCACTCGCAGTTGAAACTGTTTACAAATGACAAAGTTCACAAATGAAATTCTGTTCCCAAAGATGCTAGTTTTCAAGAATTATTTTAACGATATAGCTTTCTTGAGTTGGCTAAGTGATTATTTGAAAAAGGTTCTTAAAAAGGTTCTTGTGTTGTTATACTCCAACAAAACGTACTGTAATGGTACCATGGTACAGTACTTTGATATATACCATGGCACTGAATGATTACAATGTTAATTTACCATACTCTTTTCAATTTACTCCAGTGTACTTCAAAGACTATGGTAAAGAAACCGAGAGTAATACTATACTACTTCAATATACAGTATATCGTAGTACTGACTATTTACCATGCTATTTCCATTTCACTAGTACTTAAATATACAATGCTATTGGATTTACTATGGTATCATATTCAAAAACAACGGTAATATTTGCATGCATCAAAGAACACAATGTTTTTTAAAGTTTTTGAATGGTATTTTTCAAAATACCTTGGAGTAAAATGTAAATAGCATGGTAAACATTCAGTACTACAGTATACATCATGGTATTACTAAAGAGGCTTCTAAAGAAGCACAGTTCTCCTGTTGCATCAGACTGCAAAACCCTTTTTAGAACCTTTATTTTTAGTGCCATCATGGGATTTCTCAGATTGAGAAAGAGGAATTTATTTATATCTTACACCATATGCCATAAATGCTGTTCTGTGTAGAGCACCACTGTAAAATAATTTTTATTTCATGAGTTTTGTGAAATACAGATGTCTTTTCATCCATCTGTTCTTGCATGGACACATCCCAGCGGTTGGACAGTTGTGCCCCTCTCTAATGCGAGCGATACCGCACTGTAAATGATCGTGTCAAGCCAGATAGTGGCTGCTGGCCTAGTTTTCTGATCAGCAGACTGGAAAGCTTTGTCTCTGAGGAAACTGTGTGATGTTGTGGTGTTCCTTGTGCTGTCTCATGAAGATGACTCATGCAAAGCTTCCCCTCAGGGACTCCACCAGGCCAACTCGATCTAATCACTTAGTATTCACTCAACACGGTTTAAACTTTCACTATTAACCCATGAAACTCTCATTTGTTAGTGTACTGCGAAACATTCCAGATGTTCTTTCATAAGCAGCTCAATTAGAACAGAATCTAATCATTTTCAAAATCTTATTGTTTCGAACAGCTGTGAAGTTGGATAAACTTGATAAAAATGGACAAACACATCAAGATAGAAAACATCACAAATAATATTTCTATAATATTCTGTTCAGATCTCCTAGACATTAATGAGAACATTTGCTGAAGTCTTCACATTAACACAGAGAGAAAACACAGCTGGACATCTAATAAACTTGTCGAGATTGGAATTGAATTAGGAAATTCAAATGTGTACTTTTTGAGCATGTGTCTAAACTAAGCTAAATGAAAATAAAAATATTAATTACGAAATGTATAAATTAACTGTAAAATAATTGGCAAGAACACTCAACACTGTGTCCTAACCAGACGCGATGCGACAAGATTCCAGTGACAAGAAATTTGGCTGTCCATGCCAGACGTGATGCAACAGAAACATTTAAGTATCACAGCCATCCAGAAGCGCACTACACTCCCAGCGAAATGGACAAGTTTATAATCTAATTAATAAATATTCAACATTTTTAACATTATTAAAAGTACATACTGAGTAACTTGATACCATCTTTGTTTTGGAAACCACTTGTTGGTTCACACTGAGTTATAACGTACGTTTGCTTTAATTTATTTTCAGTATCTGGGGTCAGTTATCTATTGTTGCTTTCAGTATGGCTTTAAATATCATGCAAAATGGTATTCAAATTCACATTAGACAGGTTTAACATTGAGATTATCACTGTCATAGATTGTATGCTGTTGCTCCAGGGGTAACTTCGCAGAAATAGAAACCGTATCTAAAATAGAAATTTTGTGTATCGCTGTCATGGCTAGTTAGGACAAAAATGCTATTAGTAATTGCATTAACTTTGGCAGCCCTAAAATACTAAATTGAAAATGAAAACAAATAAACCAGAAATTTCAGAAAAAACAAACAAAACTAATATTAACAATGACACAGTAAAAATTAACAAAAACGAAACTAAATTTAAAAGTTGAAAACAAAATATAAACAAAATTAAAAATGAAAAACTTTAATATTGAATAAATTAAAGTGTCCAATCAATCGCCAGAGATCTCATCAAACTCTTTGATGACCAAACTATCTACATCTACATTTTTTTTACATCTCTGTATGTACTCTTGTTATGTTAACTATTGTTTCATTTGTGTCTACTAAGGCATTTTAGAAGAAAAATCTAAGTCGCACACGAAAGTTTAATATTTAGGGTTACTGATTTGTTCAAATCCCTAAGCGCATACACTGTATGAGCACAACCATTTATTCAGGGTTAATTCTCAATTTATCAAAAGAGGATAAAGCCCTCACATACCACACTGTGGCATCCCGCTAGGGTGCGAGTATGTTTAGGTCTGCTTATGAAGCAGTAGCCGAGTGATGATCTCGAAGATAAATTTAAACTGATCTAACCTGACAGTGATTTGGCCAAGAGCCACTGCGGGGACGACTGCCCAGACCACAGTGTATATAAACCCACAAACCTTCTGTGTTTCCATAGTGCCACATGAGATTCCATTGGATGAATATGAAATGACAGGAATATGGAGTATGGAGTTTATCTCTTCCCTACGGTCTGGTATTGTCGGGGTTGTGTGTGTGTGTGTACGGTGTTTCATACTGACAGATCATTTATTGAGGAGGACAGTGAGGAAGGAAAGTCTCAAGCATCATGGTTTCAAAACTTTCTACATTGATTCCTGTGTGGGCGGCAGGTTTCCATGGGGACTGCAGATGGGAACGATGTAGACCCTACCTCAACTACTGGAGTAGACATAGTCTTGCATAGAGCATCATCATAAAGTCTAGCTGAATTGCAGCATATTCTGGCCAAAGAACCATCCAATAAGGCAGGAAGAGGTAGGGCTGGGTAAAAATATAGATTATTTTAGATTATTTGCAATCTTGCCGATGCAAAACTTCAATAAATAAATCCTATTTTATTTAACTTGTGAAAGTGATACAATAAACAGATTGTGTAGTGCAAAATAATGGCAAGAAATGTCTTTCAAATCAGTCGTACTCACAGGTTGCAGACAAAAATAACGCAATGTGACCAGTGTTATTTGTTTCACAAACAAACAACTCTGATGAACCAGTTCTTTTTAGTGAATCAAACACATACTGCATGACCAGTCTAGTCCAATTCATAAACAAATGACTCCTATGATAAGGTGACCAGACCTGCCACTTCCCCCGGAAAGTGGCATGTCTGGTCACTTTATCTTATGAACTAGTTCTTTTCAGTGAATCAAGCACATACTGTACACTACTACCAGTGTAGACCAAGTTACGTATAGATAACTCTTACAGTATAAACTGGTTCTTTTTAGTAAATCAAACTCATACCCCAGGACCAGTGTAGTCCAATTTATGAAGAAATTATTCTTAATAACTGGTTCATTTTAGTGAATCAAGCACATGCTTCATGACCAGTGTAGTCCAATTTATGAACACATGACTCTTATGAAACAGTTCTTTTTAGTGACTCAAACACATAATTTGCAACCAGTTAAACTCAAAAAATTGTGAGAGGGTTCTTTGAATGAATAGTTAATTTAATAAAAGTTACTAGTTTGAATCAGTCTGAAACACCATCCTGCATATCTTACAGTATTAACTAAAACATTATAAAACTTTAGAACAGAAATAAACGCAAATGAATCAGAATCGTATGAAATCAAAACTGGAGTAAAATCAGGAAATCTGTACGATTTTGGGAACGAGTCTTTGTCTAAAATTAGTAGCATAAGATGGATGGACAGATTTATTTATTATTTTTTAATTTTCTGTATGGCATACTACTTCCATTCAAGGTCCACATATAATCTTGAAACATTCGTCCCATTATCCGATCACAAACAGCAGACCGCTGAGAGATCAGCAAAGATAAATGTTTGCCTTCTGTTTCTGAGACGCCCCTTGTCGCGCTGGAAACTGCGGCTCTCTCTGAGACCGGTGAACTAATCTCATCAATTTACAAATGCAAATATTATGTTTATTAATCTAATGTGCAGAGCTGTACAAACATTTATTACCCTGCCAACTACCCGGACTCAAACATATGCACTGCTGCAAACACAACACGTATCCACACACTCCTTGTATAGCCTAAAATGCTTACCAGCACACAGGCCTGTTTGTGTAGCATGTTGCCGTGGTGACTGACATCAGCTTGGAGGTTTCATAGTCCACTGATGTTACTGGTACATTGTTTACAGAGTCAATGATATCTGATTCACCATGATTCAGTCTCCCATGCCTTATGATTCATATTAAAGTGTCCATGAAATTTAATTTTCTAAATGCAATCTATTGATCTTATTATGAATGATTCATTCATGCCTATATTTCATTTTGTAGCATTTGCATCAAACTTGCCCTTTTTAAGCAAACTGGATTTTACGATAAAACAACAGACTTCTCTCTGGTTATGTATGCCAGACTTCTCCAATCCACTTAAACTCACATTCAGAGCTGCCTCCATCCAATCAGCAATCAATGGATAGAACCCCACCCTACATATTTAATTTTTCCGATTTTATTTGGATATATGGTGGTGGTTGAGGAGAGACCCCCCCACATGATTGTAAAGCGCTTTGGGTGTATTGCAATACACAATAAAGCGCTATATAAATGCCTCATTCATTCATTCATATGTCACAATACAGAAGTAAAGATTTGTTGATATTTTTGTTTTGTCACATTTATTATTTATTTTTTTATATATAATAGCTATTTTAGTAGCTTGACTCTAAAAATAATAGTTGTTTCCAAGTAGGTTTCCCAAACGCTACTACCATCTACCAATCAAACAGGAAGTCCCACCCCAAACTCATGTGATTAGTCAAGCAATAAGTTGACATGTCGGATCGCTGAAACAAACAATGCTGAAAGTGCGCCAAACTATAGACAGACTCTGTCAACCTATGAAATGCTGACCCTTAACCCTATGTTTATATTAATTCTATGTAAGTAATGATTTAAATATCTATCAAGCTAAAATTTCATCTTACTTTTTGGCCATATAAATATTAGCATCTGCACCAAATTGCATATTTTTGCTCTGTTTGGCCTCTGAATAATGTATTCTTGGAATATTATACTATATGAGGCAAAAAAGCCTGATGCATCAAATATGACACTCAATAAAAACACATATGAAAAATGTTTGCCTAAATGTTCAAGGTCAAAAATTTCAATTTCAAAAAAGTATTTTTTTTACCTATTTTTCATAGGTCAGGCTTTACAGGGGGAAAAAAAAGACCAAATCTATTCCAGACACAGTTTGACAGTTACACAACTTTACTCTGAACATCTGCTTGTGCCACGCCCAGTCTCGCCATGCCACGCCCACCTTGCCCTGCCCTGCCACACCCGAGCCTGTCTCACAGCTCCAGTTAAGCATTGATTTTTACTATTTTCCAATTACTCTTACTCATGTTTCCACACATGGTCCTCATGTGGTGTTTAACGAAACAGGACGCAGATGCCAAAACATTCTTGCTAGTCTACCAACTCAAACGCACATTGTAGATCAGTTGCTCTTCTGCCATGTGAGTTTGTGGCAGCTGGTGATGGAGAAATGCTTTGATCCGAAGCTGAACAACGGTCACTTCAGTGCAACTTTAACTCGCGCGCTAATTAGACTGCAGGTCTCACAGGCGCCGCTAAAGATCTCGGAGCGGAAAAGCAGGAACATCTGTGCGTAGGGCAGCTGATCCACACCTCTGAAAGTGACTCTTTATTTCAGGACCTCTGATCTGCGCGAGCCGCTGCCAGACTGCCCAATGCACGCAAAGAGCCCTCAACGGAAGCGCGAGAAGGAGGGGTCACCAAACTGTGGGTTTATTGTATACACCGGCAGAACAGACTCGAGCCTCACAAGTATGAATGAGTTTTTCTGTGAGGGAACCTTTGCTTCAACACACACTTTGAGATGTTTGAAGCATCTCCACAGAGCTCCATATTTTTGCAGAATACACAATAATGCAACTTTTAAAAACTTTTGCACTGCTTTCAAATATTCAAACACATGTAATATTATGCTACATTGGCTTATTAATCTAAATGCACTGAAATTGAGTGGTCTTACCTCCGTTGGCAGTCTGGAGCAGGTATAGCAGTGCCAGAAAGAGAGCAGACAGGAGCGGACACAGGGCGCTCATCTTGCCACTTTAGTCCAAGTCTCAGAGTCTCTGTGGCCACTTTGGGACCTGAAGCGTGTGCAGGGTGTACTCATGGAGGGGGCGGGACGGACACAGATGAAAATGATACCCTGAACCCCCCCAAATGGAAAGAAAAAACCAGCCCCTTATGCACAAACACACACCCCTGCCCAGCCCTGCAACGCCCCTCTGGAAAAACGACACCTCTTTTTCTGCTTTCCTACACTTCTCCACCCCCAATTTCCATCCTCTGTGCTCTGTAAAATTATTCAGTTTTCATTCAAAAAGCAGATGGACCTCAGCGTTTCTGTAAACCTTTGAAGATCTGAAGATTGGATGAAAAATGTGTGAAATAATCACCTAGATGTCATTTTAGGAACCAAAATAGCATACATTCTCTTAGCATCTATGATTCCATGAAGTTTCTTTAACATCCTCAGAACCTTCTATTCATTACACAAAAGGTTCTTTATAGTGGAAAAAGATTCTTAAAATGTTCTTTACTCGCGGAAAAATTATTCTGTTTTGATCTTTTCGTTTCTTCTATGGCAACACTGCAAAAACCTCATTTTGGAAACTTTATCAAGAGTGTAGAGATTTTTTTTTTGGACTAGTAAGGAACCAACAAAAACACCCTGGTAACCAGCATAGTAACATACCACAAACAGCCACAACATCTGGGCATCATGATAGCAACTTCTGTTTGTAGCAACTTTTATTTTGTGACTGTTTCTCCTTAGAGAGCCGTGATGCATTAAAGATCCCAGAAACCAATGGACTGAAGGACCTGAAGTGTGACAAAAATAACTTTTTAAATCTCAAAAGAACCTTTCAGCCAATTCAAGAACTCTTCACTGAACATTTGGGGTTGAATTTAGAAACAAGTAACATTAAATCCAATGTGAAGTAGAAATTGCAAAACATATTTCAGTAATATTTGTTTTATTTAGAACTTAAATAAATCTTGTTTTACATTGTATGCATTGATGAAAAGGTTCTTAACAATATATAAAAAGAACTAAATTCTTATTAAAACTGTGTTGAATGAGTTTATAGTATCTTCCCATGTTTGTCAAGAGAACAATTTTTAGCAGTTATTAATATGATAATTAGGTAACTATTGTAACTTCTATTGAAAACAAACAGATTTGTATATTGTATATTGTATATTTGCTGTAGTGTTCTGAATAGTTTCTAAATAGGTTTCTAAGTAGTTTCAAATAGAACACCCTAGAAACCACCTTTCAAAATCTGAGTAGTTGCTATGGCATTTCAAGGTGGTTGCTAGGGTATTCTGGGTGATTGCAAGGATGTTTATTACTGGCCTAAGTCAATGTCAGTCTATGGGTTTTACTGCCTGTTTAATCATCCGCCAGGTGAAAATCAATTGTTTATAGACGAAAGAAGACAATTTAGCAAACACCCACTAATTATTATACAGTGTAATGCTTAACAGCTGTGCAGTTTGAAGTATTTAGTCTTATCTCGGACTTGAGCTAAAAATGAACTCTCACGCACACACATAACCCCTAATAAACACAAACCATTTGAGAACCCCCTCGTCATGTCTGCTGGCATGGATCTCTGATTACATAAAAATCCTTGTGTGTGTTGCTGTATTTCTTCAAAATCACCCCAAAAAAGAGTTTCCAGACTTTCACAAAGACTCATTGTCACAATGTCTTTAAAAGGCTAAAAATAAACTATGGTTGTTCGGTCGGTGGGTGGGTGGGGTCTGTGTGTGTGTGTGTGTGTGTGTGGTCGTGCTGCAGCAGTGTTAGATTGTTTAGTCATGACATCATCTGGAATCCCACACACTCATGTTTATATTAGACAGCTCAGGAGCGCCATATCACTGCTCTGCAACGCGTTTAGTTTCTGTCGTATTCATAGGAGCTGCTGGTATCAAATTACTGGAGAGCTTAAAGCTCCTGTAAGCAATTTTTTAATCCCACACATAAAATATCCCTACTACCTGATAGATAGCGGCCCCACAGAATTTTTGGATGCTTAAGACGCATTTAAAATGACTGAATGTCACTGCATTAGATAACAAAATATCAAACCTAGTGGCATTTATTTTAAAGAAATAGCATACATTTTTAAGCACAACATTTAACAAAATTAAATTTAAGTTTAATTTTAATTAATATACTGTATACTGAATATTTGCTAATATAGCACAGAGAAATATGAAACTGGTTAAACTAACCTAGAGGTCAAAATAAGGAAAAACAAAACAAAAATAAGTAAATTTAGAATTTTTTTTATAGTAACATAAATGAGTTACCCAGATGTCACAAAGTTTATAAAATGACTCTTTTACTGAATTTGAGACAAGATTTAAGACTATCTGGTTGTCAAATGTTAGTAGATGATGTTCACAGTTACTGTGATGACTACACATATGGTGTCATATATGTGACCCTGGACCACAAAACCAGTCAATTATACAAATAAACTGAATAAATAAGCTTTCCACTGATGTATGGTTTGTTAGAACAATATTTGGCTAAGATACAACTATTTGAAAATCTGGAATCTGAGGGTGCAAAAAAATATATATATATATACACTGAGAAAATTGCCTTTAAAATTGTCAAAATTAAGTTCTTAGCAACACATATTACTAATCAAAAATTAAGTTTTGATATATTTACAGTAGGAAATTTACAAAATATCTTAATGGAACATAACCTTTCCTTAATATCCTAATGATTTTTGGCATAAATTTTTTTTATAATTTTGATTCATACAATGTATTGCTACAAATATACTACTTAAAGGGGTCATTGGATGCAAAATTCACTTTACAAGTTGTTTGAATATAAATGTGTGTTGGAAGCGTGTGTACACATCTATCCTATAATGATAAAAATCCACCCAGTTTTGTTTTAAAATCCTCTTTCTCAAATCAGGCTGTTCTGAGACTCCTGTCAGAATGACGTAGTTCTGCACAGACCGCTCCCACGATAGTAGATTGACAAGGCCATCTTACCTTAGACCTGCCCTGAGTGAGCTGAGTGAACTGAGTGAACTTCAAACAGTCCGACCGCCATTATGTCAACTCTGGTGCAGGGGAAGTCAAGATGTCTCCCATTAAGTGATTGAGGTGTTTTGTTGTTGGATGTAATAATGAATATAGCAGTCGTCATTTACTCCCGAAATCTGAGCCGCTGAAGACCCAGAGGATTAAAGTTACTTTTGTTTTGAAGGGAATGTGCCGATCCCCGATCTACATAAATGCATCTATGTTCGCGCAAATCATTCGTGATCCAGCCTCACCTACAGAAGAAGTGAGTATAAGGGTTTTTATGAATCTTTGCAAATTGCCTTTCCTAATAATGTGATAGTTAGCCAGTTTCGCGGCTGAAGTTTAAAGTCTGCTTGTCACCCCACAGAAGAGAGGGGCTTTGTGGTCCAGGGTCACATATGCATTAAAAATCACCAAAACATCGGCTGATTAAAAGACACTGAGCAAAATGACTAAGTCAAAAGCTCCTGCAGCATTTGAGCGCAGATTCTGCTTGCTTTTATATTTAATCATCTAATGGAATGACATTCATACAATTTTAAGTATAACTCAAGTATCAAAATACTTTTTGGGTCCTCTATATGACTGAAATAGATGTCCTGGGAAATCACACGCGTCTCTCTGACAGCAGTCGTGAGTGTTAGCCAATCAGAAGACTTGTAGACGGCTCTCGGCCTGTCAATCATTTTGTCTATTTGCTGACAGGATTTGGACATGTAGTTCTAGGAATGAGGACGGCGGTCTGATCCAGCTTGGTGGAAGTTAGTAACATCACTAACAGTACAGCAGCTTAAACGAGCCATTAAATTGGAGTGTTTTTGTCTCAGTGCTTTAACAATAGTGCTCATAAATTTTTATATGCATTATCCTCTAAAATATGAGCCAGAGAGCCCTTACTAGAAATTATGCTGAACCAAAATACCCCCTCTTTCCTTTTCAGTCGACAAAACACATTGTTATGTGGTAACTTTGCAACTACATGTTGGGTAAATCTCTGTAGACTGTTATGTTATGGTTAGCAGAATAAGTTATTGTTTGTTTGTATGTTTTTATTGCCATACCAGCATCTATGGCTATTTCCATGCACGGCAAGATCAATATATGTTAAAAGAAACAAATAGTATTAAATGTAGGGTAGACGATTTCAGAGTGGCTAGCAATAGAAAGCTAGCTTTGAAAGCATAAGATCCCACCCTCCTTGCAAATCACTCTCCAAAGCCACGCCTTCAAAACACATGACCGTGCAAAAGGAGACCGGAGGCTAATCAGCGACATGATGAGAGACGTCGCTGGTGGAGGATTGAATGCAGTGCTGTCAGATTACCTCGTCTCATTCACCGGTGAGAAAATATTACAGTAAGAAACGCTTAATATTAAAATAATAACGCCTTTCATTCTAGCGTAATGGAACGTGCTGATGACGTATCATGTCTGCGTGAAAAGGGTTTGTGGAGGTATGCAAATACATACGTTGACAGGCAGGTAGGACAGCCTATCATAGCCCTCGGACCCAACATTTTATGGTCCTACATCTTCCACAGATGATACATATAAATACATTTAGACCACTTAAAGGGATAGTTCATCCAAAAATGAAAATGACCCCATGATTTACTCACCCTCAAGCCATCCTAGGTGTATGTGATGTTATTCTTTCAGATGAATACAGTCAGAGTTATATAAAAAAATGTCCTGGCTCTTCCAAGCTTTATAATT